>NC_138185.1:57396372-57996372 GCF_964194105.1 Spermophilus citellus
TAAATTATATAATATCAGAAAATTTCCCAAATATAAAGAATGAAATAGAAAATCAACTATAAGAGCCTTACAGGACCCCCCAAAATGTACAAAATTACAGAAGACTCTCACCAAGCACATTATAATGAGAATGACTAACATACAGAATAAGGATAGAATTTTAAAGGCTGCAACAAAAATCAAATTACATAGAGGGGGAAACCAATTTAGATTTCAGCTGATTTCTCAATGCCAGGACGTCCTGGAATAATATACATCAAACTGTAAGGGATTTCAACAGTGTTTTGTTAAGCATATAGAAAAACGGAGTGACAAGTACCTATTTTATTAACCTTTCATTCCCCACTTCTTCTTCTGGCTACTTTTAATCATAAAAGTGATCATTGGGGGGTGTCACATTTTATGTCTGCTAGTGGGGTATATTGTTGTCTGATTACCATAAGTTTGACTTGTCCAATTTGGGCTTGGAGAAAGGAAACTACACGGTTGAGCAAACAGGGTCCCAGAGTTAGCAACAATATAAGAATTATTAAAGGACCGGCCAGGGCTGATAAAATCGTAGTTAACCAGGAGGACTGTGTGAACCAAGACTCATACCACCCTTTTTGGGCCTCTCTCTCTCGCTGACACTCTTCAAGGTGTCTTTTTAATTTACTCATAGATTTTTTTTTTTTTTAACTCCAGTATGGTCGGCATAAAAACAACATTTTTTTTTTCTCAATGCAGCACAAAGGCCCTCTTCTCTCATGAAGAGGAGGTCCAACCCTCGCCTGTTCTGTAAAACAACTTCAGAGAGAGAGGTTAAAAATTCCTGCAAAGCTGTGATGGAGGTTTTTAATATCTTTAAGTTTTGGTCCATTGCTGTTTCTAATTGGGTCATTTGTTGTGTTCCATGGAACAAGGCAGTGGTCCCTGTGCCCACCTCTGCAACAATTCCCATTCCTAATAAGATGGCTAAAGTGAGGGATACAGGTTCCCGGCGGAACCGGGTTGTATGTCCCCTTATTTGATCTTTAAATGAACCCGCGTCATGATAGAGCACTCTGGGAAACATCTGCACCATTACACAATTAATTACATCTGTTGACCATTTTATGAAAATATAAATAATGTTTAAGTATATAGAATTATACTGTTGTAGGGACAGACAAGGCAAGGCACCTAAGATAGCACTGAAGACAGGGAAACAGTCCTATTTGGTTGTGACCGGATTCAGAGGGCATTGCTTCTGTTGTAATCAATTAATCCCCTGAACCCCAAGTTTAAGTAGTTTTAGAATTTTGTACTTAACATGTAAGGGAAGGGGCTCAGAAGTTCACAGTCTGCAGAAGTTTACAAAAAGCAGTTTTTGTTTCTGTTTTTTCTCTGTTCTGGGCAAGTTAACTTTTTAAGGACACCTGGGAGTAGCCATCTCTGTGAAGCCCCAGCTCAAGGCCAGAGGCCCTGTTCACATATTTTGTGAAAAACTAGTAAGGGGGTGTCTAGCTTAGGAGTGCTGATTTTTTCAGCCAGTCGCCAAGTAGAACAGGGCAACATGAAAAGAGGAAGTTTATCTATACTGAACTCTTTTATAGGGACTCTTTTGCTGAAAGTCCTAAAGTCAGCCATGGTGAAGACTTCTGGAGAAGGTCAGTTAAGACTTTTCTGTGGGCCTGGTACAGAGGGGGAGGACGGGGAAGTCGGTGCTGAGAGCAGCTCCGTGGATCTGAGAATAAGGAAGGAGAGATGTAAAAGAATAATGTGAAAGGGGTTTGGGATTTCCCTAGCAACAAAAACTTGAGCAGTAGAACAGGTAGAGCAGAGGGGAAGACTGGAGTGAGTATCTCAAAAAGCCTGTGAGGGACTTTAAATTTTTAGTAACCTGTTTTCAGTAATGACAAAGCAACTTTAAAGGCCATTTTTATTACATCTTGGATAGGGGTCTGAGGGCTCTCCTCAGCTGGTTTGAGCTTTGGGTTAGCTGGTAAGAGGACCTGGTGGGACCCGGTGTGGGCACTGAGAGGAGAAGAGAGGAGTGAATGGGTGGAGAGATACCTCAGTACCTGTTACTTTAGCAATGGGGCAATGGTCTGAAAACCGGCAGAGGTTTGGGTTCCATCAGGTAGCCCCTGTATGTTCACATCCTTATGACTTACAGAAGAAGTCGGTTTTTCCCCAACACAGCCGTGACTGTTTGTGGCTTTGATAGTCCGCCGGGCAAACATAGTAATCTAGGTTAGCCAACCTGCATCTGGCTTGCATGTCCCTACATCCATAATGTTTGTTTTTATTATCTATGGTACGGAAGGGATTTAGTGAAATTTTATTGGGATTTTTTTTTAATCAGGGATACCCAATAGGAAAGACCTATAGCCAGCTGACAAATGTCTGGGTGGAGAGATGGCCACCAGGTCTCTAAGGGGGCTGTATGTGAGATAGATCATACTTTTTGTCCAGTAGGATTTGTGATTAGCCATCGCTGCTGTACAGGCTTATGAGGGTTAGGACTACTGGTGGTCAAGGGGAGAGTCCATAGCCTTATGCACATGGTGAATACACAATTTGAGAGGGTTACCAGTCTTTTTTAATTTCCAGCCAGAGTCTGGACAGGGCGCAGGCTTGAGATGAGAGGTATGGATCCAGGAAGTGATTCCGTTTACCTTTACCACTGTGTTATAAGTAGCACCTGGTATGGTCCTTTCCAGTGGGATTCCAGGGATGACACCTGATGTCGTCTTACGTAGATGAAGTTTCCCACTTGATATTGGTGTGGAGTTCCTTCGTCCCCAGGTTGGTAGGCAGTGGCCAGCTGTTTCCACAGGTATCATTGAGTTTTTTCAAGAGCTTTAAGTCTGTCAAGTAAGGGGGTGTGGAAGGGATTGTTAGGTCTTAGAGTTGGGGTTAGGTCCCTTACTGGAGGAGGGGCACCATAGAGAATTTCATAGGGGGTGAGGTTACACAAAGAAGCAGAGGGAGTATTTCTTGTATGAAACAGTGCGTAAGGCAGGAGCATAGTCCAATATTTTATGCCGGTCTCTAAGCTTAATTTTGTTAAGGTCTCTTTAATGGTTCTATTTATTTTTTTCTACCTGTCCTGAGCTCTGGGGTCTATAAGCACAATGTAACTTCCAATTAATCCCCAGGGTCCTGGCTAACCCCTGACTTACCTGGGCCAAGAACGCCAGTCCATTATCAGACCCTATTACTTTAGGCAGGCTGTATCTTGGAAAAATATCTTTCAGGATCTTTTTGACCGCCATTTGTGCCGTTTCTTTTTTTTTTTTTTTTGTGGGGAAGGCTTCAATCCATCCTGAAAATGTATCTACAAAGATTAGGAGATTTTTAAATCCATACCTTGCTGGCTTAATTTCAGTAAAGTCCACTTCCCAAAATTGTCCTGGTCTGGTTCCTCAAAGGCACCTTCCTGCAGGAAGCTTGGAAGGGTAAGCACTAAACAATTGACAGACCCGACAGGTTTTTGTTACCCATTCAGCTATTCAGTTAGTGGAAAACTCTGTTTTTGATCCTTCAGGAATGCCTGCAATTTTTTTGAACCAAGGTGAGTGAGTTGATGTACATTTTTAATGTAGCGTAGGGCTTTCTGAAATTGCAGGCTGGGCTCAGTAAAGTCGAGGAGTTCAGTGTCAGTGTCCTTATGTTCCCCGGTGTGGAAAGTATTAACATGGTTACTCCGTTTAGGGCTGCCAATTTAGCTTCTTCATTTGCCCTCTTGTTAGATGGGGGTGGTATCTGCACAACGGTTTGTTTTCTGGGCTCAGTGAACCATCGTTTACTGCCCCTAAGGGAATAGTCCAGGAAGATTACTTCTTGCTGGCAAATTTGGGCCTTTTTGGCAGAAGCTTTATACCCGAGTTGAGCAAGCTCGGATAATAGTGTTTGGGTCCCAGACTCACAGTTTTCCTTGGTATCGGCTGCCAGTAGCAGGTCATCCACATATTGAAGCAGGGTGACTTCAGGGTGTGTAGTTCTGAAGTTGTTGAGATCTCTGTGGAGGGCTTCATCAAAGAGAGTGGGGGAGTTTTTGAACCCCTGTGGGAGTCTGGTCCAAGTTAGTTGATCAGACGTTCCGGTTTCTGGGTTTACCCATTCGAAAGTAAACAACAATTGACTATCTTTATGCAGAGGCAAGCAAAAGAAAGCATCTTTTAAGTCCAGAACAGTATACCATTTTCGCTCAGGGTTCAGGGTGCTAAGCAGATTGTACGGGTTAGGTACTGTGGAGTGAATGTCCTGCACTCTGTTGTTGGTCTCTCTTAGGTCTTGAATGGGGCGATAGTCCCCAGTTTTTGGCTTTTTTACTGGTAGTAGGGGAGTGTTCCAGGCCGATTGACAGGGCCTTAGGACCCCTAAGGCCAGATATTTCTGAATATGGGGCCTTATCCCATCTTTAACTTCTTTGCTCAGAGGATATTGTTTAATATTAATTAGGGAGGCTGAGGTTTTTAACTCCACTGTTATTGGAGGTTGTTTTACGGCTAGGCCTAACCCTGCAGTTTCTGCCCAGGCATCTGGGTAATCTGTTATCCATTTCTGGGATAGCTTGCCTGTTTGATCAGTCTTGGGGGGTGTGAAGAGTTGATGTTCATCTTTTGCTGACATAGTTAAAGCCATGACTATAGGAGTTTTTACTGAAGGATTTAGAAATTTCATTTGGGGGTCTTCAGGGTTAAAAGTTATTCTGGCCCGGAGCTTGGTGAGCAGATCTCTGCCCATCAATGGGGCCAGGCATTCTGGGATCACTAGGAAGGAGTGATGGACTTTTCCTTTCCCCAGGTCCATGGTCCTCTTAGTTGTCCAAGCCCGATATTTACTGCCATTAGCCCCTTGAACTAGAGACCTTTTAGTTGATAAAGAGCCCAATGGGGCCTTAAGGGATGAGTATACTGCCCCTGTATCCATTTCAAAGTTTACTGGGGTCCCCTCCACTTCAAAAGTTACCCTGAGCTCAGGGAGGGGATCCGAGCCCCGACTTTCCTAGTCATCCTCCAGAGTCAGAATGGCTGGCTGGCATGGCTGTTTCTTTCTAGGACACTCTTTGGCCCAGTGTCCTTTTTCTTAACAGTAGGCACATTGATCTGAGGCCAGGGGTGGCTTCTGGCGTGGGCCCAGGTATCCCTTTTTGTCTCCCTGTCTCTTAACTTCTGGCCTATTTGTTATTGTGACCAGGACTTTAGTCAATGCCTTAGTCTGTCTTTTGCTTCTTTCATCCTCCCTTTGTTCCCTTTCTTTCTCCCTCCTTTGTTCCTTCTCTTCCTCAGTTTCTCTCTTATAGTATACCTTCTTGGCTTCTCTGACTAAATCTCTCAAAGTCATATCTTGTAATCCATCTAAGTGTTGTAATTTTTTTTTTAATATCCAGGGCAGCTTGCCCAATAAAGGCCATCATGACAGATGCCCTTTGATCCTCTGCCTGAGGATCGAAAGGAGTATATCTGCTATATGTCTCCATAATTCTCTCTAGAAACATAGAGGGAGATTTATCAGGCCCTTGAATAATCTCTCTTACCTTGGCCAAATTAGTTGGCCGTCTAGCGGCTGCTTGGAGACCCACTATTAGAGACCGGCGATAAGTGGACAGATGCTCCCTACCTTCACAGGTGTTGGGGTCCCAGTTGGGTCAGTTCAAGGGGAAGTTGTGACGGTCGCCCACCTGGTCTGAGGATATTTTTTTTCTAGCTTCCAGAAGGATTTTCTTTTGTTCCTCTGTCATGAAGAGAGTCCCTAGGAGTTGTTGGCAGTCATCCCAAATAGGCTGGTGTGAAAACGCCGGCAAGTTCTTTGAGTTCTTTTAACTGGGCCAGTTTCCTCCAGGGGAGGAGGGGCTGAGTCAGCAGCAGGGGAATCACTTAGAGGGTGTTGGGGGTTGGGGGACGAGGGCAGGGGATAAGGAGGGGGAGGAGAGTCCAGTAGAGTCAAATCTTGAGATTCAGGGAGAACAGAGGTTGGAGGAGGAGGAGGAGGAGCAGAGGGTTTGAGAGACAGAATCATGGGGGAACGAGTAGGAGCGGGGGCAGGGACAAGGAAAGGCTTCACCCATGGAGTAGGAGATTTGCAGAGGTCCTACCAAGTTAAGATATATGGCTGTTGATCTGGATGGCTATGTGGTCCCGGCTGAAAGACAAAGACAATATCTCTGACTTTTCAAATTAGTGGGAAGTAGAAAGATCCTTCTGGGGGCCATCCGACTCCAAAAGTGGGCCATTCTGAGGCACAGAGAGTCTGCCAGGTCCGGCGTTTTATTGAAAAAGAAAGATTCTGAGCCCTTAAGTGGACTTCAGTCCAGTGATCAAGGGTCAGGAACAGAGGCATGGAATGGCTTTGTCTCATAATGAAAGTTACTTGAACAAAGACAGTGACAATACAAACGTGACACAAACACGGACACACACAGTAAACGTGTAACACAAGTTCAGAGGCAAAGATTAAAAACAGACAGTGAATTTAACCTGAGAGAAAGAATTGCTGGCAAGACCAGATGGGTTGGCAGCAGAATATACCCGACGAGGTCACTTCCGTCCCTCTGAGGGCGCTTCCGTCCCTCTACCAGATGAGGGCACTTCCGTCCCTCCCAGAGTCCTCCAAGGCGTCCCTTGAAGGACGTGGCCTGTGGCTTCAGGACACGTCTGTCCACCACCACCAGGGGGAGCTCACACTCTCCGCTGGCAACCACACTCTGCCAACCCAAACCAAAAAACCAGAAAAGCTCTGAGAGCTCATGCTCTCCACTGAGCCAAAAACCAAACTCTGAGTGATCACAAAGGAAAAACAAGAAGGAGAAGAAGGAGGAGAAGAAGAGGAAGAAGAAGAAGAAGAGGCGCCTTACTTACCCCCTAAAGAAGTCTGTTGGGGTCTCCCTGTCGGGCGATGCACACTTCCCGACCAATGCACCAAATTTAAGGGACCAGCGAAACATCGGAGGAAGAGACCACCAAGAGACTGTCTCATGCAACAGCAAAGGGTTTATTTGGGGACCAGCATGCTGGGGCTCAGAGCTCAGTTGAATAGAGCAAAGAGATAGAGCCCTGAGAACAGCTTAAGCAGAGCTTATATACTTTCCTTGGAGAGGGCAGGGAGAGAAGTTACATTTTGTAGTTTGGCAGTTGGGGACAGCTCATTCTGGGAACAAGATTAGCAAACAGTTCACAGTTGGGGACAGCACATCCTGGGAACAAGATTAGCAAACAGTTCTTAAGATTTCATCAGTGTTTTGTTAAGCATATAGAAAAACGGAGTGACAAGTACCTATTTTATTAACCTTTCAAAACTATGAAATAAAATGGATGCCAACCAAGAATTTTTTATCCAGCAAAACAAAGTTTCAGATTTGAAGATGAAATAAAAACCTTTCATGATAAACAAAAGTTAAGATAATTCACTCTAGAAAGCCTACACTACATAACATTCTCAGCAAAATATTCCATGAGGACAAAATGGAAAAAGAAAAAAAAAAAACAACACAGTGAAAACAAGCAAAGTTGATTGATGAGTTTAGACCATTAACATTCAGGGTTATTATTGACATACGATTTGTATTCCTGGTTATTTTATTTTATTTTTAGTTTTTAACTTGACTTAATTCCTCCTTTGACATTTCCTTTAGTGTGAGGAACTACAAGTTATGCCATAAAGCATAACAAATACAAATACACACACACACACACACACACACACACACACACATACACACACACAAAGCAATACTATCCTGTATTCTATCAGATCATAATGGAATGAAACTAGAAATCAATGATAAAATTTAAAAAAATTGAAGATACTCTAACACATGGAGACTAAATAACATGCTATTGAATGATGAATGGATAGCAAAAGAAATGAGGGATGAAATTAAAAAAAAATACTTAGAGGTAAATGAGAACACAGATACAACATACCATAGCTTCTGGGACATTATGAAAGCAGTGGTAAGAAAAAAACTCATTGCATTGAGTTCATACATTAAAACAATAAAAAGTCAACAAATAAATGATTTAACATTACATCTCAAAACCTAGAAAAAGAACAAGTCAACAACAAAGCAAAAGACAGGAAATAATTAAAATCAGCTGAAACTAATGGAATTAAAACAAAAGAAATAATTGAAAAACTTGACAAAACAAAAAGTTGGTTCTTTAAGAGAATAAATAAAATTGATAAACCCTTACCTACACTAATGAACTGAAAGAGAGGGAAAACTCAAATTACTAAAATTCATGATGAAAACGAAAATATCATGATATGCACTACTGAAATACAGAAGATAATTAGAAAATATTTTGAAAATTTATACTGAAATAAAATAAAAAACCTTGAAGACATCAGAAAATTTCTAGACACATATGATCTACTCAAACAGAATCAGGAGGATATACACAATTTAAATGAATCCATTTCAAGCAGTGAGATAGAAGATGCTATCAAAAGCCTATCAACCAAGAAAAGACTAGGAACAGGGGTATATTCGGATGAGTTTTACAAGAACTTCAAATAAGAATTAACCCCAATACTCCTCAAATTATTCTATGAAAGAGAAAAGGAGGGAATCCTTCCAAACTCATTCCATGAGGCGAGTATTACCCTGATACCAAACCAAAGACACATCAAGGAAAGAAAACTTCAAACCAATTTCCCTGATGAACATGGATGAAAACATTCTCAATAAAATTCTGGCAAATTGCATGCAAAGCATATTAAAAGCATAGCAGACCACGATCAAGCAGGGTTCACCCCAGGGATGCAAAGTTGGTTCAACATATGGAAATCAATAAATGTAACTCATCACTTCAATAGATTAAATACAAGAATTGTTTGATCAGCTTAAATATGCAGAAAAAGCATTTGACATAATACAACATGCCTTCATGTTCAAAACACTAGGAAAACTATGATAGTAGAAACCTGCCTCAACATTGTAAAAGCTATCAATACTAAGCCCAATGCCAAAATTAATCTAAATGGAGAAAAATTTAAAGTATTCCCTTTAAAACCTGAAACAAGAGAAGGATGTCCTCTTTCACAACTTCTATTCAACAATGAGACAGATAAAAGATATTTAAGAGATATAAATAGGAAAATAAGAAATTAAACTATCACTATTTGCTGATGTCATGCTTCTATAGTTAAAAGATTCAAAAAAATTCCACCAGAAAACTTCTAGAAAATAATAAATCAATTCATCAAAAGTAGCAGGATATAAAATCAACACCCATAAATCAAATGCACTACAAGAGAAAATATGAAAATTATTCCACTAACAGCCTTTAAAAATAAAAATAAAATACTTGTAAATCAATCAAATAAAAGAGGCAAAAGCCCTCTACAATGAAAATTACAGAACACTAAAGAAAAAAATTGAAGAAGACCATAGAAGATGAAAAGATCTCCAATGCTCTTGAATGGGCAGAATTAATATTGTCAAAATAGCTACACTACCAAAAGTTTTATACAGCTTTAATGTAATTCCTATTAAAATCCCAATACCATTCTTTATAGAACTAAAAAAGCAATCATGAAATTCATATGAAAAAATAAGAGACACAGAAGAGCAAGAAGAGTGAAGCAGAAGGCATCACAATATCAGATCTTAAAGTATGCTACAGAGTAATATTAACAAAAATAGCATGGTATGGGCACCAAATACACATGTAGACCAATGGTACAAAATACAAGACACAGAGACAAACCCACATAAATATGGTTATCTCATACTAGACAAAGGAGCCAAAAACATACATTGGAGAAAAGATAGCTTCTCCAACAAATGATGCTAATAAAACTGGAATTAAATATGTACCAAAAGGAAATTAAATCCCCATCTCTCACCCTACACAAAAATCAACTCAAAGTGGTTCAAAGACTTTGACACTAGAACAGAGACCCTGTGCTACTAGGGGAAAAAATGTAGCCCCAAATCTTCACCACATCAGCTTAGGACCTGACTTTCTTTACAAAGCTCCTAATGTGCAAGAAGTAAAATCAAGAATCAATAAATGGGATGGATTCCAATTGAAACACTTCTTCTCAGCCAAGACAACAATTAATAATGTAGAATGGGAGAAAATCTTTGCCACCTTTACTTCAAATAGATCAACAAACTCCAGGATATATTTAAAAAATCTCAACACAAAGAAACAAACAAACAAAAACCAAATAACCCAATCAAAAAACAAGCTAAGGAACTGAATAGACACTTCACAGAAGAAATATAATTGATCAACAAACATGAAAAAATGTTCATCATCTCTAGTGATTAGAGAAATGCAAATAAAAACTAGACTAAGATTTCATCTCACTTTCATCATCAAGAATACAAGCAACAATAAGTGTTGGTAAGGATGTGGGGGAAAAGATACACTCATACATTGCTTGTGAAACTGCAAATTGGAGCAACCACTCTGGAAGGCAGTATGGAAATTCCTCAGAAAACTTGGAATGTAACCACCATTTGACCCAGCTATCCCCTCATTGGTTTATACCCAAAGGACTTAAAATTAAGCATACTGCAGTGACACAGCCACATCAATATTTATAGCAGCTCAATTCACAATACCTAAACTATGGAACCAACCTAGATGCCCTTCAACAGATGAATTGATAAAGAAAATATGGTACATATACATAATATAATATTATGCAGCCTTAAAAATTAATGAAATTATGGCATTTGCAGGTAAATGGATGGAGGTAAAGAATATCATGCTAAGGAAAATAAGTCAAACCCCCCAAACCAAAGACCCAATGTTTTCTCTTATAAGCAGATGCTGATCCATAATGGGGATATAGCAAGAATGAAGGAATTTTGGATTGCATAGAGGGAGTGTGGGGTGGGGAGATGGTGTGGGGTGGGAAGGATGGTGGAATGAGGTGGACATCATTACCCTATCTACATGTATGATTACATTACTGATGTGACTGCATCATGTACAGCCAGAGGAATGAGAAGTTTTGCTCCATTTGTGTACAATGTGTAAAAATGCATTCTACTGTCATGCATGACTAATTAGAACAAATTAAAAAAACTTTCATAATAACCACACTCAAAAAACTAGAAATAGGAAGAAACAAGCTCAATATAATCAAAGATATATATGAAAATTTCTCAGAGGTAATATACTCAATGGAAAAATATTGAAGACTATCCTTTAAGATTGAGAACAAGGAATAGATGCATACCTTCATCACCTGTATTTAACATGGTACTGGAGTTCCAGTCAGTGCAATTAGGCAAGAAAGAGAAATAAAAAAAAAAGCATTCATATTGGAAAAGAAAGTTAATTTTTTTATATGTGGAGCTGATATAATTTTATATGCAAATATTTATGAAGAGTACACCAAAATTTTGTCCAAACTATAAATTAACTCAGCAAAATAGTACAAAGTTAATTCAAAAGCAATTCACAAACATCAGATTTACTGCTACACATTAACAATAAATGATACAAAAAGAAAACTACAAAACATTCCTATTTACAAAAACATCAAAAAATTTTCTTAAGAATTAACCAACAGGTGGGGAACATGGCCGCCGACGAGGAAGCAGTGACTCTAATGTCTCCACATTAACGAGATCAAAAAGACCCTTTGGAACAGCGGCAGTCTTCACACTGAGGAACTCCTAGCAAAATTCCATGAAGAGGGGTCCTGCCGGGATCTGGTAGGTCTATTAGAAGTGTCGGTTTGTGGCCGCTGGGACTCGGGGCCCGGGGACTGTGGTACTTGCCGGCCGTCGCCTCCCCGGCCCCGGGCGCCGCTGGAGCTCGAGCCAGAAAAACACGGACCGGGACACGGCGCAGCTGGTTAGAAGCCGGGAACGCCGGGGGCGGACAGAGCGACCAGGGCAGCACTGGCTGTGGAGGCCGTGGAGGAGAGAGGCGTGGGAGCTCGCGGCAGAGACACACCGGAGAGAGCGAGCCAGCACCCCGCCATCATCCTGAAATAGCGAGAAGAGGAAGATGGCGGCGGGAAGTGAGTAAGCCTCTCCGTTTTCTGCGCCCCGCACCGCCGCATCTGAAAAGCTGAGACTGACAGCTGCGACTCAGCATTAAGCCATCCAGCCGAGGCGGCTGGTCAGCCCTTCTCATCCTGTGGAGGTGGATGCCTGCCGGGCCTTTGTGGGTAGTGGCCGCAGGGTCCAGGCGGGGCTTGGGAGACAGTGGGGACCCGCCCGTGGCATTGGTCGCCCGGCAGGGGGAGGCGAACTGTCGCCGTTTGCGGAGGACACCACTGTGGCAGAGGGCTGGAGTCGCAGGGCTGCAGCGCAGGAGATAACTTCATTGAAGCCTGCTGCTACAGGTGTGTGGACACCTGGCTTTCCCTCTCCACGCATCGGGGAAAACTTAAGAGCCCCTCCCAGCTCTCCCGTGAGTGCTACAGCCAGCCCGAGGGAGTCAGAGGTGGTGTGGGACTGCCGCTCCCGCCAGGGCTGACTGCTGAGGTCTCTTGCACCAGCTATGGGGGTGTGGCTACCGGAGGGCAAGTAAAATTTGCTGAGGATTCTCAGCACCAAGCTCTACAAAATTAGGGTCTGAGGGAATGGCAATCTGGAGGAGTGAGCCCAGTCGTTCATGAAAACAGGGCTCCCAGGAGCAGCAGACCTGGCCTGTAGCCAGTACTGTGGTGAGAGGGGCCTGGCTAGAGGAAAAGTGGAAGGGATTGGACACAAGAGGAGGCCCTAGGCACTCAGGTTTGGAGACTCACCCAGTCTGGGAGGAGCTGCTGCACAGTGATTGGTTCCCGCGTACTGACGGGAAAGACTTGACCTGGTGGGCACAGCGCCACCTAGTGGAAGAGAAGTTAATCAAACTCTAAGACGGCATTTATTAGGTTTTTTTTTTTTTTTTTCCTTGATTGGGGTTTTTCTTTCATCTTCATTTTTCTATCTTGGTTTTTTTTTCTTTTCTCTTTTTTTTCTTCTTTCTCTTCTAATCTTAATTTTAATTTTTTTAAATTATTATTAATATATTTTTTTAAATTTTTGTTCTTTTTTAGTTCCTATTTCTTTCTTCTTTTGTCTGTTCATTTTTCTTATCCCCCTTCCTTGAATTCTACCTGCCTACTCTCATTCTCCTTAGTGACTTCTTCCCTTCGCTTCTAATACCTTTCCTCCCTAGCATCAAATAAATTTATAGGAATAAACAGTAACTCAGCAGTCAATCAGAACAAGAAGCAACATGAGCAGCTTCAAGAAACAAGGAAGAAAAGGAGTACAAACAATGCAGGATAGCCTAAATATTCAGGAGGACCTAGAGTCATCAGAAAAATGGTCATATAAAGACCTCAAGGAACACCTTAGACAGATGGAATGGAACATCAAAGAGGATACAAGACAGCAAATTCAAGCAGCGAAAGAACACATTGAGAATGAGTTACATAAACACCTAAAAGAAGAAGTTAAGAATCTTTATCAGGAGATAGAGATTATAAAGAATAATCAAACAATAATTCTAGAAATGAAGGAAACGATAAACCAGATTAAAAACTCAATTGAGAGTATCACTAACAGAGTGGAGCAAGTAGAAACCAGAACGTCAGATAATGAAGACAAAATATACCATCTTGAAAAGAGTCTAGCCAACTCAGAAAGGCTGGTAAAAAATCACGAGAAAAACATCCAAGAGATTTGGGATAACATGAAGAAACGAAACTTATGAGTCATCGGGATAGAAGAAGGTACAGAGATTCACACCAAGGGAATGAGAAACCTGCTGAATGAAATAATTACAGAAAACTTTCCAGAAATAAAAAAGGAAACAGATATACAAATTGAAGATGCATACAGGACACCGAGCACACAAAATCACAGTAGACCAACGCCAAGACACATTGTTATGAAGATATCCAATATACAGAACAAAGAGAAAATATTAAAAGCTACAAGAGAAAGGAGACAGATTACATTTAGGGGTAAACCAATACGGTTAACAACGGACTTTTCATCAGAGACACTGAAAGCAAGAAGGTCATGGAACAATGTATTTCAAACACTGAAAGACAATGGATGCCAACCAAGAATTCTGTATCCAGCAAAATTAAGCTTCAGGTATGACAACGAAATAAAGATCTTTCATGATAAACAAAAGTTAAAAGAATTTGCAGCCAGAAAACCAGCATTGCAAAGCATTTTGAGCAAAACACTACACGAGGAAGAAATGAAAAACAATAACCAAAACCATCAGTGGGAAGTGCCTCAGTAAAGACAGAGGGCAAGGGGAAAGATAATCACGGAGAAACAAACTAAATGTTTAAAAAAAAAAAAAGGATAAACAATCAAACATGGATGGAAGTTCAAACCATATATCAATAGTAACTCTGAATGTTAATGGCCTAAACTCTCCAATAAAGCGACATAGGCTGGTATCATGGATTAAAAAAACAAATCCAACAATATGCTGCCTCCAGGAGACACATCTGATTGGAAAAGACATACACAGGCTGAAGGTGAAAGGATGGGAAAAAATATACCACGCATACAGTTCTCGTAAGCAAGCAGGAGTGGCCATCCTCATATCGAATAAAATCGACTTCAAGACTAAGTTAATCAAAAGGGATAAGGAAGGACATTATATACTGTTAAAAGGAACCATTCACCAACAAGACATAACAATTATCAATATTTATGCACCAAACAATGGTGCTGTGACATTCATAAAACAAATTCTCCTCAAGTTCAAGAATCAAATAGACCACAACACAATAATTATGGGTGACTTCAACACACCTCTCTCACCATTGGACAGATCCTCCAAACAAAAATTGAATAAAGAAACTATAGAACACAATATCACAATCAACAACCTAGACTTAACTGACATATATAGAATATATCAACCATCATCAAATGGATATACTTTTTTCTCAGCAGCACATGGATCCTTCTCAAAAATAGACCATATATTATGCCATAGGGCAACCCTCAGTAAATATAAAGGGGTGGAGATAATACCATGCATTTTATCTGATCATAATGGAATGAAATTGGAAATAAATGATAAAAGAAGGAAGGAAAAATCCTACATCACATGGAAAATGAACAATATGTTACTGAATGATCAATGGGTTACAGAAGACATAAAGGAGGAAATTAAAAAATTCTTAGAGATAAATGAAAATACAGACACAACATATTGGAATCTATGCGACACAATGAAAGCAGTTTTAATAGGAAAATTCATCGCCTGGTGGTCATTCCTCAAAAAAAGAAAAAAACAACAAATAAATGAGCTCACACTTCATCTCAAAGCCCTAGAAAAGGAAGAGCAAAACAACAGCAAATGTAGCAGAATTCTAGAAATAATTAAAATTAGAGCAGAAATCAATGAAATTGAAACAAAAGAAACTATTGAAAAAATTAACAAAACTAAAAGTTGGTTTTTTGAAAAAATAAATAAGATCGACAGACCTTTAGCCATGCTAATGAAGAGAAGAAGAGAGAGAACTCAAATTACTAACATACGGGATGAAAAAGGCAATATCACAACAGATGCTACAGAAATACAGAAGACAATAAGAAATTATTTTGAAAACCTATATTCCAACAAAATAGAAGATAGTGAAGACATCGATAAATTTCTTAAGTCATATGATTTTCCCAGACTGAGTCAGGAGGATACACACAATTTGAACAGACCAATATCAACGGATGAAATTGAAGAAGCCATCAAAAGACTACCAACCAAGAAAAGCCCAGGACCGGATGGGTATACAGTGGAGTTTTACAAAACCTTTAAAGAAGAATTAAAACCAATACTTTTCAAGTTATTTCAGGAAATAGAAAAAGAGGGAGCTCTTCCAAATTCATTCTATGAGGCCAACATCACCCTGATTCTGAAACCAGACAAAGACACCTCAAAGAAAGAAAACTACAGACCAATATCTCTAATGAACCTAGATGCAAAAATCCTCAATAAAATTCTGGCGAATCGAATACAAAAACACATAAAAAAAATTGTGCACCATGACCAAGTAGGATTCATCCCTGGGATGCAAGGATGGTTCAACATACGGAAATCAATAAATGTTATTCACCACATCAATAGACTTAAAGATAAGAACCATATGATCATCTCGATAGATGCAGAGAAAGCATTTGACAAAGTACAGCATCCCTTTATGTTCAAAACATTAGAAAAATTAGGGTAACAGGAACTTACCTTGACATTGTAAAAGCTATCTATGCTAAGCCGCAGGCTAGCATCATTCTGAATGGACAAAAGTTGAAGGCATTCCCTCTAAAATACGGAACAAGACAGGGATGCCCTCTATCTCCACTTCTATTCAATATAGTTCTCGAAACACTGGCCAGAGCAATTAGACAGAGGAAAGAAATTAAAGGCATAAAAATTGGAAAAGAAGAACTTAAATTATCACTATTTGCAGATGACATGATTCTATACCTAGAAGACCGAAAAGGGTCTACAAAGAAACTACTAGAACTAATAAATGAATTCAGCAAAGTGGCAGGATATAAAATCAACACGCATAAATCAAAGGCATTTCTGTATATCAGCGACAAAACTTCTGAAACGGAAATGAGGAAAAACACTCCATTCACGATATCCTCAAAAAAAATAAAATACTTGGGAATTAACCTAACAAAAGAGGTGAAAGATTTATATAATGAAAACTACAGAACCCTAAAGAGAGAAGTTGATGAAGATCTTAGAAGATGGAAAAACATACCCTGTTCATGGATAGGCAGAACTAACATCATCAAAATGGCGATATTACCAAAAGTTCTCTATAGTTTTAATGCAATGCCAATCAAAATCCCAATGGCATTTCTTGTAGAAATTGACAAAGCAATCATGAAATTCATATGGAAAAATAAAAGATCCAGAATAGCAAAAGCAATTCTAAACAGGAAGTGTGAATCAGGTGGTATAGCGATACCAGATTTCAAACAATATTACAGAGCAATAGTGACAAAAACAGCATGGTACTGGTACCAAAACAGGCGGGTGGACCAATGGTACAGAATAGAGGACACAGAGACTAATCCACAAAGTTACAACTATCTTATATTTGATAAAGGGGCTAAAAGCATGCAATGGAGGAAGGATAGCATCTTCAACAAATGGTGTTGGGAAAACTGGAAATCCATATGCAACAAAATGAAACTGAATCCCTTTCTCTCGCCATGCACAAAAGTTAACTCAAAATGGATCAGGGAACTTGATATCAAACCAGAGACTCTGCGTCTGATAGAAGAAAAAGTTGGCTCCGATCTACAGATTGTGGGGTCGGGCTCCAAATTCCTTAATAGGACACCCATAGCACAAGAGTTAACAACAAGAATCAACAAATGGGACTTAATTAAACTTAAGTTTTTTCTCAGCAAGAGAAACAATAAGAGAGGTAAACAGGGAGCCTACATCCTGGGAACAAATCTTTACTCCTCACACTTCAGATAGAGCCCTAATATCCAGAGTATACAAAGAACTCAAAAAATTAGACAATAAGATAACAAATAACCCAATCAACAAATGGGCCAAGGACCTGAACAGACACCTCTCAGAGGAGGATATACAATCAATCAATAAGTACATGAAAAAATGCTCACCATCTCTAGCAGTCAGAGAAATGCAAATCAAAACCACCCTAAGATACCATTTCACTCCAGTAAGATTGGCAGCCACTATGAAGTCAAACAACAACAAGTGCTGGAGAGGTTGTGGAGAAAAGGGTACACTTGTACATTGCTGGTGGGACTGCAAATTGGTGCGGCCAATTTGGAAAGCAGTTTGGAGATTCCTGGGAAAGATGGGAATGGAACCACCATTTGACCCTGCTATTGCTCTTCTTGGACTATTCCCTGAAGACCTTAAAAGAGCATGCTACAGGGATACTGCCACATCGATGTTCATAGCAGCACAATTCACAATTGCTAGATTGTGGAACCAACCCAGATGCCCCTCAGCAGATGAATGGATAAAAAAATGTGGCATCTATACACAATGGAGTACTATGCAGCAATAAAAAATGACAAAATCATAGAATTTGCAGGGAAATGGACAGCACTAGAGCAGATTATGCTTAGTGAAGCTAGCCAATCCCTAAAAAACAAGTACCAAATGTCTTCTTTGATATAATGAGAGCAAATATGAACAGAGCAGGGAGGAAGAGTAGGAAGAAAAGAGTAACATTAATCAGTGACATGAGATGGGAGGGAAAGGGAGAGATGAGGAAAATTGCATGGAAATGAAGGGAGACCCTCATTGCTATACAAAATTACATATAAGAGGCTGGGTGGGGAATGGGAAAATAAATAAGGAGGGAGATGGATTACAGTAGATGGGGTAGAGAGAGTAAAAGGGAGGGGAAGGGAGGGGGGATAGTGGGAGATAGGAAAGGGAGCAGAGTACAACAATTACCAATAGGGCATTATGTAAAATTGTGGATGTGTAACCGATGTGACTCTGCAATCTGCATTTGGGGTAAAATTGGGAGTTCATAACCCACTTCAGTCTAATGTATGAAGTATGATATGTCAAGTGCTTTGTAACGTTGTGAACAACCAATAAAAAAAAAAATAAAAAAAAAATAAAAAAAAAAGAATTAACCAACAAAGTGAAAGACTTTTATTATGACACCTACAAAACTTTGGTGAAATAAATTCATAAAAACTTAAATAAATGGAAGCAAATTTTGTGAAAAAGAATTAGAAGGTTTAATATGTCAATATGTCAATACTCCTGAAAGTAATTTGTAGGTTCAAAGTAATGCTATGAAAATCTCAATAACAATTCTTTTTCTTTTTCACAAATAGAAAAACTCATTCTAAACTTCGTATGTAATCCCATGAGACTTTGGAGATCGATAACCATCCTGAAAGAAAACAAAGCTGGAGGAGTCAAGTATCTTATTTCCAAAACTTACCACAAGATTACAATAATCAAAACAGTGTGGTGCTGGTATCAATACAGAAATATGGACCATTTGAATACAATAGAAAGTACAAATAAACCATTTCATATATGAAAAACAATTTTGACAAAGTTTACAAAGATGAATCAATGAGGAAAAGATGATCTTTTAAACAAACGATGTTGGAGGAAATGGCTACCCACTTGTAAAGGAACTAGTGTTCACAAAAAGAAATTAACTCAAAATGGATCAAAAATCTCAATGTAAGACCCCCAAACTGAAAATTTAAAAGGAAACATTCACGAAAAATTTTACAATGTTGAATTTGGTGGTGATTTCTTAGGTTTACTGTGGTTTTTGAAGTTTTGAAGCGATTTTGTTACTCACGTATTTTTTTCTGAAAATAATTTAAGATTATGGAACAAAATAATTTGCAGGGTTTTAAACATATCAACCCATGAGAACTTAATTAAAAGGTCTGTTCATATTATATTGAATCTACAGTTGTTTTCGAATGTCCAGCAAGAAATGAATGATTCCACACATTGTTAAATAAAATTATTTTCATCTTTCAAAGTTAATAATTTAAAAAATTATATTTCCAAAATAGTTGTTTATGATGTGACACTAAGTGAAGAGAAAATAAAATATAAAAAATTGTGTGGGCAGTAAAATTTTATGCACACTATGAAGACTAAGAACCCATATAAAACTAAAAATAGTTTTTGTAATTTTTGGTGAATTATAAATTATTTTGCATTTGCATTTTCCATACTTAATTTCTATTTCTATCTATACATGACTATATATAATGTATATTCCTATAAGTGATATCGAACTTGAAATTCCTTGGCATATGATGGCACTTAAGGAATGTTGGTTCATTTAAACTTTGAAATATGGAAATATAAACCCAAGTCTGATGTCAATCCATATTGCCTTTCACTCCTCTTGGAGTCATTTTGGTTCCATGGGTAATGTTCTGTAAACTACCTAGTACTTAGTTTCCTAAATCATTGAAGGAGCTTGTAATAGCATCTACTACCCATAGGCTATTGTGTACAAAAGTGTACTAAGATGAGGCACTGAGACAAGTGTACAGAAAACAAAGAGAGAAGATAAATGTTATCTAATAATATTAAAAACAATGATGATAACCCGAATTGAAAGGATTTAAAAATATGATAGCATTTTGTTATTGGAATTAAATAGAGATTAGGGATATTGTAATCACAATTTCCCTCAAAGTTTAATATTTAAATGGTGTTTATGAAGAATCATCTATTGGTTCCAAGCCAAAGATACTTGATTAGAAAGAGCATAACAAGAAACCTAAATGCTGAATTAAATTTACTCACTTGACTGAAAATCATTTGATTAAGAAAATTATTATAAGTTACATCTGAAAAAATAATTCATGTAATTGATTATTTAATGGCATGATTTTTACTTGCATTATATTCTTCATTTGGGATGATTATCTAAGTGTAAATTTGCTTCTAGAGCAGACTATTTTGATGTCTTTAGGGAAAAAAATGTCAATTCCCAAACAGTAATTAATTATGATTTTTATAACATTTTTGTTTTCTGAACTTAGATTTTATTGAAATGAGGTCTCTCTTACCAGCCATTGATGGATATATTCCATGTGCCTCTTTGTTCTTCTAAACTTTTCTATAATCTTGCCTAAATTTGGTAACTGCATACAAAAATAGAACCCCCCAAAAGCCAATGATGTAAGAGATCCTGTGGTGTCATTCTCTCATTCTGTAGAGATGTTTCCTAACAGTCCCGATCACTGGGGAGCTCTGGCTCAGCACTCCTGTCCTGGCATTCTTCCCACCACACCAGATTGTGCTGAGCCACAGACAGGCAACATCAACGTACAGCCTGATTGAGTTCTTTATCATAAACCCAGAAAGATAAGCAGCGGCCAAGATTCCCAGTGGAAATATTTTTGTGTGATTTGTGATGAATTTTGATAGAATTTTGTAGAAATTATGAATCTCACTGGTTCACATTAAAAAGTGGATACCAAGTATGTTAAAAAAAATCTTTATATTTATGACTAGTAAATGTACTCTGAGTGTCACTCAAAGTGATCTCATACATTTTTATGACACCTGAACAGTACAAATGCACTTGCATATTCACTACGTTAGCACGTTTCAACTTCCATCACAGATCTGGCCAGGCGATTTCATCTCCATATTGGCTTCAAAAAAATGAATGCATGTGATGCCTAATTTTAGAGTTCCTAATCCCTCAATGTTTGAAAGACTTTCCTACCTTAATAGGCTGGAAAATACTACAGAAATAATTGCTTACTCACTATCATTATCTGTTTTATGATTATTCCCAGAAGAAGGAGATGCCAGTTTTGGCTAAAAGTGGTAGGATATATTTCCTGCCAATGAGCAACTTGATGTGACAGATAGAATTTTAAATAGTAATTACCTGCAGCATTTGTGGCTCTTGATGTCCTTGAACACTCTCACCCACAGGGAAGGTTCAGGTAGAGAAGATGGGTCTTACCTACTTCATATCCATTTTTCACCTTCCCACTCCCAAGGAATGCCTTCTCCAGATGTTTTTAAATAGGAAGATCCTGACCCTCTGAAGTCATCCTGAAAGTGGAAAGCTTCTTGACCTGCACAGACCTGTGGGTTTTGTGGAGGTAGGTGAGGACAATCCCTCCTGAGAAGGCAGAGGACAGACTGGGGACAAACCAGTCCTGGGGATGTGATACTTTCTTTCCTCTGAACCAAAGTTCACGCTCCTTCCTCAATATTTTTAAGGTTGTTGAGAAAGGGACATCTAAGTTCATGTTATTTAGTGTTGACTTTTTTAATACTTACTAAAAAAAAGGGATTCTGTTTACGAAAAAAAGGGATTCTAATAGAACATGCATAGAAAACATCCAGTTAGGAAGTACAACCAGCATGATTACAAGATCTACTCCTGAGTGGTATTTTTTCCTTTGGACCTTAGGTATTCCATTTCTTATTATGAATGGTAATATCTTATTGCCATTATGGTGTATGTAAATGTTAATGTATTAAAATAGTGTTACAAATTATTCATGTATTTATGCTACAATTATTAAACTTTGATTTATCAGAAAGACCTGCTTTTGTGTTTGCATTACAACTTCAAGACTTTTGCTTCTAAAGGTCATGTCTAGGGCCTCAGGGTTGCCTGTTGGGTCTAATCTGCACAACTAGGGGTTTTAAAGGTAACGCTTATGGGGAGATGGCAAAGCTTACATTAAAACTAAGTTTTAATCAAACATTTTTTTCTTAAGACTAGTAGTCCCTCTTTTCTTCTAGTACTGCCTTCTTTTTTCTTTTATTCCATGATGTGCGAATAATTTTCCATAAATCACAGTTAACAAATCATACTCATATTTCATGATTCTGATGATTAGTCAATGCTAAATAAATAAATGTGCTGAATACACATAGCATAGTCATAATATTTCCATTACCAGGATGCATATCTGGGGAATCTGGATATCTTCTCCTCCTCTTTCCTTCCAATACCCTTTCTTCAAAAAAGAATGAACAAGTAAACAAGTAAACAAATAGCCTGTGCAAAACATGTGATGCTTCTATTTCTGCTTTAAACAAATTAAACCTGGAAACTGTTGACACTTGTCTATCTCCCAACTTGATGGGTATATAAGCTGTGGGAAGCAAATTTTTTACCTAGGGTGAATTTGAGGATGGTGATTCATGCCATTTGTAGCACTATCTTTATCAGCTTTAGCCAAAATTAGTTATTATTGCTTGCTGTGAAATCAAGGCAATCAGCTTTTGAGAATGACACAATATTACACAGTGTGTCATAAAATACTACACTAGGACTAGTCTGTTGGTGATCGAAAATGGCAACAAAACTGCAATGTTCAAAAATTGCTTGGATTAGAAGAATTGTTATTCCCACTTCTTTCTTGATTCCAAGTTGATTGACACAGAGATCAAGTTTAAGCCTTGGATAGCTGAGAAAACACAAGGCTACAGGCTAGTTCCCCAAGAGAATGAAGATATTTTTGCAAACTCTTTCCAAATGGTAGAACTCAGCAGCCCATGTTAGCAGGTGGAAGCACTTTAATGTGGCATGCCTCTTTTGTCAAGTATAGGGAAAATGATTTGTAATCACAAAGCATAGAAAACACTACCAGTTAGAGATTAAATTATCACATTCTGGAGATGTTTGAGCATTTTTCTAAGGACCCAGAATTTTACCTGACATGACACTTTAAAATAATATCATTCTGGCTAAGTGAGAAAAGCATGCACCCTTACCCCAAAGTCAGATTCTATAGATTTCTACCCATGTTCTAGATGTATTGCTTACTACAAATTTGCCAAACCATAAAATCTTCCTGAAACATCTCTTAATAAACAACCTATTTGGATTATGTACATGAGGATCTCCAGGAGACATATAGGAATGGGAATCTTTACTAAAGGCCCCAAAAGACACATTTGGGAAAATTAATGCAATACAACACATCTCAGTCAAAGATTCCTAATTAAAAAATGGGAAATGATTTTAATTAAACCTAAAAAGAATAAGAAAGGACTTTGATTATTAGCAAGAAAAATAAAAGTTAAAGGTGTAAAAGAATGTCATTAACATTATTTTTGAAAGTACAGAATCTTTTTAAATGCACTAGATAATCATAGTAATGTGCCTATTTTATATTCTGGGTCTCAGCTCTTGAAACTCTAAGCTCATCAGATACAAAGATAGAATTATAAAATAAAATCATTGATTTTATTGAAGCCAATATGGAATGTGGGAAATCTTCTACACCTTCCACACTGCCTTCAAAAAACAGGCAGAAACTAAATAAAAACACCAACACTGGCAAAGTTTTGAAGATCATAAACCAGGAGAACAAATATATACATATATATAAAAAAACTAACAGAGCTTGCACTTAAGATAACAATCTCAGGAAATAGAGAAGATAAACCTGGAGTAGCAGTGACTCACAAGATGAGATAATATGTAGGTATGAAATCTCCATTTATTTGATATGAGATGATAGGTATCTATGAAATCTCAACTTATTAATCACAAATATAAAAACGTGAGCATCTAAATAAGCACCATGCTTGCTTGTTTACAGGGTAGAGTTGACATAATTATAAAAAGATGGAAAATACAAAATACATGTCATGTGGGATGGTTCTAGTGTTTCTGATATTCATTTCATAATAATTACAGGAAGAAAACCCAGAAAGAGAACTAAAATAAGGGAAGGATAAAATAATGATAGAAAAATCAATGCAGAAAAAAAGCAGCAACACATGAATTCCAGTTTGAGAAGAGCATAGGATTCCCAGCAGAAAAAAATTAAAAATTTCCTACAAAAGAAACAAAAAATGTGCACATACTTAAACATAAAAATTTGGGGGAGTGGAATTTTAAAGCATTATTGAATCAGAAGGGGCAGGAGGAACAAGAAGAGAAGAAGGAGAATGAGGAGGAGGAACCATGGAAATTTCCAGAAAGACAAATAAACATAAAACAAAATATCTTGAAGTGAAATAAACTCCCTTTATATCAGACTTTAATAAACATTATTAAATACAAGAAGAGAATCAATAAATATAATTATAGTCCTCAAAGAATCTAATTTGGAGCTTATTATTCTATTTCTTGCCAAGTTATTTCTTAAATTGGAAGGTAAAATAAAACTATACCAGGCCAATGAATGAACATAATCAATGTATCTACTGACCTTTTCTGAAAAAAAAAATGCTGACAGATGACAGATATAAAAAATAAATAAATAAGTAAACTATTGCAACCCAAAATGTTTCCCCCCTATGTATGTGTGTGTGTGTGTGTGTGGATGAAAGACATATGTGTATAAATAAATTTTGACTTTTGAAAAGTAAGTATAATAATCTAAAGCTAAAATGTTAAAAAAATCAATAAGTAAGGCAAATAGAAATAATAATTTTTATATAAATTTGGGCCAGGAGTCTTTATTGATCCTGAGAGATTAAATTAACTGTGGAATTTGTATGATACTGTCATATAATTTATTTTGTTGTTACTATAATAAAAATAAATGCTTTGTAATTAGTGTTTAAAATGAGTGAATGGGTTAAACTCATCCATATGAAAACATAAATTAAAGAATGAAACAATCAAACATATATATACACATATATATATATGTGTATATATATATATATATATATATATATATATACACATAATAATTATTCTCTGTACATTTAAACAATGTAAGGGGGAAGAAATTATATACTGAGAGAGAGAGAGAGAGAGAGAGAGAACAGAACAGAATAGAAAACAAACATGGATTCCTTGCAAGTAGAAGAGCCATCACTGGATAGAAGGAGGACTTTTGGGGGCAGGGAGTATGGTCAGGAAAAGGGAAGAACAATGGAATGAATCTGATCTAAATTTCCCAGGTACATATATGAATATACCACCATGAATCTCACGTCATGTAAATCCACAAGACACTAATGAATAATAAACAAAAGAAAACCTATAACTAAAGGGAAGAAAGATCAGAAATGGAGGAAAGGGAATAGGGATGAAGGAGGGAAGAGAAAGCTAAAGAACTGGGGACTAAATTGTATCAATTATATTCCTTGCTGGTATAATTTTGCAAAATTAAACCATAGTATTATATCTAACTCAAATGAACTGAAAAAAATTGTAAAAAAAAAGTAGAAATATGTTCATAAGATAAAATTAAAAGTCAGATTTTGAAAAGGTGAAGGAGTAGTAGTTTGAATAAATGAGAATATCATTATCAAGAAAAATTATATATTAAAAAGAAGAGGAAAATATATTTTAAAAATCACATTCTATGTAAGTACTGTTTTAGAGTACTATTGTAAATACAACTTATCATTGATTTAGCAATAAATGATAATACTACCTGACACAACATCTGTAGACTGAGGTCAAAGTAGTACTCAGAGGAAAAATTGGTCTTGTGTATGTGTGTGTGTGTGTGTGTGTGTGTGTGTGTTTAATGAAAATATAAAGATTATCTTTAGATAAGCACCATGAAGCAATGGGAAAAAAAGTGAGTGGTTGAAAACCACACCTATCAATGAGTCTCACAAGAAACATTGTGTCTGCTATGATTCAATAAATGTAAAGAACAAACGTAATTTTGGGACAGGTGGTGTTACTCGGTGGCAAAATGCTTTTCCAGAATGTGTGAGGCCCTGTTTCACCACCAGCACTAATAAATATGGAAGGAAGGAAGGAAGGAAGGAAGGAAGGAAGGAAGGAAGGAAGGAAGGAAGGAAGGAACCAATGAACAAACGATCGAACGAACAAAAGGGGGAAAAGTAACTGGCTATTAGAAGTTGGAACATTGGTTAGTCTTTTATTTATCTGTGAGAGACAGGTGGTAGAGAGGTGGTTGGTAAAGAGAGAACCAGGGAGGCTTCTGATAAGATTCTAATTTTCCATTTCTTGCTTGGTTAATATCTATGCTCAGTTTGTAAAAAGCGATCAAATTTTACACTAAAGATATGCATGTTCACACACATATTCACAATGCTATATATTTATATGCAAACATATATATATATGTATAAGTCACTAATACTGTACTAATATATGTATATATCAATATAGATAACTAAAGACCAATTAAAATAAATTTAGTTAGCTTTCATGAGGCCAGGAAACATACAATAAAGTATTAATTAGTGTTATGAATTAGGACAGAGGCAAAAATTTGTGAAATTAAAGAAAAAGTCTTCTTACCATTCTATTTCTTGATACCTATTCTGGAAGACACTTGTTCATTTGTATGGGGATAAGGGTCTCCATGAAAAGCATAGAGATCATATTAAAAACAAAATTCAGATAAACAGTATTTTAAAAATGTTTTATGCAATATTTTCATTTGCAAAATATAGAAACCCTAAGGATGGTCCCTAGGAACTCCCAGTGCAGCATTCATTGTTGGTCATAATGAAAAGTATTGAAACCAATGTAAGTACTCTTTAGTAGCAGGTTGATTGTGTGGCATAGGTGGCATACCCACAACATGGAATATTATGAAGAAGAATTACATTGTGTTGAAGGCACTGTCACAGACAAAATCACAAAGACATTTTAAAACAAAGAACAAACAAGAAATAAAATTTGACCACAGACATTAAAGCATTTACTATGGGTCCATGCATAGACTTCAAGGAGATACACACTCCATTGGTACCAGTAGTGACAACTCTTTATAGAATGGCAGTGACTATTGGATTGGGAAAGTCTGTCATGGTACCATATAAAGGATGCTTGGATGGCGTTATTTGTAGAAAAAAATGAATCATATATTGATAGTAAAAATAAATAAATAAACAAACAAACAAATAAATCTGAAACCTACAGCAATGTATTTATAAAAATGTATTTTAAAGGAAGCCAAGAAATATCAGAACTTATAATAACAACATGATGTTTCAAATAGTGTATTTTTTTACATAATGTAGCATTGACTCCTAAAATATAAAATTATAATAGAAAAATATCCCTTCCCAATATGTCACTATCTACAATTCATGTTTAGGGTTGGAAAAAAAAGGAAATGGCTAAAAAATGTAATGTGCTATGGTGGATATGATATTGGAATTTCAACAGGGAGAGTTAGTCTACTAATATATGTTGTGTCTTTAATAAGTATTTGGGTAGTTAAAAAATATTAGAAAAATCCAAAGCCAGATGAGAATGAATTATCACCACTTGCAAGTAAAATATCAAATGAGGAGAAAGATTTACACAGTGGGTCAACTGTAGAAAAGCAAGATAAATGCAAATTATTTATTGATAAACCATCTTGATCCAGTGCCAATGTTGTAAATATAAGCAGAGCAGGAAAACCTCAAAACCTGAAGGAGCAAACTTGATGGCTCAGAGAATGTTTTTTCCACCTTGAGTTATGAGCATGCACAGTTCTCAGTCTCTTATCCTTTCTTTCAGGAACACAATTTATTGACTTCCCACCACTCAGTGCTGAGAATTGTTTGAGCTGTGGATTCTGCAATAAATGAGCCAAGGATAAACACAACCCCTACTTCCTAAAACTACCAGTGACGATGTCTTTCAAGTAACTATTATAAATACTACTCACTATTATAAATATGTTTTAGAAAGCCTCACAACCAGTCAGGCTGATCTGCTCTCACAAAAGGAAAATCTACACTCCATATTTAAAATATTATTTATGCTTGAGTTACCAAAGTGAGAGGAAAGAACCAGAATCAGAACAGTTAAACAGAAAGATCTCTTTAATCCAAACCCCTGTTCACAAGGTCAAGGTTTAGCACTGTGTCATCCTAAGAAGATTGTAATCTTTAAGCTAGGAAGAATATGTACCATTTAAGACAAAAACCTACAATTTCCTTCTCTGGTCTCAGTCCTGGGGAACAGGAATATTTGACTTGAATGGTTATTGTAAAACACAACATATGATAATGCATCCCAAATTGCCTTGAAACAGAAAAAGGGGTGTAGTGTGTGTTGCATTGTTTTGAATTTGCAAGCCTCCTGCTTACATTATTTTCCCATCGAAATCTGTACTTTCACTAGTCTATTTGCTGTGCAAATAAATGTGCCCATTAGATGAAAGATTTATAAAAGCAAGCAGTTACTTAATTTTTTAAACTTACTAGTTACAGCAAGAAACCTCTTAAGACATAGTATCATTTTAACTCCAGCTGTGCACTTATATTTAAAAGGAATCTGCCCTGAGGATTGTGGTTACATAAGACATCTCATGTTTAATGTTTATTTATGGGGTCTTGGCAAATTCTCATGGAACCATTTTAATGCCAACTCCAAATTGTTGAACAAAACATTCACAAGACTCTTTTACTTAGACAAATTGCATAATTCACTGACATGAACAAGAAAATATAATTTCCAAATTAAGTTTTCTTAGCATTAAGTATATATTTTTAAACCTCTAAAGTGCTCAACTGATTTTATAAAGAGCCCTAGGACTTACAGAGTAACATTGATGCATACATCATCTATCAATTTAAGGTCCTAAACTTCTGCTTAAGAACAAGTACCTGGACAAGAACAATTACCAGATGGTGGAGGTATTCAATCACCTGCAGTTTTATCACTTTTTTGCCAGGCCTTGCCCTTCCTATTCCCAAGAATGCATTTGTGAGTTAAATGAGATAGGTGTTACTTCTCAGTGAAAGAGCAGGTGTTTCCTTGGTACCACACTCTGCTCTCCAGTTTCATAATAGCAAGGACAGAATGGTATCACTTCTTTTCTTTTTCATTTTCTTTTTGTCAACACACTAATTGCTAGTGAAAACTACTTTTCCACAAGAATCTTAGAGTTTTTCAAAGGGTGAGTTGAAATGATAGGATCAAAACTCAGTATTTATACAAGTAATAAAATCACATTTTATTATTGCTATTTACTAAGCAAAAGACGAGTCTAGTTGCATGCTGGCGTTTTTAATGCATATTGAGTGCCTCCTAATGCTATGGGTTAGGTCATGAGGGATTTAAGGATGAACAGAAATGAATAAGTATGAAGAAGTATCTATGAACAAGTGTATAATTTATACAAATGCACCATTTTAATGTAAAACCTCGAAATTTAGTGTTTTTGTGACATGGAATGACCTTTGAGTTGTTTTTGCTTCTAATGTCATATGTTCCTACCCAAGGAAAATGCTCTGAGGTTTGGAAGAGCTTCTCAAGTCTCGGTGCAGGTGTGTTGACTCAAAAAGGAGGGGGCACGATCTTCTTGCTTCTAAAGGGCACATTGCCCCCCCTGTAAGTTAAAATCATAAGACACACTTGTTGTCTTCGTAGCACAGCACAGGCAAAGCTTAATTTGTTTGAAACTTCAATTAGTATTTGTCTTGATGGGTATTTGACATACTATTACTTAAACTAATTCCCCTGCCAGGTCTTAGGGAGAATTCTGCTCAGTGCCAAACAGTCTGTTAAAATCTTGCTTCACAAGTCTGTGCATTCCAAAGTGGAGAATGTGAACAGCTGCTTCCCATGGATGAGGAGAAGAACTGCCTTCTGTGTCCTGGCTGAAATTTTATGTTGCTTGCATGCACCCCAAAGCCCTCCCATCAGACCTGTCTCCTGGTAATGTTCAGAAAGCCTACATTAGTATAGAACTTTGTTTACTAATCATTTTCACATAGATTATCTTATTGGAGACCCCCAATGGTTCAGCGAAGGTAAGTAAACTAGATATGTTTATCTCCATTTTATAAATGAAAAAACTAAGACTCATGGACCTGTCCATCAACACTGAGCTGAAATTCAAACCCTGGTTTTAGAATCTGAAATGGAGGCCATTGCTTTCACCCCACTGCCTCTGCCTTGAAATTCAAGTTAGTGTGTACATAGTACTTTGAAGCCTGACCTGGAGGACAAAGACAATAAAGACTTCAGAATGTGATGGGAACTATTGTAATATCATGAAAATTCCAAATATAATATTGTTATGAGAAATTATTTATATAATTATATTATCGATGATTTTGGTTTTAGTGATAATGGTATTGCTACATTTCTATTTGACTTGCTTTCACTTTTCCTTTTGAATCTATTGCTGATTTGCATCACCAAAAACCTTCCAGGAGCTGGGGTTGTGGCTCAGTAGTAGAGCGCTTGCCTAGTATGTATGAGGCACTGGATTCTATTCTCAGCACCACATACAAATAAATAAAACTAAAGGTTAATTGACAACTTTAAAATACACACACACACACACACACACATACACACACACACATATATATGTATATGTGTATGTATGTATATATGTGTGTGTGTGTGTGTGTGTGTGTGTGTGTGTATATATATATAGTATGTATCTTCTAGTACCCTGAAATGGAGAGAAATTTTCTTAAAATTATCACTTCTCCGTAAATAGTTCCCTGATTTAGGCAGATCAAATTCAGTTGAAATTTTGAATTCAATTTTGATTTGGTTTTTGTTGCTTCACAAATTATATGTTATCAGAACTTTACTATCCCCTACTGAAAATCACATACATATAAATTTCAACAATTTTAGTTGAATTTTATAAATTTTTTATCCTAGTTTTTTATCACAGTGCCATGAGTTATCTGTAAAAGGAATTGCTTAATTGATGATCTCTAAGGTCTTTCTAGCCTTTACATGGCCAGGACTTTTCTCAGACATTCCTCATAGAATACCATGGCTAATCATGTTAGGAACTATCAAAGCTAGTGCACACAGATGAGCATCCTGCCACACATTAGTCACATATAGAATCTCATTTAAAATATACAGTGGAACACCTATTTCACTGAAGGAAACCTGTCAGTTCTTTCTATATGGCAGCAAATAACTTAATAACTTCCCAATAAATTCTATATATGTGTCTATATGGCATATATATATATATATATATATATATATATATATATAAACATACACACATATCAGCTGATGATTTTATATAGAGAGAATTATATATATATATATATATATATATATATATATATATATATATATATAATTTATATCTATATATACATATCCTATATATAAAGAGAAAGCAAATAGACATGTAAACATTTACACAGCCATTATCAACTTATGCAATTTAGCTTGTGATAAGTTAAACAGTTGATTCCTCCCTAAGTCATCTCTCATTATTTAAAAAAAAATTGATTCAGGGTTAGAAATTGCCTTTCTGTTCAAATATTTATAACCTATAGATTTAATGTATATAAATCTATTCTATTATTCATATACATTTTACAGCTCATGGATTTTTAAAAATTTTTAATTTTGTTCTCTTAGGACATATTCAGTTGACTTCTGGGTTTCACATCTTCCAAAGAATGAGCTATATTTACTGTGGTTAATTTTCTACCTTATGTTATGATTGAGTCCTGTCCAATAGGGAAACACAGTCTTTATACCATTATACAAGGAATAAATGAAAATGTGTAAAAGAAAACCATCACCAGTAGCTCACAGCAAGCAGTAGTATAATCTCACCTTGACAAAAACGAAAGGTATTTTAGCATAATGTAATAATTTAAACAAATTGAAAATTATGGAGACAGATGAATATCAATATATGGAATCACTTAGGTTTTTCCCTATCCTTTTGTTTTTGAATAAAAGAATGAATGTAATTTCTAATGTAAGTTAAGAACATACAAAGTATAAAAATGATTCACCATGGAGTACTAGAAATAGTTTGGGTTAATATAGGAGAATGCTAAGTAAAGATAAATTTTACCTTATAATTTTCGTCATTTCTAGTAACATTATATGTGACAGTAAGTAAAATAGACATTTTTATCTCCATATTAATTCTTAATTTGATCGCAGGTAAAAAGACACATCGAGAAAATGGACTGCTTTATTATGAACAGTGATTATGCAAATATACCAAAATATGTACCAATATTCCATTTCAATTTTAAGGCTTATTATACACATTTCCAGGTAAGTATGACTTAAAAAAATTGGCCAAATGTAAAAGATGGCTTCACTATAAACTAGCAAAAAAAATATCTGAATAGTTCACAGATCCCTTTTGGAAATGTCTGATGTGTTGTATTTACACCACCAGGCTTCTCTCTAATATTGTTAGCAATTCAAGATAGCATTTTTCTTTTTCTACTTCACTACATTTATAAACCATAGCGTATTTTGGTGCCAGGTGCAAGGGAATTCCAACTCTAAGTTCCAAGTTGGATTTTTTCTTTTTCTGGCCAGGCCAAGAAACTAAATAAACCTAATCATTGAGGAAGGAGATCTTTTGGATCTGTTTCTTTTAAGAGTGCAGTATATATGATAATGACTTCATTGTCATCAAATAGAATACAATTAATTTTATTTTTTAGTATGTTATCAGCAAGCAAACCACCAGTATTAGCTCGATACCATCTGGGAGTGACAGTTTCCTTATTACAAAATATGTAAAAATATGGATTCCCTTAAGGAATCTGTTGCATTGCATCTGCTCAGATTTTTGTTATATGCTAATGGTTTTAACCCAGCATATGAAGCATGCGAAAAAAAAATAACTGAAATTTTTCAGCTAAATTACTCGTTTCACATTTAAAGTGTCTCAAAGATGGAGAAAGCTGCATATGCGCCTTTAGCTACAGGGGATTGAGCAGAAACAAAGAAGGAGAGAGCATCTCTCTTCTTACCTGATGTTTAGTCATCCTCATCTTTGTCTCCAGAGAGGGTCTGACTACCCACATAATTAAGGCTACTTGATATGGGAGGGAGGTGTGGAAAAGGGAACTACATGATGCTAAATCCCAAATGAGCACTGGTTGTAACAAAGAGATTGTGACTGATAAGACAATTATTATCCTTATAACTCTGTGTTCACAATATATTAAACAATCACAGTGATTAAAATGAGCTATTATAATTATGAAACCATTCTCTGAGATAGCATTTGCTTTCTTTCAATCCTTGGCCTTTCTGCATTTTCTCACCTTTACTTGGATGCGGAAAATTCATTGGAATGAAGTCTGCCTATTGACTAAGGAGAGTGCTGGGTGTGAGCCAAAAAACATGTAGCAGATTTCAAATGCTGGCCTCTGAGTATCAACCATTTAGGGGAAAGACCTGTTTGTGAAAGAGACCATAGTGATAAGCTGAATTAAGTTTTCAGACTAATTCCAGGGCAGAAGTTTGATGTTGGGGTGTTGCTTCTCCTGTCTGATAGTGGAGAGCTATTGCTTTAGGCTAGCAGAATTTTCACACGTGTGAAACAATTTGGTATGAATTGCTTTCCCATGTATATTCGTCCTCAGGCTTTAGAATGTGAAATATAATAGGCATTCCTTTTTCATTAGCCTCATCCCAAGAAATATCTATGTATAAAGTTCTAAAATAATTATCAATGTTTTGTAATATGTGTATATATGTCTACATTCTTCACAATTGATGTTTTCTTTTTTGGATAGTAAGAATAGCCCGATGCCTCTTTGTAAGAAATATAACAGACATGAACCAATACAATGCATAGTAATTATTTAATTTCCTGATAATATAAGCAGTGTTGTTTTCTATTTATAAAATATTTTCACCAAAGATGGAGTATTTGAAAAACAGGTTGATATCATTAAACAAGGTGATGATTCAGTAAGAAAGTATCATATATGTATTATTAAATATTAAATACATTTTGTAATCTGCCAGACTCCATGAAAGGAATGTCTTTGGGGACTGCAGTGATAAAAATAAAGTCTCAAACAGATTGAGCAAGTCAATATCTCCACACTGAAAAAAGATTTCCATAAGGTCTATTGATTTTACACACACACACACACACACACACACACACGCGCGCGCGTTTTAAACATACTAGCGAAAAATAAAACTTAAATGTATTTTTTCTTTAGCTGACCAAAACAGAACTATTATTTTCTTTATTCCTCATTCACTGTTGTTCCATATGCTGTTGTCTGCTGTTTGTAGTCTTATGTGGGTTACATAGATTGACCTAGGTTAATCAATACTTTTACACACTCAAGTGTCATAACAAAGAATAGTGCTTTATGATATAATTCATAGACTGCCAGTCTGCCTATGCAAATAAGAGGGTAACTCTAGCTTTCTTGCAGAACAAAAGTAGCTGCAAAAATGATAAAGGATAGCTCTTTATTGTGATTGAAATGAAGAACTTGCTATCCTTCAGATGAAATAAAAATTATCCAGAAGTAGCACAAAAGGAGATAAAAGGAACATAGACATATTTTTAAATAGTATACTGGGTCTGAATCTGTGTACACAAAAGGCAATCATTCCTTTCTCCTAGACATATAGTAAGATACATTTCTCCTAAGGAAGAGGGATTACCTGTAAACATTTCGTGTATAACAATTTTGGAACTTATTTTCAGTGTTAAATTTCTTTTTTGTAATGTCACTTTGATGCAATGAGAACTTGAGCTACATCTTTCTCTGTACTGAATGCTTTCCTTACATTTTCTTACTCAATGCTTACAGTTAACCTCTGGGATAGGTATCAATTTAATCCCATTTTGATGATTGGAATACTGAGAGTTACAGAACAGAGAAAAGGTTTCCTGGTGCAGCTGGAATTTAAAACCATTGATTTACTTGAATGTAGCTCAAGCTCTTAACCATGGCAGGCCACACCAGACTTATGGGAGTCTTCTGCTTGGGAGAACTGAATACATTAGCATGTTTATTGCAAAAGGGGAATTCTATTCAAGATTGGCTTGTGAACATTAAAAAATCCCATATGAATGACTTTTCCTTGTAGCATTCATTTTGTACCATACCAAGAAAAGTTAGCACTTAAATTCTTTGCTTAACCTGATGTCATATGAAATCTTGATCACACAGGGTTAATGTCCCCTCATGGTGACATTCTGTTTTAGAAGTCCCCTTGGATTTCCTTGAGCCATGTCTTCAACTTTTATGCCAAGGTAGAAAGAGGGTCAGCTTCATACTGTGTGGTCCTACAAAGTTAATATTTTCTTCTGTTGACTTTACATTTGAATACAAATTCATAGAGAGCAGGAAGAATTGCCCTTCATCTTCTTAAAAGCTAAGGATATTGGATATTACAACTAGGCACCTGTGTGAAAATAGGGCCAAAGGGGAGTTTGTAATGGATTGCAATGAAGTCAGAGTTACAATATTCTTCCAGTATATTCTTGATGAGGTATTCAGTAACAGATTTAAGTGGTACTTAATGTTTCTCCACTGCATGCTGTCAGTGGACTTTAAATAAAATCGACCTGGAGTGTAGCTTTGAACTTGGTGAGCCAGGGGAGCTTAGCAGAACTTTACTGATGAGCTTGCAAAAGATAGTTCAACTTTGTGGAGATATAATTAAAAACATGGCAGCATGACACTGGATAGCATTCACCTTTTAAATAATGCAAGAGATGAAACTACTTTTTGCTCTACCCCTTGATGGCATGTCCGTATAGATATTAAGGCCAATTGTACTTAAAAGTTGCTAATGTACTTGAAAATATATTTTTTTTCATATGCTATTCTAATTTTATTTTATTTTTTCAATAACAGAATTAATAAGACAGTTCAAAATCCAAAAACTAATTTCCTTTGACTGGTGTGTAATGGTACTTGAAAGTTCAGAGAAGTCATTTATCTGATGCCCCACACTGAGTAAGAAACTTTATATTATTTTTTTGACAAAATATCACTCTCTGGTTATTGGTTCTGAGTGTGGGTAGGGGTGCTGTTCTTACGCATTATCTATTGTGGCTTTTAGGGTTTGACTCTGGCCTGGCCACATGATGTTTAGTGATGGAGGTAATATCCATCAGTGGTCTGATGAAAGTTAGATGCTGAGACTTTAGAGCAAACAACTGATCTGGACCAAAGGAAAGACCCTTTTTCTTGGTGATGCCAGTTTTACAGTGCATCAGTATGGCGCCACTGGCCTTGCTCCAGTGAGAACCTCCCTTGACCAGTGAGTAAAGCCAGCATGAAAGAAAGCAGAATCTGGTGAGAAGGATGGAATCCTGACTTTATTGATTTCTTGACAGCAGCTGTATCTGAAACACATTCCAAAGGACTCTTAGTTACATGATTAAAATAAAAATCTATTTATTGCTTAAGACAAATTGGTTTCTGTTACTGGCAATCAAATTCTTCTTGACTACCAAAGCAAGTCATTCTCTTTATATCCTTCTAGTTATGACTACAGAACACATTTCAATGCACTCTCCCTATTTATAAGTTCTGCCAACATCTTGCTCTATCTTACCCAGGCCGTTCTCATTCATCGAGGGCCCACCCAGATTAAATAGCTCATTTAGCTATCAGTCATGGGTAAGCTTTGTCTGATATTCCATCCAAGGAGGATTCAACCTTGAGAGGAACTGTGCAAAAATCTACTGCTTATTCAATGCCTTTTCTGTGATGCTAGTCAAATTTTATTCTGTCTTTCCCTTCATGAAGTATTCCACAGTGATTATAGCACATAATTGGACTTACAACTAATAATATATATGTGTGTACTGTAAGCCTGTATATATTAAAATGTGAACATCTATACTTCGTATAAATAATAACATTTTTATATATGTATGAATATACAATGCATAATGTGCATTTGTATGTATGTATTTCTAACTTGAATAAATACTGGAATGGTGGTGCTGGTGTCAGATATGGTGAAGATGGCAAGAAGGTAGTGATTGAAAGACGGAGTGAATGTCAAGAGTTGTATAGTATGCTTATCAATGGTATGATTTCTGAGACATTTGACTAGAAATGGCACATGAGCATATATACGTAAAGGCTATAGTCCAAATTATATATAATAATATCATTTATATAATAATGTTATAAAATGATATTATTATATAATAATACATTATAATAATATACTATATGTTGTATGTATGTGTATATTTGTCTTTCTCCTGTTTTCTACAATCTTTCTCCCTGTTTCAAAAATCCTATCAAAAGTAAAACATGCAGCAAAACATACTCTAATATTCCCCACCTATGCATCTGACCACATGTACCGCTTCTGTTTTCCCTTTGCTCTGCAGACTTATGCACCTGCCCATGTGTCATTTCTAGTCATATGTCTCAGAAGTCTCATCAGAAATATGCATATTTGTCATTCATCCCATTGTCAACCACTCCCCTTTTCCATCTTTGCCATTTTTGACATGAGCATCACCATCCAAGCACTTATTAAAACTAGAATTGTATTCATACATATTATGCATAAAACACATAAATATAATTACATTATGCTTTGTCATATTTAAATTGATATTTAAGCAAGATTATATACTTACATATTTATGTATGTAGATATATCTATATCTCTCTCTATATATGACTTGTATATATACCACATTAGAGTATCAAAGAGAGAAAGAGTTTTCCATTTACTTTCCCAGTTCATTTTCCCCTCTTTTCATCCCCCATTTATGGTTACATGTCACTTCACACATACACAAAATGATTATACTGCTTCTTTTCTTTATCTTTGCAAAGGTTATGAATTAGTTAGACTTTGCATTGGTTCTTCTGCCTTTTAAGGCTTCTCATTGTCTTCACTGTTCATTCTCTTCCTGTAAGGTATAACACATTCATCCCCTACAAAGAATTTCCCCAAGTTGTGGCATAGTCTTACTCTTCCTTCTCCATTCATATTTTCTCTTTTAACATCAATATTTTGTAATTGTCAGTTTTTCTCTCTCTCCTTATCACTATCTCTTGACTCATTAAGAGCAAGAATATTATTTTCCTCAAGAATATTATTTCCTCAAGTCTTGCTGCAGTATTTGTTTTTCTAACAGGCACTCACCATTATCTGACGAGTCAATGAACAACTAAATGACCAGACACATTCAAAGATTGGTTGACTGTGCAGATTACACTTTGTTATGCTTGAGGCTGAAACATAAACATTGTGGGGAAAGAAGTTAACATTAAATTTCCATGATAAACAAGGTTTCACATAACTTCAAATATGGATAGAAATCATGAATGTCATAGGAACTCATAAGAGGGTGATGGATTATAAAGCTCTAAAATTGTTAATCAAAGATGAGTGGAAGGACTGTTCCACCCCCACTCCAGTCCAGATATGCTCTGGGAACAGAATGCTCAGGCTGTAGGATACCAGAATAGAACCTGGTTCTATTGGTTGATTTGAAAGGCAAGTGTGGTGAAATTATGAACATCTAAAAATAGACCATGGGTTTATTTTACTCTTTTAATTGAAATTTGCAGTGTATCTCAAATATGCCAGGCACTTTTTTATTGGTTGCTCAAAACATTACAATGCTCTTGACATATAATATTTCATACAGTTGATTCAAGTGGGTTATGAACTCCCATTTTTACCACGTGTACAGATTGCAGGATCACATTGGTTACAGCACCACCAAAAAAACAAACAAACAAACAAACAATCCAGGCACTTTTATAGGAGTGAAGCTACATTGAAATGAGAGATGGTGTGGGGAAAACATAACCCCTATTGTCTCTTTTGTAGTGAGATACCCAAGTATGATAAATAGCCAAATCATATGGTCCAAGAGAAGCAAAAAGAACTATAGAGGAAAAAAAGCAAGATGAGGGAGATATAGAGAGCTTGTGGGTAGAGATATGAGATGCTGCTTTTATTTTTTCAGTACTGGGTATTGAATCAGGTGTGCTTTACCATTTTATTTTTCATTCTGATAAAGGGCCTCACTAAGTTGTTTTGGACCTCACCAGTTGTTGAGGCTGGCCTTGAACTTATAATCCTCCTTCCTCACTGCCTGAGTAGTTGGAATTACAGGCATGGAAGATCACATCCATCTAGGATGGTATTTTAAGGTAGAAGGCAGAAACTGATATTTGGAGCACAGATTGGAAAAGGTGATGGACTAAGTCATATAAAGAGTACATCAGGCTGAGGAAATAGCATATGCAAAGTTCTTATAGGCATGTTCTCATAACAGCAAGCAGGGCAGGGCAGCTCAGTGGACTCGATGTAGAGAAAACAGCAGGAGACGAGGGCAAAAAGAGGAAGGACAGGACCTGATGGGCTATGCTAGTACTTTTGATTTTATTCTGAAATTACATTAACAATGGATAATAACAAGAAAGAAATGACAAATTATTGTTAAATTCCTTCTCTCTGTCTGATCTGTGCTAGAGGCTTCAGATCATAAAGTCTTAAAATATAGTATATATATACAAAATCTTTGGGTTCAAGAGGTAAAATACACACATATAAGTCAATTATAGATGTGGGTTTCCTACTTTCACTTTATTGACAAATGTCTTATTTTTATTTAAGTGACATATATGTATGACTTTCATATATAAAATATATCATATAATCAGAGGTATTGTATTGAACCTGATGAGCTGAAATCCAGCTGTAACAAAGTTCCCACTTGCTTTTTCAGTAGAAGAGAAATATTATCAATGAAATAATTGGACTGTGGATGCAGGTTAGTGGTAGAGTACTTGCCTATCATGCGCGAAGCCTAGGGTTCAAGCCTTATCCCTGAGAAATCATAAAAATGATAATAATAGCAATAGCAGCGGCATAAAACCCGAAGTCTGGGAATTATTCTTAATCTCTCCTTTTCCCATTTGTTGTTTTTCTACTTAACAAATATTTTTTATTTTCACCTGTTGATATTACCTTAATTCAAATTATTTTTTTCTCATGTGCTAAAATATTCATTTAACAGGTCTCTTCACTTTCTAGTTTTCTCTTCATCATTTATTCTTTCAATAGCCATTCAGAGCCATTAATACTATAAAATTCTTTTAGGAATTTTGGCTATCAGGAAAGAAAATACTCAAAAATCTCTCTCTTCATGGATTTTATATTCTAGAGCTAATATAATGTCAATAAAAATAAATATAATAACACATTACACTATAAGGAAGTGAGTGATTTGGAAAATTAAAGGACCATCTAGAAAAGAGTTATGAGAAGCTGGGAGTATCAAATGAAGTGTATGAAGGGGTGTTATAATTTTAAATCTGGCAGTCCTGGTAGACATGTTTGGAAATGTGGAACTTAATGGAAAATGTTGAGGATACAAAGAAGTAAAGCACAATAAGGAGGCCACCATTACTATAACAGAATCAGTGAAGAGACATGTGGTGAAAAGTGAAAGTGTAGAAACTTAAAAGGCAGCAGGACGCAGATCATACCATGTCTGGAATGCTATTTTAGTTTTAATTCTTTCTCTGATGAAGATGGGTAACAATGAAAGCTTTTGAGTTAAACATTGACTATTACTTTAAGAATAGATATAAGAAGACCTCCAAGAGAACACTGGAGTAAGCAAACAGAATAGAATATTGGCTATGATGAGTATGAGATTAATGGAAATGGGAAAAAATTCACTGAACTCTGATATTTGGAAGGTGGAAACAACAGTCCCTGACAATTGAGAGATAGGCTGAGAAAAAAAAAATCAATTATGATTCTAAAAATGTTGAACTGAGCAATGGAAAAGACACATTTTTTTAATCAAAAGAGATAAGGAAAGACTAATGAGAGAATAATTTTAGTGTGAAGATGAAGAGTTCACCACCATTTTCAATCTGATAAGAACCATGTTCCTTTTTACATAAAGTTTATTATGTTAAAATAAAATGTTAACCCCTTCCATGACCCAAATATCCCTTGTAATCTGCTCTTTGACTTTATTACCTATTTGCCTAAATTACCAGTCACATAATAGCATAAATAGGAACTTTATAAAATAAATTATTTGGAGACTTCGATTTTTAGAAAAGGAAAAATACAGAGCAATTTAAGATTATGACAGCAAAATTTGAATTTGGGTGAATAAAAAAGAAGATTTCTAAGAAAATGACTTTCATTTTTCCTGAGATTTAAAGGATAAATAGAGGTTATCTGGGCAAAGTATAGGGAGAGAGTATCCCAGGAAAAAGAAGCAGCCTATACAAACATCCTAAAATACAATTTAGAGTATGCAGTTAAAGAACTGTAAGTAGAACTATTTAAATAAACCATAATCACTGGGGGAACTGTGATAGGTATAAGATAAGATCTTATAGGACCTGGCAGACTAGTTTTATCCAGAGGTAAGGAAAGTCTTTGTAAAGATTTCAGCAGAACAATGGCCGGACTTGATTTACATTTGAGTAAGGATTTTCATATTGTAACACATTTAGTTTTCATAAAAGTGAGGGGGGCATGACAATATAATTTATTACAGACCTGAAGAAATGTAGGTACAATGAGGCAAAGAGCACCTGAGGTGGTGAGTTGTGGAACTGGGATTGAAACCCGCCTCCTATAGTCTGTCTTTTTGAACATGGTGATTATAGAGAACATGTGGACATTTAGCTCAGGAGGTGCGGATGGCTCTTAGCTAACTGGGACTGAAGTTCAGGAAGAGGTTTTAGGCTTAGATGAAGCAGTTCTAGGAGGGCCATGAGGCCTGCTGCTATTTCACAATGATAATTAAATACACCATCAGAGCTAGTGGAAGAGAGTGGTGCAGAAGAGCGAGGAATACTGCAGCTGGTGGCTCTCAGAGTATGAGGGATGAGAACATTGTACATCTTTGCAATCTTGAGGGCTTTGGAGAAGTAACATAATGGGATCAAAAACAACCATTCAGTTTCAGGATGGAGCTCAGTAGTTATTTCAATAAGTCTTTTAATAGAATGGAGGGGGTTGAGCTTATGGAAATAAGTTTCTAATACTTGTAAGAATTTGATCATTTTGACTTTTATGGATTCCCCCCACCTTGAAAGCAGCTAATTTTCTTTAAACAAGGTATAGTGCCCCAAATACTAATGTAAAACCCAGAGGCAGAAGGTGACCTAAAGTGGATGAAATCCTGGAGCTGATAATCCTGTACATTTCCCAAATTAGCAAAAATAAAAAAATTATTTGTGCTATCCTTCTGTATGCTGCCTACCTTTTCCCAAAATATATAAATGAGGCGTGGCCTTAATGGTCCCTGGGATGAAGGTTTTTTTTTTCCTTTTTAAAGAGGGAGAGAGAGAGAGAGAGAGAGAGAGAGAGAGAGAGAGAGAGAGAGAGAGAGAATTTTTTAATATTTATTTTTTAGTTTTCGGTGGACACATCTTTTTATTTTATTTTTATGTGGTGCTGAGGATCGAACCCAGCACCCCGCGCATGCCAGGCGAGCGTGTTACCGCTTGAGCCACATCCCCAGCCACAAGGGTCTTTTTTTGAACAGAAAACGAATTGTAAGGGCTATGCTTTCTGGTTCATAACAGGTCTTCACAAGAGGATATCTGAAAATGATTTAATACACATTTATGTAGCAAGCACTATCATCTAATAGTGGGTGGATTCTCTTAAACCATTTATACTTTTGAAAATGTATATTTAATATAAGTAGTTTTATTTGTATTTCTGAAAACAATTTCTCCTTTCCATTTATTTTCAGCCAAATCCAAAGTGATTCTAAAATACTTTTTGAACTAGTGAAAATTTTATGAGTCAAAATAAGAAGGAAGTTGTATTTAAATGTGTTGTGCTTTTCTGCCTATTTATTGAAAAAAAGAAAAAAAGCCAACTTCAATAGTACTTTTTAAAATTACACTTGATTTTTTTCAGACATCTTATCAAATCAAATAAATTTACGTACATACAGCTTTCCATTTAAAGATATCATTGATTATAATAGAAGATGAGAATTAAATCAAACCATATTTACAAATATTACTTTCATACAAGATAACTTATGTCATGATTTTCAAAATTAAAAAAAATTTAAATATTCAGATTTAATGAAGTAATGGTTTTCTCTATAGGGGTGGTAGTCATGTTGATTGGGAATTTGATTTCATTTATTATTAATTTTTTGTTTTCTAATTTTTTTTCATGAAGTTCATCTATTTGTAGCATAATCTATCAATTGAAATTTGAGGAGATTGCAGGTGTCATTCTTAAGCATTAAATTTCAAAAAAAAAAAATTATAAACCCTAGTATTTCTGTATTAATCTAGTTCCAAAAAAAATAGATTGTTTGGCAAGAAAATTATTTTCAGTTGTTTTTTAATTCTCAATTTTTTAAAATTTGGAATGTAATCTCCTTTATAAGCACCTGGTCTATTATCCTTGGGGAAGAGCATATATCAGCCTCCAAGTTCAGTTGATTACCCCCAAGAATCTTCCCTGATGAACCTTTTTAGTATCAGTGATTACGATGATACTCTCACTGTTTGGCGATTTTAAATAACAGGACAATCAGGACACATTCCTTTTCATCTTTGCCTCCCATAATTTTCTTTGGTAGAGGTCTTGTCAAAAATGCTTGATTTTCTTCTTTCTCAATTATAACTCTTCAAAGGAGAGAAAATGAGACTTGGGGCCCGGGTTTCCAAGCAAATGCTTCTAGGACCACAGCTGCTCCAGCTTTTGAAGTCTCTTCTGCCCACCTCTTGATGCTCTAACCCTCTTAATAGCAGCATTAGCTATTTCAGTTCCATTTTCTAACAGTGTTGGTGGAGAGTGAGGGAAAGCCTTTCATGTAGGACTTTGCTACCCTGTGACCCTGCTTGAAAAATAAAAATAATTTTGATTTATTTGGTCTTGGTATAAACATATAGTTTTAGTCTCTTTGCTTAGTAAGCAGTAATGCCTCTTACTGGGTTGTTTTTTAGTCCACATTAAGTAATGGATGCTAGAACCTGATACAACTAATATATGAAATAATTTTGCAAGGATGTGTCTGTTCAGTATAATGTAGACATAAGACCTAGGTTAAATTCCAGGTACTCCAAATAACAAATTTTTTTCTCTCTAGTTAGAAGTGGCTGGCAGATGTGATGAAAATCAGTTCTTCTTATATTTGGGAAAAGTTAAAGTCCAGTGAAAAATATAATATAAAATCAACACTTTCTTTTGTGAAAGACAAATTTATGTCCATAAGTTTTGTTGCATAAATGCAGTCAAACTGTCTATGAAATGTTTTTCTGTAACACCAGACAATACCACAGCTCCGTAAACATTGTCTTTCCAAGAATAGAGTAGAACAGAGTCACAGGCCAGCTTTGCTTCTTGTTGGAGCAGAAGTTAGTAAATTGACTGATAGTACTTTTAATTTGCATTTGTGGGCTCAGATATCATGTTGAGAAAGACCTGTTTAAGCAAGTCATTTGACATATACTGAACACTACCACCTTCTATGATGCTATTAAAACTTTTGAACTGTTCACAAGTAGCATTCAATATGCTCTCAATATGCTTTGAACTTATTGAAGAGGAGGACAGAAGCACTAAGAAAAGTTGAGAAGTAAAATTTTATGTTTTCACTTTCTATGGTGTAGGGGGAAAAAAAAAGTACAGGCCACAGAAGATCTGTGAGCATAAGAAATGAGAATGTTGGAATTCAAGTTAATCTGGAAAATCCAGTCTTCAGTTGAATTAAGTTAACTGGGTGCATTTTTTAGCAGATTCAGTTTTTTGTAGTTTGTTTCTGGTGAAAGTACAGTTTCAAAGGATGTTTTTCATTTACATGTGGCTCTTGTTCTCTGCATACTAATATGTGTGTTTTGAGAGTTGTGTTATTGTTTGAATACATGTGAACCAGAGGTTTAGAACAAGGTGCTATAGTAGTAAAGAGAGAAAAATGAATTCATTGGTAACTGGTGCATGGTGATCTAGTCTTCTTGTTTAAGTCCTATATGGTGTCATATCCCAGAAACAACTTACCATGAGTCTACTAGAGGGAAGATTTCATCCTGTGACTAGAAGAGTTTTCTCTAAAAGTTGGAGAAAACTTATTCTGTGGTACTTTATGCCTAGAACTTGGTTAGGCTTAATGAAGACATATCCTTCTGTTTGTGGTGGTGAATGACCTGGGCCCTCCTCATATGCAGCTGGAATCACAGTGGCTATGCCAGTAAAATATTTTAGGCTACCATCTGTATTTTGCTAGTCTTGTTCTAGACTACAAAGAGCTTTGAAGAACACAGTTCTACACATTATTTCAACATCATTAACAGTCTTCCCTCCCTGCACACCACATTGTTGGTAATAGCAAAGATGAGATAAGAGCTCTGCTCAGCAAAGCAACATCCTGGGAGTCTCAATGACAGCTGCAGAGATATGGTGATGAGTCCTGACAGAGATGTTTGAGGAGCCTGTTCTTGACAATCCTCTAGGAAACTTTCAGAAATCACTGGGGCCCGTTGGAAAAGAAGGAAAGTAGTCAAAAAGCAAAACAAAAGAGAAACCAAGAAAATTTGTGGGTGAAAGTTCTAGAGCAAAGCCAATGCTCTGAATTTCTCTACCTGGAATCCCCCTTAGAATAAAGTACAAAAAAAAAGGTTGTCATTCAAAACTCAATAAGGAAAAGCTAATGTCTACTTTTGAAACTTCTAAAAAATATGGCCAAGTAGTATCTTTTAAAAAATTGCTAGTAAACCTCTTAATTACATTCCCCTTTCTAGGATGTGACACCAAAGAAGAGTGAGTCCACAGAATTCTGAACTACTATAAACATCTCATATCTAGGGACTATCAATTTAAGCATGTTCATTTATTTCTAAGGAAAAAAAAAGCAAAGAATGATTCTAGTGTTGGTGGAAACCACAGGATGTTTAAAGAAGCTGAAGAGATTTGCTGTGTTCACTGAAGATGAAGTGAATGGCTGAATTCTGTAGGCACTCCCACTCCTTTTCCATCAGGGAAGAACCCTGATGGAAAACATTAAATCACTTCTACACACTGGGTAGCACAATTTTTGCCTGTGGGATGACCACTTGATTTTATGAATAAAATTTTATTGGAACATAGCTATGCCCATTTGTTTATGCATTTCCTGTGGTTGTTTTCATAAGATAGCAGAATTGAGTAGTTACAAGAGAGACCATAGGTCCATATTTAGCCTCTAGCTCTTTACAGCAAACATTTGCCCACTCTTGTCATAGAAGAAGAAAATGGGGAACTTAGGTTTAACAAAAACAACAGCAGCAACAACAACAAATAATCATTCTTAGATAAGATGGAGAGTGACAAGGAAGTTTGATCAGTTACATTAAAGAATCTACCAGAAGCCTAAATAAAGGCATCTACATTAAATATAAAAAAAATATGGTGGCAAAACATCACAATATCTGTGTAAGCCATCTCTTTCTCCCCTGCCCTCCCCTCACACACACACTTTATAATACAACTGAAGGAAAAATAGAAACAGTGTACATTATAGTATAAAAACTACCTAATTAGAGTATGAAACAGGAAAACATCTCAAATACAAACTAAATGAAGGAAAATGAATGTTTCAGAGTTAAGAAAGTCATTGGAAATTACAAAAAAAGGCAGAAAAAAACCTTTTTCATTTTTACTGAACTACTAAATAGAGTCAGAAGCAAAAATATATAAGGTTAAAAATCAAATCAAATTATTGACATGGAGAAAAGGCTTGGAAGCAAATATAAATGCAAAAAAAGAAGTGGAAGGAGCTTAAAAACTAAATAAAATATATAAATATATTAGACTATATTACATATTATATATGTGTATATATTCTGACATAGATTTTTGCTATTCCTAAATTAGGAGAGACCATACATAATGCATGGTACCAAATTTTTCTTGAAATAAAGGAAAGGAAGAGAAATCTAAGATGGTGGGCCTGAGGGAGGCAGCATTCTGTGTTGCTTAGTGACCAGGGTCTCAACTAGTGAGAATACTGCTTCTCTGAGAGTGATAGAGGACACAGCTGCTCTCTACAGAAATCACTAGTGCTGTGCCCCCATTCAGGGCTCCCGGCCTCAGCGTTGGAGCAGGACTCCCGACTCTTGACACCCACCTCTGGAAGTTCTAGCCCACGCTGGGCTCCCAAGTGCCTCAGCACCTCTGCAGAACTCCCAGATGCTGCTACATTCCCATGCAGAACACTCAGCTGCTACCTACCCACAGGAACTCCTGCTGCCACTTTTGTGTGGACACCCATCTACCAAGGAGGGGCTCCCCGCATTGCCTCTATCTGTGCAACAGCTGTAGTCCCTGAAGTGGTAATCTGCATGCACTTAGGGGCATATAACAGGCTCTGAATGTCTTGGAGCTCATCTCTGAACACATCGCAAAACACCATCGCCCGGCTTCCCCTACCCCACCAAACACCCCTGCACAGAAGCAAACTGCCTCCATTTTGGGCCACCTTCTCACCATATTTGTTGGAGGCAGCTTCCAGATTGGAACTCCAGCTGGCCAGATACCTGGTTTCCAACTCGCCCCTCTCCTAAGCGGTGGTAACCCAGCACAGTAACTGCCCAACACAGAACAGCTCTCAGTGGGACAGGTGCGCAGTGCGACCAGGGTGGTGCCTATAGGAGCCCGGTAAGAGAGGTCCCTTAATTGGGAACTGCTAAAGGAGAGGCAGACAGGGCTAAAGTTTCAAGACTAGTGAGACCAGGAACTGGGGAATCTTCAGTCAAGATAGGGAGATAGGCCTGGGCACTTCCATTTGACCCAAAAAGAGACACTTGAGGTGCAGTCTCCCTGCAGGAACTGGTGGGTGCCACACCTCACTTCCAAGTGCCCTGCACCAGGACCAGCCTTCCCACCCTGGTTATCTTCACCATCCGGAGGGTGGAGATACCAATTAACAACAAAAACCCCACCCCAGGGAAGTGGGAAAGAAACTGATCTCCAAAACAATCAACAATCCTGGTTTCTTCCTTCAAGAATTTTTTTTTCTTTTTCTTTTTTCTATTTTTCTTCTCCCCCTCTATCCTCCCACCTTCACATCCAAACATATGTGAAAACAAGTATTTTTCATGAACTAGGATTTTGAGGACTGGGACATCTGAATAATATATTAGAGGGGGGCTAGGGATGTGGCTCAAGCGGTAGCACGCTCGCCTGGCATGCGTGTGGATCCTCAGCACCACATACAAACAAAGATGTTGTGTCCACCAAAAACTAAAAAATAAATATTAAAAAAAAATTCTCTCTCTCTCTCTTTCTTTAAAAAAAATTTAAAAAATATATTAGAGGTATGCTATATATGCTTTTTTTCTTCTTCCCCTCTAATTTTTACTATTTTAATATTCTTTATTTTTCTGAATACATATGTGTGGTGTTTTATGTACTATACTGTCTTCCCACATACTTGTCTATCCAAAATTACTTCCTGTCTATTCCCTTGCTACTAACCCTCTTCATTAGATTTCTCTTTCACACTTCCTAAGATATGTTAATTCTATATCCTCTACCTTCTTAGCATATCATCCTATGCCTCACCCCCAGTTCATTGTCCACTATCAGAAACTATAAACTATTTTACAAACCTACTGATTATATTATGGATAATAATCAAATTCACTATTTCTGTATATTCTGACAAAACTGTAAACATCTTAATAGCAACAAATTGTTTATATGTGGTATATTGTTGATATTGAGATCTGTTAACATTGTCCTTCCCAAAAAAGAAGAAGTATTGGAACTCTACAGGAGCACTATAAGCCTGTAGAGTAAAAACAATAACACCCCAGAACCACAGCACTAGAAGGAAAGAAATTTGAGCAACATGAAAAGACAAAGGAAGGAAGTTCCCCAAAGAAATCAAGACTCCACATTATTAGAACCCATGGTTACCACAGCAGAATAAATTACAGAGAAGGAGTTCAGAAAGTAAATGATTAAAATGTTCTGTGAATTAAAAGATGACATAAGACAACAAATAGAAGCAGCAAAAGGTCATTTCAACAAGGAGCTATATAAACAAATAGAAGAAGCAAAAGATTACTTCAATAGGGAGACAGAGGTTCTAAAAAACAAACACACAAACAGAAATCCTTAAATGAAAGAAACAATAAACCAAATTAAAAGTTCAATTGAAAACATCACCAAAAGAGTAGACTACTTAGAAGATAGGACATCAGAGAATAAAATCAAAATATGTAATCTTGAAAAAACTATGATCTTAAAAAGAATGTAGACCACCCAGTGAAAATGGTAAGAAACCATGAGCAGAACATTCAAGAAATATGGGATAGCATTAAAAGACCAAATTTAAAAGTTATTGGGATAGAGGAAGCATTGAGTTCTAACCAAAGGAATGAGCAATCTATTCAATGAAATAGTGTCAGAAAACTTTCCAAGCATGAAGAACAAACTGGAAAACCAAATTTAAGAAGCCTACATGATAGCAAATGTAAAAAATCACAACAGATTCACACCAAGTCACATTATAATAAAAATGTTCAACATACAGAATAAGAAGAAAATATTAAAAGCCATGTGAGAAAGGAATCAGATTACATTTAGGGGAAACAAAGTAGGATAATGGCAGATTTTTTAACACAGACCCTGAAAGCTAGAAGATCCTGGAACAACATATAGCAAGCTCTGAAAGAAAATGGATGCCAACCAAGAATCTTGTATCCAGCAAAGTGAAGCTTTAGATTTGATGATGAAATAAAAATCTTCCATGAAAAACTAAAGTTAAAAGAATTTACAGCTAGAAAATAGACACTACAAAACATCCTTTGCAAAATATTTCATGAAGAGAAAACCAAAAACAACAATGAAAATCAGCAGAGTGAGGTATTACCCTACAGGAAAGACTATTCAAAGAATAAAACAAGTCAAGTTAAATAACAAAAATAAACAAATATGGCTGGGAATACAAATCATGTTTCAATAATAACCCTGAATGTTAATGGCCTAAACTCACCAATCAAAAGACATAGGCTACTAGATTGTATTAAAAAAAAGAAGAAACAAGAAACAATATGCTGCTTCCAGGAGACTCATCTGATAGGAAAAGACACAGACTGAAGGTGAAAGGTTGGGAAAAATCATAACACTCACATGGACTGTGGAAGCAAGCAGGGCTTTCCATACTCGTATCAAATAAAGTAGACTTCAAGCTAAAGTTAATCAAAAGGGATAAAGAGGGCATTTTATACTGCTCAGGGGAACCAAACACCAACAAGACATAATAATTTTAAATATATATGTCCCAAACAATGGAGCATCTATGTTCATCAAACATAATCTGAAGTTCAAGACTCACATTGACCATAACATAATAATCTTGGATGATTTCAACACACCTCTATCACCACTGGATAGATCTTCCAAACAAAAATTGAACAAAGAAACATAGATCTCAATAATGCAATCAATAGCTTTGACTTAACTGACATATATAGAATATTTCATCCTTCCAGCAGCGAATACACTTTCTTCTCAGCAGCGCAAGGATCCTTCTCTAAAAATAAACCATATAATATGCCACAAAGCAACTTTTAATAAATACAAAAAAGTAGAGATAGTACCCTTCTTTTTATCAGGTCATAATGGAAATAAATTAGAAATTAATGACAAAATTTTAAAAAATTATTCCAACACCTGGAAACTAAATAATATACTCCTGAATCAACAATGGGTTGCAAAGGTCATCAAGGAGGAGATTAAAAAATTATTAGAGGTAAATGAGAGCATGTAAACAACATATTGAAATCTCTGGGACATTATGAAAGCAGTACTAAGAGGAAGGTTTATTGCATGGTGTTCATTTCTTAAAAGAAGAAAAAGTCAACAAATAAATGACCTAACGTTACATCTCAAAGCCCTAGATAAAGAAGAACAAATAAACACTAAAAGCAGTAGAAGGAAGGAAATATTTAAAATTAGAGCTGAAATCAGAACAAAAGAAACAATTGAAAAATTGACAAACCAAAAAGTTGGTTTGTTGAAAAACTAAATAAAACTGACAGACCCTTAGCTACACTAACAAAGGAGAGAGAAAACTCAAATTACTAACATATGTGATGAAAAAGGAAATGTCACAAGAGAAGCTACAGAAATACAGAAGATAATTAGAAATTATTTTGAAAACTTGTACTCCAATAAAATATAAAATATCAAAGGCATCAACAAATTTCTGAAGTCATGTGATTTGCCCAAATTGAATCTGGATGATATACACAATTTAAACAGACCAATATCAAGCGATGAAATAGAAGACACCATCAGAAGCTTACCAACCAAGAAAAGCCCAGGACCAGATAGATACACAGCGGAGTTCTACAAGACTTTTAAGGAAGAACTAATACCAATACTCTTCAATTTATTTCAGGAAACAGAAATAGAAGGAGCACTTCCAAACTCATTCTATGAGGCCAATATAACCCATTCCAAAACTAGGCAAAGATGCATCAAAGAAAGAAAACTTCAGACCAATATCTCTAATGAACATAGATGCAAAAATTCTCAATACAATTCTAGCAAACTGAATATAAAAACATATCAAAAAGATAGTGCACCATGATCAAGTAGGATTCATCCCAGGGTTGCAAGGTTGGTTCAACATATGGAAATCAATAAATGCAGTTTATCACATCAATAGACTTAATCATATGATCATCTCAATAGACACAGAAAAAGCATTTGACAAAATACAGCACCCCTTCATGTTCAAAACACTAGAAAAACTAGGGATAACAGAAACATATCTCAACATCCTAAAGGCTATCTATGCTAAGCCCGAGGCCAATATCATTCTAAAAGGAGAAAAACTGAAGGCATTTCCTCTAAAAACTGGACCAAGAAAGGGATGCCTCTTTCACCACTTCTATTAATGTAGTTCTTGAAACACTGGACAGAGCAATTAGATTAAAGAAGTTAAAGAGATATGTATAGGAAAAGAAGAACTCAAATTAGCATTATTTGCTGATGATATGACTCTATACCTAGAAGACCCAAAATGTTCCACCAGAAAACTTCTAGAACTAGTAAATAAATTCAGCAAACAAGCAGGCTATAAAATCAAGAGTGATAAATCAAACACATTTCTGTATATCAGTGACAAATCCTCTGAAAGGGAAATGAGGAAAACTACCTCATTTACAATAGCCTCACAAAAATTGGAAATCAACTTAACAAAAGAGGTGAAAGACCTCTACATCAAAAATTACAGAACGCTAAAAAAAGAAATTAAAGAAGACCTTGAAAGATGGAAAGATCTACCTTGCTCTTGGATAAGCAGAATTAACATTATCAAAATGACCATACTACCAAAAGCACAATACAGATTTAATGCAATTCCAATTAAAATCTCAAGGGCATTCCTAATAGAAATAGAAAAAAGCAGTCATGAAATTCATCTGGAAAAATAAGAGACCCAAAATAGCTAAAGCAATCCTTAGCAGGAAGAGTGAAGCTGGTGGCATCACTATACAAGACCTTAAACTATACTACAGAACAACAGTAACAAAAACAGAATGGTATTGGCACCAAAACAGACTGGTAGACTGAAGGTACAGAATAGAGGACAGAGACACCAACCCACAAAACTACAATTATCTTATATTAGACAAAAGTGCCAAAAACATATATTGGAGAAAAGATAGCCTCTTCAACAAATGATGCTGGGAAAACTAGAAACCCATATGCAACCAAATGAAATTAAACCCCTGTCTCTCACCATGCACAAAACTCAACTAAAAGTGAATCAAGGACCTAGAAATTAAACTAGAGACCCTATGTCTAATAGAAGAAAAAGTAGGCCCCAACTTCCTTAATAAGACTCCTATAGTGCAGGAATTAAAATGAAAAATCAATAAATGGGATCGATTCAAACTAAAAAGTTTCTTGTCAGCAAAAGAAACAATCTGTGAAATAAACAGAGAGCCTAGAAAAAAGGGAGCATTTTTTTACCCCTCACACATCAGATAGAGCACTAATCTCTAGGGTATATAAAGAACTCAAGAAGCTAATCACTAAAAACAAATAAATAATCCGATAAATAAATGGTCCAAGTACCTAAACAGATACTTCTCAGAAAATACAATCAGTCAACAAATATATGAAAAAAATGTTCATTATCTCTAGAAATTAGAGAAATGCAAATCAAAACTACTCTAAGATTTTATCTCACTCCAGTCAGAATGGCAACTCTTATGAATTCAAACAACACTAAGTGTTGTCAGTGAGGATGTGGGGAAAAAGGTACACTCATATGTTGCTGGTGGGACTGCAAATTGGTGCAGTCAATATGGAAAGCAGCATGGATATTCCTTGTAAAACTGGAAATGGAACCACCATTTGACCCACCAACCCTCTCCTCAGTCTATACCCAAAGGTCTTAAAAAGAGCATACTACAGGGACACAGCCACATCAAAGTTTATAGCAGCACAATTTACAATAGCTAAACCAACCTTAGATGCCCTTCAGTAGATGAATGGATTTTTTAAAATGTGGCATATATACAAAATGGAATATTACTCAGCAATAAAAGCAAATAAAATCATGTCCTTTGCAGGTAAATGGATGGAATTGCAGAAAATAATGCTAAGTGAAGTTAGCTAATCCCCCCAAAAAACAAATGCTGAATGTTTTCTCTGATATAAGGAGTCTGATTCATAGTGGGGTAGGAAGGGGGAGCATGGGAGGAATAGGCAAACTCTAGATAGGGTAGAGGGGTGGGAGGGGAATTGAGGGAGTATGGGGGTTAAAAATGATGGCAGAATGTGATGGACATCATTATCCAAAGTACATGTATGAAGACATGAATTGGTGTGAATATACTTTGTACACAACCAGAGATATGAAAAATTGTGCTCTATATGTGTAATATAAATTGTAATGCATTCCACTGTCATTTATAATTTAAAAAACAAGAATATATGCAAAATGTAGATAAAACATGACTCAACTAATAAGATTAGTGAGAAAATTAACTTGAGGACATGGTGGCACTGTGCTATGCAATAAACTCTCAATATACATTGTTAAAAAAATAATAAAGGAAGAAATAATGATGCCCAATGAATGAGTATATCACATTCAAGGAAGAAGTTGAGACAAAGCAAGCAAAGTCTATCTTCTTTAAGGTTTAAACTTCCAGATTACAGAAGAATGTGGGTATCTATGAAGAAAAAGCCAGTAATTTGTAATCAGAGTTAAAAATCAAGATGATATTCACCAAGCCAATGTTTGAGGGTGAAAGTTAATGGAAAAATAGCTAACAAGTGCTGTGCAAGATGAAATGTAACTCAAGAATATGATTTCCACCCATGTTTCCTTTTAGGTATGAAGGCGACAGATAATGTAGTTAATTCATATAAGAATTTACAGGCTAAAAGATTTGCAGTCCCTTCTGGGACTCCATTGCCCTAACACACACTCATATAACATTCATGGAATTTAATCATTCAAAAGAAGAATGAATAAGCTCTAATAAAAAAAATGAGCACAGTATTTGTTGTCAGAGGAGTGTATGATAGAGTCTGCAGAGGAAAATAGAAATGTGGACAATGTAAGCACATTTTTTGACACAGCTTACCATCTTAGCTCCTAGGCACTCCACATTCTCAAACATGCAAGAATATAGAAAAACAAGCAGAATCATGAACTCAAGGAAGCAAAGTAACTTAAAATTTTAATTTTGTTTTCAATGCCTTAGACTTATCTGGTTTTTGTAAAATTGTAAGTCTGACAGAACCCCACCTGTTTGCCTTCTTTCTCTTATGCTGTGACTGAACCTGGGAATGGTATAGATGGAAAACTTATTAGCATAGGAATTCCACCTGAGGCACTCATTCCAGAATGTGCTAAACTTTATGCTTCTCACACTTTCCCCAATGGACCCCAAACCTCTCATGAAATATATTTGAATTACTTTCTCCTGATTGTATTTTAAATATTTACTTCCATATCAATATAAATGTTCAAGGATGCCTTAAAGCTTATAGGTATGGTTCAATTAAAACCAAAATAAAATAAGGCATTGAGCTTTTTGTCCAACTTTGATGGTCCCATGCAAGAAACAATATGGTAAAGAAAGAGAAGCTGAAGACCTTGCTCTGGGCTCTGTCATTGGATCCTGTTTTGTACCGTGAAGAATAGGGCATAAAGCAAAGCAGAGAGAAGATGGCTTAATGAGAAACACATGGCCTTAGGAAAGCTAAACACAGCTGGTTCCCAAACCATGTTCTCCTCTCTGTCCTGGCCTCAGGCCTCTGCAGGTTCTTGTATTATCGTTGCTGGTATTTATGATTATCTGTGTGGATTATCATAAGGAAATGTGGCAATATGCAAGGGAGAATAGGTAAGAATCCAATATTTAGGGCTATGGTTAATCAAAAAAGTCAATCCCATTTTTCAAAGACCCAAACAAAGGGTTTTATTAATACTCTTCCATTTCTTTAGGTATAAGAAGTCATTGGATATTTTCTAAGCTGCTTTCAGTCTGACCTTCACTCATTTGACTTTTAAAGCAAATAACATGTGATTCAACTTTTCTTTAGGTCTAATAGAAAAAGAAGATTTTTTTTTTAATACTGGACTTTCAACTAGTAGCTCAACCGTTTTTTCCTTTGTGTCAGCAAAAGGGATGTGGGATTTGAGGATCATCCTGGTGTTTTCATGTTTATAAACACTTTCCTCATTTGATGTGGAGTGCTTGAATGGAGTCCTAACATGAGTGTTTTCTAGAAAGTGTAACATAAAAGGCAAACAAGTCATGTAACAATACCTTGATAGAAATGTGTTATTACATGGGAGCTGTTGTTATCAAGCAGGTTTTCAGAATGTTCAGAATATGAATTGCATGGCCATTTTATCAGAAGAAGCCCCAGACAGGATCCTGTGTCATGGCTGTGGATCTTGAGATTCATGTTCTGTGGCCCAAGCAGATCCAGTCCTGGGCTGCTGAAAGGAACTCCATCCTTGCCTCCTTCTTCATTTCCTATCTCCTTATCCTCACCCCCACCCCTTCAAAAGCTACAAGTGTGCAAAATGTATTCATGTGCTAGAGGCTGTTTATTCTGTTTAATAGATACCTCATTCTTTCCTTTCAGATTGTCTGAACAGGCATAAAGAAAATTAGTGCAAACTCTTTCAGTCAAAGTCAGGTGGAATCACAGTGATGCATGCTCCACTCCTGGACATTTTAACTCTCTGGGCACCATACTGACAGCATTGTCTCTGTCAATTACAGCTTCCCAGAAGTGCTCCCTGAAGTCCGCTTGAATGTCAAAGTCAATCCTGTAACTTTGGGAGGTGTTGTTCCAATGGAGACATTTCGAGTTTGTTTTGAGAGACCAAAAGGACCTGACATTGGAAATTTTATAAAGTTAATATTTTTTTTTTTTTTCTAATGGGGGCATTTTGAGGCTTCCTTGATCCTAGCAAAGATCAGGAAGTTCTAAAATCATGGCATACTCAGATGTTACAGTGCAATCCTTAGCGCAATACTCATTTATGGCTTTGGTTTAAAATAAGACCTGGAGCCCTGGAGAATGGGCTGAGCTGAATTTCCTTATAACAGATGTATCTATTTAAGTACTTCGTGATATTTAAGGGAAATCCTTAATGTGAAACTCAAAAGACCATTATTATATATTGATACTTTTGTCGTTCTCAGCCTAGTTATTACAGAAATATTGAAATTTATGTGATTATTTCCCAGATAAGTATTGGTATTGCCAATATTTCTTGTTCTTTCTTTCTTTTCCCTCACTTTTCCCCTCTCTTCCTCCGTCTCTTTTTCTCTCTCTGTTTCTGTTTGCATTTTTGTTGTTGTTATTGTGGTATTTTCTTCCTGCAGATTTTTTTTTCTCTAATATCATTTGGGATCTTAATGACTTATCAATTATTATAACTGCAGTTGTAGTCATCCACAATTTATCAAAACTTTTAGAAATAATCCTCTAAGATACTTATAATTTGGTATATATTATAGTGAGTTCATGGCTACATTGACAATGTAGGATATATGAAAAGAATCCAATCCCCTCTAGTCCAAATAACACTGGTGAAAAACAACTAGTGGGGTGGTGTTTCAACATAATTGCTCTCACAGAACAAGCTCCATCAAAAGAGCGGGCTTTTAGAAGCCATCTCTTCTCCTGGCCAACTGGTCCTGGGGTAGAGGCTGAAATTAGCATGGGACTCCCAGATCCTAGAAATGTCAGGAATCTTGAGTAATAGCCAAAAGTTTTAGGCAGTCAGAGAAACATCAATGGAGACCTGTTGTTAAGATCCTTAGATTCTGCTCTTGCTCTTCAATTCATTGAAGTTATTCAAATTTAACTTTTCTTATAGATTTTGTGATGATAACCATCACAGTTACTTGCAGTAAATATGATCTTAATGTACATAGGAAGATTTGGATAGGTAAACTAGGCAAATTTCAAATAAGGCATTGGGTATAAATGTATAATCATCTACTTTCTGTGAAATCTCTAAGGTATGGTAGTCTTCAAGACACTCAAAATTTTGAGAATGAATTATTATTGTAAAAGAGTGATTGTGTTTCCTTATAATTGATCTCCATTTTTTTTTCTTTTTATTCTTTCAAACAAATTTAAAAACATTAAATTAGCCTGAATGCATTGGGTATGTAGACAATTGATTCCAAAATATGGCACATTTCTATGATTTAAAAAAAAACACATTCAAATTATCTACTAGGACATCATCAGTACTAGAAAATGTGTAATGTGTTTCAAAGTATTGATTTCCAACCTCAGCTTTCAACTGGTTGTTCCATTTTGTTTAATAACCACATTCCCTGTTTAGAATGAAGTTATCCCACAGTTTCTGAAAATTTTTTAATTCATATCTTATTGCCCATAACATTTCACAAATCATGTTGAGATACAGACCACATGAATTCCTCAGGATATATGATTCTCAATGTTTGATTTGCTTGCCACCTAAATGATAGTTATATATTTAGTCACATAAATGTTATATACAAAAGGTACGTTCTTATGAATCAATTCCTGGAAACCCATTTGATATCCAAAAAAATAAATATTAACATATCTAGAACTTACAATAATGTGTAATTGCTCACTGGATATAATAAAGACACCTTTGAAGTTCTTGAAGAGGAAGTATTTTCAACCTGTGGAGATCTTGATGAAGATGTACAGGCACCAATGAAGCTGACTTGAAAATACAATTATTTTCCAGGAAGATTTCCCTATATCTAGTCGCCTACTTCTAGTTTTACTCATGAGCAGGGTTATCTGTCGTATACACATAGACATATTTTGATGTAAAATGTCCACTCTTTTTTAATGATCACTTGCTTTATTTCATTGCTGAGAGAAGAGAGTTCACACTTTATCACTTATTCTGAATGCAATTGAAAACAAACCATTCTACCTCAAAATTACTTGAGTTCAAACAAGAGATGTACTGACACATGCTAACAGCCAAAGATTGTACTTTTCATTCCTATGATCAAACTCAGTGCCACATTTATTTTTTCAATTTTCAGGGAAAGGACATTATAATAAAAAAGAAAAGCCAGTAGTCATTTTATTTCGTTTCATTATCTTTTTCTTTTCAATAGAATAAAATATTTTGAATTTTTAAGGTATTGGCATAAACACACAGTTAATAGAATAGTTGGAAAGTAATCATCTTAAAAGCAAAAGCAGTACAGCAACGCTATTGGATGGTTTTACACCTTTTTAAAGCTAAATCATCTTTATACATTACTTACCTTAATTTTAGAGTATCTCAATGCACTTTCATAATACTTACTTTACAAAAGCTCAGAAACATTTAATACTTTGCATAAATATCTGGTAGTTCTGACAGCCAGAATTTGAACTCTGGTTGGTCTGATTTCAAACTATGGTTAATTCAATATGATATGTTCTTCTTGTTGAAGTCACAAATAGAAGGGGGAAATTAGATAATTAAAATGTGTTTTCTTGTTCACAGACAATCTTAGCCATCTCATCTCTCTTGGATGTGTACTAAGCATTGGGTGCTTAGTTTTCTCATTTCTGAAGTCTCTTTTGCCCTATGGGATAAAATACATTATGCATATTGCAAAGTTGTTAATATACAAAATAACACAATTGATATTTCTCATTAGCTAAAAACAATTTTTTTTGTTAGATCACTAACCTTGCTCCAAAAATAGGAAAATGAAAAGGAAAAGTAAATTGAGGAAAGGAAAAATATTTTATTATCCTATACTTTATCCCAAAAAGATACAGTATATTTTAACTCTGTCACAAGTCACAAGAAATTCAACAAATGTTTATAAAGTGGACACATTGACATTTATCACCCCTTATATACAATTTGTCATAAACTATTATATTTTTTTGACTACAAGTGATGTAAGCAGAACAGGTGATCCTCAAAGATGTCCATGTCATAATTCTTGGAACCTATGATTATGTTACCTTAAATGGTCAAAGGGACTTTGCCCATAGGATTAAATTAAGACATAGAGATGTATTGTCCCAGAATGTTTTGGTGGGCCTTATGGGATCAAAAGGATACTTAGAATAGTTAGCTATGTGGTGATGAAAGTAGAATCAGATTTGAAGATGCTGCAGGCCTTAAAGACAAAGACAAGGTCCCTTAGCCAAGAATCACAAGCAGCTCCTAGGAGCTGGAAGAAGCAAGGGAGTGCATTTTCCAAGAGAACCTTCCGAAAAAAATTGGGTTTTGTAGACCAACTGCCTGCTTTTTGATATAGTGAAACCCATTTCAGACTTCTGACTGGTATAAGGTAACGATGTGTATTGTTTAAGCCACCATATTTGCAATTTGTTACAACAGCAATAGGAAACTAATATAATAGGTGAACTGAAAAGGCTTACATTTTTTTTCTCATAATTCTTCCAGTTAAAATGTAAATCTCAGTATGAGCAATGGCAAAATAATTACAATATAATATTAAATTATTTTTACCAGGCATTCATACAGATGCATTCATACTCACATACTGAGTATGTGCTTCAGTGTCTATTCAGATATAAAAATCTCATTTGGTAAGTGTATGAAATTCAAAATAAAAAAAAATATGAGCAAGCCTTTATATGATTGTTTTTGTTTAGCATCTTTTGTTTCTGCTGAATGCATTTAAAATTCCTGATGCTTAAAAAAATAATATATATCTCATTAATTTAAACTCTATGTTTTCTAGTTTACTCAGGGAATCTTTTATTCCTAGTCTTTGCCTCCTAATTTCACAGATTCACATGTAATGCCTAAGACATGGTGGGGATGTAGGAAATACTTTTTTGAAAGCATGAAAATTAAAACAGAAAGCTGACATTTTTTATCATTAAATTAAGTATGGTAATGGTGTTAAAAGTAAGATGTGATAAGATTTAGTATAATGTTATAAATTCCACATTTCTATTCACTTATTATTTAAAAACAGAAACTCTTTCAAAATCAGTTTGTCAATATATACAAAATCTCACAAAAAGTTTTTATTCTGTACCCTGACAATTCCATTTCAGGCAATCTACCCTGAAAGATAATAACCAGATATTTACTAGACTAATCATGACACTGCTGATTCGTAACAATGAAAAATGTGGAGAAAAATATCATGTCAATTAAAATAATTTTGAAATTATTTCAGTGTCCCAGAAAATGGTATATAGAATTCTATGAAGGATAATACAATGGTTTTTGCTTTCTTGTTAAACCTTTTTCTAATTTCTAAAGTTTGCCCAATTTTTATGTCTTATGTCTAGAAAGTTTGGTGTAAGATTTATTTACATTCTCAAAATAAAAGCAAAAAAATTAAAATCAATTCATGTACTAAGAGCTCAAATGAAATGTTTGTTTTGATGTCAGAATCATACTAATTGTTGATTAACATGAATCAAATCTGGTGTGTAACTCTCTAATTATTTACTTACTGCACCTGTGTACTAACAACCAGAGGGACACTGTGGCTCGAGAGGTAACTTTAATACTATGAACATCTCCATGTAAATGAAATATACATTGGCACAGTACATAAGGCTGCTAGTTGAACTGTTTTTAACTGGATTGATTAATATTTAAGGCAAGCAAAGACATTTTATCATATATTCTTACAAAGTAAATTTCAAGCTATTTGACTAAAGTGGCTTAGTCAACAGGTATCACCAGAGGAAACTGTTTATTTCTTTAGTGTTCAAATTACAGTAAGCAATATGGCTCTTAGAACTGTGCCCAGAGCCTAGCACAGCAGCTGGCTCTCACCAGGTTCTAATAGAGTTGTTGAACCAATGTATTTCAAGGATGTAATAATTTGTAGTTAATACTTACTTAGACTTTTAAACAAACACCTCAAGTATCAGAATGTACTGCTATTATACCATGAAGTAAAAATTCCGAGTTTTGTTCTTACCAGCATATTAATAGAATTATAATGGAATGAGTTAGAAATTAATGAACCACGAAGCTGAGATTTTGCAGACTATTTGAACCATATTTGTTTTCCTGTTTTCATTTCCATTCAAAGATCCTGTCTATACAATATTCTACACAATGCTCTGTGATGTCAGTTCCTGCAGAAGAGACAAGCATGTTTAAGTCGGCTGCAGTGCAGTGTTTCAATGACCATGACCAGTGTAGACCTTGCAACTTATGAAAATCCTTCAAAAGGGACCTACTTATAAAAATAAACACCACTGATTGTGGTGGATACTGTGGTTTTGCATGAATACAAACCATTACCTTCTGGAAATAACACTTAATTCTCCTCTAGAGCATTATGTAATACGTAAAATACCATGCCTTCTTTAAATCGCAACTCTGGTTCTTATTTCCTGTGTGATCCAGTTGGTATTGCTTAACCTCTCTGTGCTTACAGCTAATTACCTATAAAATAGAGATAATATTTCCAACATTAAAGGGATATTATAATAATTAACTGAGTAGTTAATCTAATTGCAAAAGCAATTAGAACAGTGCCTGATAAAAAATAAGCACTCGGCATTATCTGTTAAATAAATAGACAGCTCCTTTTCCTTACATTCTATATTCACTGAACTCTCCTACAATATTTTCTGCATTTCTTTTGTCCAAGAGGTAGACTTGGACCTAAGCCAAATCCAATCAGAGACATTGTTAATAGACATTCCTCTCACCAGTATCCTAGTACGTAAATTTGAGTGTTATTCTTTAGGATAAATTTCCTGAAATTCGATTGCTGGATAACAGACTCAAAAATTGTTAAGATCTTGGCATATATTGTCAAATTGCGTTTTATAGTGTCTGTTACATTTAAAGCTTAACTGAAGTTCATTGAAAATCATTCATTTTGACAGTAAAGCCCTAGAGAAATTCTCCACAAGTTTCTCCTACCTGGATCCTGAGAGTTAACAGGTTCTAGAATTTTATATAGCAATAATTAGTATTTCTCTCATTATGACAAGCTTGAATATGCTTAAATATCTGTGTGTATCTACTTATTTATGTTGCATGCCTGGAAATTTTCAATTTGATTGTCAAGATTCATCTTACTAATATCTGTTAACTGTTTGCACATTAGGGGGTCTACCTAATGTATCCTGCCTTTTAGAATAGTGAATATTGAACATATTTCATATTTTCTTCTCTTTAAAAGTTTTACTTCTCAAATGCTTTACATTTCCATGTTAGAATCAGCTGATCAATTTTTGCCAAAACATAAAAACTAAAATGTCCTAGAGTTTTGATAGGAATTGTGAATTATCACAGTATTTGGAAAGGTTTACCATTTGATCAATATTTATTCTTCCAATTTATGAATGTGGCATTTCTTTCTGTTTATTTTTATCCTTTTTAATTTCTTGAAGCAATGTATTAGTTTTTAAAATTTAGTATTAAGCATCTTAATTCGAGGCTATTGAGGACAGAATTATTTCTTAATTTTTATTTCACTTGCTCATTGCTAGAATATAGAAGTACAATTGATTTTTTTATTTTATTTTATTTTTTTTTGGTTCTGGGGCTCAAGACCAGGGATCTTAATTGACCACAACCCCACTACTTTTTTTTTCTTTTAAAATAGGGTCTAAATGAGTCACTTAGGGCCTTGCTAATTTGTTGAGGCTGGCTATTAACTCTTGATTCTCCTACCTCAGCCTCTGGAGCTGCTGGGATTATAGGTGTGCACCATTGCACTTGGTAATCAATTGATTTTTTATAGTTACATATCTTTATTTTTTGGCATTGGTAAACTCATTTATTAGCTCTGCTAATTTAGTTGTATATTCCTTAGTATTATCTAAATATAAAATCATGTTATTTGTGAATATATTTTTATTTCCTCCTTAAAAATCAGTATTCCTTTCAGTAATTTTGTTTTTCTTATAGCAATGGGTAGAAATTCCATTGTAATGAATATAAATGTGATTGTGAACACCCTACCCTTGTTCCCAAATTTAGGGAAGAGCATTTGGTCTTCACTTATTAAGTTTGATATCAATTGATAGTGTTTATAGATTTTCTTTATCACATTGAGGAAGTTCCTTTCTGATTTTAGTTAATGCATTTCCTCAAATGCTGTGTGTCTGTATGTGTATGTGTGTATGTGTTGACAAAACTATCATGTGGCCCTTTTCCTTTATTAACATAATATAAATGCAATGCAGCAAGGTATTACTAAGTTAATTTTTCTATAAAATTATTAATAAATTTTGTATCTATATTTTTTGAAGGATATTGGTCTAAAGTTTTACTTTCATATGATGCCTTTCTCTGTCTTTGGTGATAAAATAATACTGGATTAGCCCCTCCTTCATTTTCTGAAAAATTTATGAAAAAAAATATGATCCCTTTTTTTAGATATTTGATAGACATCACCAGTGAAGCCTTATGATTCTTGGTTTGCCTTCAAGGGAAGACTTTTAATTACAATATAATCTCTTTACTTATAATACTTCATTTACTTCCTTCTTCTCTTTCTCCTTCCCTCCTTTCTTTCCCCTCTCCACCCCCCCTCTCTTTCCTCCCTCTCCTTAAGCTTCTTGTTCTTTCTTTTTGTTTTCTGTTTTTTGTTTTTTGCTAGAGATTGAACCCCGGGCCTTTCACATGCTAAGCATATGATCTATAACTGAACTATGCTCCCAGAACTCTTCTAATTCTTTTTGAGTCATATTTGGCAATTTGCTTCTAAATTTCATTTCATTTAAATAATTTAGTGTGTTGGCATAGTGTATTGCACAATATTACATTATGATTCTTTTAGGTTCTTCGTGTATGGCATTAATGGTATATCTCTTATTCCTGACATTGATAATTTATATCGTTTCTTTTTTTATTGGTATCACTAAAGATTACTCACTGCTTTATCATGTTAAGTGAAGTAAGCCCATCCCCAAAAACCAAAGGCTGAATGTTCTCTCTGATAAGTAGATACTAATCCATAATGGGGTGGAGGCATGGGAAAAACAGAGGAACTATGATTGGGCACAGGGGATGGAGGAGAGGAGAGAGAACATGGGGGCAAGAAAGATGGTGGAATGAGATGGACATGGTTACCCTAGGTGCATGTATGATTGCACATATGGTGTGACACTACATCATGTACAACCAGAGAAAAGAAAAGTTGCACTGCCATTGTGTACAATGAACCAAACTGCATTCTGCTGTCATATATACCTAATTAGAATAAATAAATAAAATTTTTAAAAATCCTAAAAAATAGTTATTTGAGATCTTTCCATGGTGGAATTTCAATGTACTGATAAGAAGCAATGTCTAAAACATTGCTCTTCTCTTACCTATCAAGATGTTAATCTTGTCTGTTAGATTTTATTACTTAGAGAAATTAAGGAATTAAGACTTGTTCCTGTTTTAATGTCCCTTAAATGATGACTTTGTAACTGGTTAAATAAACAACTGTTGTTTTTAGGTTAGGGAATATAATTTGCTGCATTTAAATCCCCAGGACTTTCCCTTTCCCTCTCTTCCTCTGTCCCCAATCACTTTTTTTTTACTCTACTTATCTTACTTCTATTTATTTATTTTTTTTATATTGGTGTGTTATACATAAACAAACAGGTAGAATTCATGGGTTATATTCACATACGTACATACCATAATTTGATCAATTTAATTCCATAGTCCCTCTGTTTTTTTCATCCCTCCTCCTTTCCCTCAATTCCTTTTCTCTCCTCTACTAATTTCCCTTCTATTTTCATGGAATATGCTGCTCCCTTTAAAAGTTTTCTTTTACTCTCTAACTTCCACATAGCAAAGAAAACATCCATTCGTTCACTTTCTGAATTGACTTTTATTTCACTTGACACAATGTTCTTCAGTTTCACCCATTTACCATCACATGCCATAATTTCATTTTTTTTATGGATGAGTAAAACTTAATTATGGAGATATGCCATGTTCTCTTTATCCATTCATCTTTTGATGGCCATCTGAGTTAGTTCCATAACTTGACTGTTGTAAATTGCACTGGTATAACCTTTGGTATGCATGAATCACTACAGTATGCTGATTTTATCTTTGGGATAAATAACAAAAGTGAGATAAATATCAAGCTGAGTCATATGGTGGCTCCATTTCTAGTTCTATGAGGATCCTTTATAGTGTTTTCCAAAGTGGTTGTACTAATTTGTAGTCCCACCAACAATGTATGAGTGTACATTTCCCCCTCATCCTAACTAGCATTTACTACTATTTGTATTCTTGATGACTGCCAAGCTAGTGAGTGAGATGAAATCTTAGTGTATTTTTGATTTGCATTTCCCTGATTGATAGAAATATTGAATTTTTTTTCATATATTTGTTGGTCATTTGTACTTCTTCTTTTATTCTTTGTTTTTAAATGTTATCATTTTTTTATCCTTTAAATTCATCTTTTCTGACTTCTTTAAGTTTAAAGGTTTTCTTTTACTTTTGTATTTTAAAAATATGTAAAATATTGAGTTATCTTATTATTGGCTGATACTATTAATTAAAGTATTATCTGGGGATTATAACATTCATTATAACTTATTTCAGAATGATATAAATTTAAATCATATAAAATGTAGAAAATTGACACCATATGTCTCCTTTTGCTTTCTCCTCTTTTTGTTATTATTTTCATATTTGTTAAAAGTTCTAAAAACTGCCTATAATTGCTGTTTTATACCAACCTACATAATTTTAAAAATCATAAAAAGAAATGATAAAATTTACATTTATAGACTTTTTGTTGATGTGCATATTTATCATTTCTGGCAGTATTGACTTGATGTACATCTGAGCTTTTTGTTATGTCATTTCTATTCAAAGTGAGTTCCTTTGGTGTTCTTTTTAAGGCAGGTCAGCTAGCAAAGAACTGTTTTAGTCTTTACCTGTCAATGCATTTGTTTTTGGCTTCTGTTTTGAAGGATAGTTTTGCTGGAAACAAAATGTAGCTTTTAGCACTTGCCATAAAGTATTCTGCTGACTCCAGCCTTCAGATCAAGGGTCTGTGGTGAACTGTATTAATTAGTGTGGGAATGAAGCCTATTTGGGGGGCCACTTTCAATTCCACCCTGCTTTTCACTTCCATCAGACTCTGTCATCTCATATGTGTTGCCATTCTGATTCAGACATCATTGGTCCAATTTGTATGAATTGACCTGCAGTGCATGATGAGGTTTTCAATCATTCCTGGGTACGTGGCTACCTTATAAAACATCATTTGGTTGTTTTCTTAGAACTCCCTACTAAATCCTTGACTAGCCCTGTATTCTGTTGCTTGATTCTATTAGCCCCTTAGTAGAGGCAAAAGAAGCCTCTGGACCTCCTTGTTTTCTTGCCACTGAGATTACTACTTTAAATGACCACATTCTGAGTCAAGGGAATCCCACTCACCACTTCTAAGAAACTTCCTGTTTCAAACATGCCAAACCTGGTTGAACCATGGCGCTGAGAGTACTTCAAGGCAGGATAAATATGGGAGCAAACCCAGCCAAAAATATCTCAGACTCTTACTCTTCTTACCTACCAGTAGTTTAGTTGTTTTCATGAACAACAGTTCTCTGTGTGTTCTATGGGTCTTTTTAAAAAAATTCCTGGTTGCTGAAAAGGTTGTTTTTGAGTGTCTCCTCCTGAATTAATATTGTTTCCTTGGGCAGAGAATTCGTTGACCTTCTCACTCTGTCACAATAGAAACTGCTCTCAGATAATTTACTTAGTATTATCAAATAACAACTATTTCTAAAATGTAATTTAGCATGAAGCTCTTTATAGTTTCCTGGAAAAAATTTCCCATTGCCAACCAACCACAATCTAGACACTCTTACCCAAGTTCATAGGTTACCACCCCGACTCTTCCAGCCTTTGAAGTTTGTCTCAGACTTGAGTCTGACTTGATTGAATGGCATGTTCCACACTTCTCTTTTCTCTCTAGAATGCATCAGTTTTCCTTATGGACCTAGACAGTCTCTATCACACTATGATGAAACTCCTACATATTCCTTGATAATTCATCACTTCCATAGAATATTTCCAAGAATATTTCCCCAAAATATGGTCACATCTCCTTCATGAAAGAGGTTATGCATCAGCCCAAATTTGGCTAATTTAGATCCTTGAACCCCCAAAGCATCACTGAATATTTGTCTCATAAAGCAAGGAAAAAACAAGGGAAAAGGAATGTATTTCCCTTGTAGGGAAAGTAATGGTGCATCATTGCATCATGTAGAATAATAGAAATGGTAAGAAAGAAGCCTTAAGACAAAAATTTTAGACACATAGTCTTTATTTCCTTAGAAAAATAGTGACTTCATTAGTTCTAAGTGAGCTTAGAGAAAGAGAGTTTGGAATTAAAGACAAAGGAGTTTAAAAGAGCCAAGTCTGGGGGCTGAGAGAAAACCAAGTTTGGATCATAGAGGTGAAATGCCAGTTAAGAAAATAGAGAAGAGCATAAGCATCCTGTGGAGGGGATCTTTATATTAGTGATCTGGGCAGAGCATAAGAAAACCTTGATTGGTAGGCTAGTCTACAACTGAGTGCTGGCTCTCTTCATCCCTACACAATTCAGAAGTAAAGGCTTGGCTTCTAGATGTACTTCAGGAAGTTGGGTGCTGTTCTCCATAGAGATCCGGCTCGTCTCCCTTCCACCTGTTCCTCACCATCAGGAGTGTGAGTGAGGTATTACAGAAAGCTTTCTCTACCCATACTAAGGCACACCTTTAATCCCTCAGAGGAACATTAAGACCTGATTTCTTAAATAAGGAAGTAATATTTGTAAATCATAGATTTATAGGAAACTGAATCCATGACTTTTCATGACCTTTTAAGTCCAAGGTTATCCATAAGGTGTAAGACCTAGAAAGACAGGTTTCTTCCCTTCTCTCTCTCTCTCTCTCTCTCTCTCTCTCTCTCTCTCGGCAAAAAAAAAAAAAAAAGGCAAAATGAGGGCTATTTTAAAAGTTTTTCTAAACTTTAAGTGGTTCATATTTTTTTTATTTTTATTGTTGGTCGTTCAAAACATTACATAGTTCTTAATATATCATATTTCACAGTTTGATTCAAGTGGGTTATGAACTCCCATTTTTACCCCGTATACAGATTGCTGTATCACATCAGTTACACTTCCATTGATTTACATATTGCCATTCTAGTGTCTGATGTATTCTGCTGTCTATCCTATTCTATTCTCTACTATCGGTTCATATTTTTTTAACCTGTCTCAGATAATGTATTTGTCAGGCAAATCCTTCCATTCTCATTTTCCTGTTTTGTTTTATTTATTTATTAACAAATTAACATTATGAATAATTGGGATAGCTGATAGGAATATTAAAATCTTGTGGTAATCTTGTGGTATATTTCTATATTTTTTAATTCCTTTAAAGTTTTAGGATTTTTTCCTTCAAAATAATAATTGCATATATTGTAGAACACTGTAATTACTGCTGTTGCTTCATCATCATCATCATCATCATCATCATTTCTTCTTCTTTTATTGTTATTATTATTATGATACTAGGGATCCTGTTTTTCCACTGAGCTATATACCCAGTCTTTTTTTTTTTTTTTTTTTTTTGAAACAGGTTCTTGCTAAGTTGCTGAGCGCTGAGACTGGACTTGAACTTACGATCCTCCTGCCTCAGCATCCCAGGTCTCTGGGGTTATAGACGTGTGCCAATATGCTTGGCTCCCTAGTTTATTATTAATAATACACTAACAGCAAGTCTATTTTATGGCTTTCTGAAGAAAGTATACAGTTTACACTTTTGAAAATATGTCCGATAACAAGATACGTCCTTTTATACTGCCTTAAATAAATCAGAATGGATTCAAATAATTATGAGTTCAGAATTATCTGCTATAAAGCAAAACTTGCTTCTGTTTAAGAAATGAAACACTTAGTTCAATCTTATTTGTCCCTTGTGGAAAAAAATGTACTTTTTACTACTCACTATATCATTCACTCAATTTATGGCTTGCATAATTTTTCTGCTTTCCTGTACTATTTCACAATTGTCAATTTAAAGATTTCATTACGTGACGTAGCCAATCTTTTCAGCTTGTTGTCAAAAACACTCAATAAGACACAAGGAGACTTAGAAGCCAGGAATAAATACTTCATAAAGATTAAAATAATGGCCACAACCTTTCTCATCCTTTGCTCATATAATTCCTTCCTGTTATTTCTTGTCCCCTTATTTTCTTGTCCATAAACAATATTTTATTGTCTGTGAAATTTAGGGTTATCTCTAATTTTGATCATTTTCTTTTAATAAAACCAAATAATTTTTTCAGGGTAAAATTTCCTGGACATTAAGAAGATCAAATTTACTAAGAATCCTGTCTAAGACTTAAAAATAGATACTTAAGAAACACTCCAGTATTATCCTGAAAAAAAAAATGACACTGTATCTTATAGTAGGCCATAACGGGATGAAGGAAGTGTTGGCAGAGGGCCAGCAAATTGTGTTAACTTCAAGAGCAGAGGTGATTTTTAATGTTTCAACATCATTCATAAAATATTATATATATAATTTGTACTCACAATAACAAGCATACTCTCCAAGGAAACATTAAAATAAATAGCTTCTTTAACTCTTTTGTACCTTGATCATATCTTATTTTGATGAACCCATAAAAAGGGAATGTAAGATTGATGTTGGGCAGATCAGTAGGGCAATCATATAGTTTATTATCTATTTATGACTCTGAAAGATCAAAGGATGTTTTTATGCACATAGCTTGGCAAATGTATTTTGCCACACTCAGATATATTCCAAGTGACTTCAATGGGGAAGTGAAAAGTTCTGGCATTATGCCTGAATTGCTATTTGGCAAGACATTGAATGATGGTGAGATGCAGGAACACAGTAACATACTGTATTCCATGTATATATACACACACTCTATATATGTATGCACACATTCCCTGGTATATAGGAAACGTGTGACTGTATACACACCATGTAAATATGCTAACCTATTACATAATCAGGGTAATTAGACAAAATAGTGGTATCTGAATACATCAGTAAAACTCTATACTTGGAAGGACTGCATTATTCTTCTATGTCACACAAATTTTAAGAAAATTGCAAATAAAATTTTAACCACTAATACACTAAAGATTTTAAAATACTGTTTGCTTGTATAGTCTGTGTGCTTTTAGTTTAATAGTCTAAAATTTGAAGGATGTGCATTAAGCTGTAATAGAGTACCATTAAGCTGTGATAGAAAGGATGTTAAAATACGATATGGTTCCTACCAACAGACTGAAGCCTCCCAACCTCTTAGAACCCTTACCTCTGACCATGTACCTGGAAAAATTTGTTATATGTTGAGGGCATGAATATTATGTGCTTGGGATGAATATTCCATTGTTATCAAGAACTCAATATTTAGAGTTGTCAATATGGTCCAGTATCCCAATAACAAAAATGCCCTCGGGTTAAAATTATAATTTGAAAATATTAACTTTTAAATAACATTTTGCTATGTCAAAAATCATTGCTTTCCTATTTTTTAAAAATATAAATAGATTCTAGAATCGCAATATCCACTTCTGGGTATATATCCAAAAGAAACCAAATGAGCATACCAAAGAAAAACTTGCACTCTCACGTATATTTTGGCATTTTTCACAATAGCTAAGATATGGAATCAAGACAGGTTCAGAAAAACAGATGAATAAATGTACATACAAGTGAAATATTATTCAGCAATAATGAAGAATGAAATACTCTCATTTGCAACCAAATGGCTGGAACTGGAGGACATTAAGCTAAGTGAAATGAGCCAGACACAGAAATACAAGTACTATATGTTCTCTCTCAAGTGTGGAAGTTTAAAAGGAAAAAAAGTTAACCTGACTAAATGTAGTACTTACTAGAGGTTGGTAAATAGGGTGGTGGATAAAGAAAGGCTAGATTTGATTATTTCATGCTGTGTGCATGTATGAAATATCCAATATATGTAAATAATATGTAAAATAATACATGCTAATAAAATAATTAGAGTATCTCATAATTTCTCAAAATATGGTGCAAAGAATACATTAATCATTTGCACCATCAACAGGGGTCACTTCAGAAACAACCCCTCAGTGAAATATATTTGGGGAACATTGGCATAAATAATGTTAAAAGATTTCTATAGTTCAGATACTAATGCATTGGCAATTTCTAATGAACTGTCCCAAATTTCTCAGAATTATTAGTCAATATTCTATTTTGCATTGTTTTATGAGCTTGGTGCAGAACCTACCCTTGTAGTTCCCCAATTATCTATGGATCTACCATTGTAGTAATAATTTATAATCTATTTACAGCCAGTTGTTGATTTGTCACATCCTCTTACTTATTTTACTAATGGTGTACCTAAATTCTCTTATCAAATTCTTTTTATTTTATTTTATTAAATTTCATTTTTAGTTGTAGATGGACACAATACCGTTATTTTGTTTATTTTTATGTGGTGCCAGGATCAAACCCAATGCTTCATGCATGCTCCAGAGCCCTCTACCACTGAGCCACAACTGTGGCCTTCAATTTGGGGAAGTCAAGCAAATACCTGATAGCAGAAGACTAGTGACTGAGACAGAATTTGAACTAGGCTTACCCAGTATCAAGGACTATTCTAAAAGTCACATCAGAAATAACTTTATCATGTTGGAATATTTTTATCCCAGTATAAATCTTCACTAGAGCATCGGTGATGAGAGAGAACCATTCTATCTACTGTCATGTTCTATACCAACTTAGATGCTGCAACTGGGTCACTTTTGCCAAGTGACTTCTGGCTTCAGATATATTAGATATATTGCATGTTTTTTTCTTTTTTCTTTCTTTCTTTTTCTTTTTTTAAGGCTTCAAATGTTGGCTAATTCTTACAAAACATTAAGACTAAAAGAATCAAATAACAAACATTAAATGCTGACCAGGGGGTAAGAATACATACAGGATATGAAGTAAAAAGGAAACAGAAATTTTTGCCATTAGAACCCATGACAATAGTCAACCAGTGTGGTCTCAATTTCTTGGTTTAATTTTCATAAAACAAGATCATCTGTTTGCATCATTTGTCTTTTTTATATTTCTAAGTGAGTAATTTGAGGAAAAGTGTGAGCAGAAAATCCAGAATGGTACCTGAACACTGGTATTTCCTGTCTTGTGTTGGTACCCACATATGTAAAGGGTAGAGGTTGTGTGAGCATGTGTTTGTCTGAAAACAGTAGGCCAATGTTTTTGGAAAGCCTCAGGGACCAAAAGTTGTTCTTGCATGTCATTTTGTGTCTAAATGATAGATCCATGTCCAGGATTGAAAGTAAAATATGCATTTCAAATGGGACCAGTAAGCACAAATATTGTGTTTCAGCTTCTAAGATTTTCAAATGCTTGAGAAGGAGGATTAATTACTGATTCAGATGTTATTCAATTGGATTCACTCATAAAGCTAAACAAGGAGGATGTGGAAATGTGGTAATATATACAAAATCTGACAACACCATGGAGAGACATAGTATTACCTGGAGCTATGGCAACTCAAGGCTTATCATTGCATGACTATTATAAATATATATATACACATACACATAAATATCTGTGGAATATATGTATACATGAGTAAATATCTATGTATATATATTTAATCAGAGCATAAATATATATTCATAGATATATCCCATACATACACATGTATACATGTATATATATGTGTGCATGTGTATATTTATATATATTTCTAGATTTGATGTGTTTTGTGTCATGTGCTCAATATGTGCTTAAATCTCTGATCGTGTAGAATCATAACAAAAAACCTAAGAAAAACTCTAATTGTTACTATAATTCTCTGATTACATTTGTGTTGCTCTGAAAATGATCATTTTTAGGTATAACTTTGTAATCAAAATTGCATCAAAATATGTGAGAACAGTATGCTCCAAAATGCATGGAAAATCTATCTATGTCCTTACAGGATGAAGAATCATCATGTGACTAAATGTTTGCATAATGAAACTGGTGAATTCCTCAAAATTCATATAACTTGAAATCATGTTTCTTAAATGTTGCTGTTATTATGGAATCTATGTTCTTTTCTTCAATTTGATCACATTTTTGTTAAATTCCAATTAGATGTACCCATTTGAGGTTCCCTATCATTTTTAAGTTTCATTTTATATTTTAATCAACAAAATAATTGTGCATCTTTATGGGGTATAATATGTTTTGAACAAGTATATGTTATACAATGATTGAATCAAAATACCCAGAATTTCTGTCAACATGAACACTAATCATTTCTTTGTGGTAAAAACACCCAAAATTCTTTCCTCTTTATTGTGAAATATAAAATATTCTAAACTGTAATCACCCTGTTGTACACTAGAGTGCCAGAACTTATTCCTCCTGTCCAACTGCAATTTTGCAGTCTCCCCTCAATCCTATCCTTTTCAAGTATCTTTTTAAAGTAGACAGAAGTCTAGGATTCAATAATAAAACTCATTGCTTAATCATTTGCATACAGTGTGCCCACAGGATTATTCAGCAATTGAGAAGGTATTAGCACTTTCCACACGCCCACAAAAAAAAGCCAAGACTTATTTTTTTTATGTTTTCCACATCTTTTATGCTGCAGAGAACACATTCCTATAAAAAGATTTCTCTTAATATGACATTAGATGTACAATCTTTTCTAAAGAGACCAATTCAGATGAGGCCTTAATACCTTTACTGAAATGTATAAGAGCTTGCATAAAACTTCCTAGATCTGAGTTCTTATTAGCTGTGCAAACTTGAGTAAGTTATTGCATCTGTGTCTCAGCTTCTTTGTAAACTAAACATGATACTGTTCATTCTGAGAATTAAAAGAGTAATATATGTAAAATACCAATAACAGGGTCAAATAGTTAAGCAGTATGAAAATTGTGTCAAGTGAATACAAAAACTAATTGCTGTGTTGTATCAATATTGTCAGTCCTGGCCACTTTTTTCTGGTGGACCCATCAACATCTACTAGGTGTCCTTGGCACACAAGATTTCATGTTAGATGAATGGGATTTACCTATTTACAGATGAGCAGGGCCTTTATATTGAAGGATATAGTAATATGTTTTTCCTCTGAGACATAGAACTCTTATCCCTTATATGACTCCTCTCAAAATATTAGCAACCAAAGAAAGAAAAAAAAAGCTTACTGTGAAAAAGCCTGACAAACAGATGATCAAAGTCAACATTGTCTATCATACCTATGTTGATTGCTTATACTCTTGATATGTTGTGATGCAAATGGCAATTTACCTCTGTGCACTTCTTCCACAAGGCCCACAGTTGAATCATGAGAAACTCATCAAACAAATGTACATAAGGACATTCTAGAAATGCCTCACCAATACCCTTCAAAACCATCAAGGTCATCAGATAAAGGAAAGTTTGAGAATTCATCACAGCCAAGAGGAACCTAAGAGGACATGATGTCTAAATGTAACTTTGAATCCATATGGAATCCTAAAATAGGAAAACGAACAAAAACAAAACATAAAAATACACTAAAACAAACAAACAAACAAAACTAAGACTTTTTAGTTCTTTAAAAATCCCTGTGGGAGCCAGGTATGGTGGTGCAAGGCCTGTAATCCCAGTGGCTCAAGAGGCTGAGGCAGAAGGATCGAAGATTCAAAGCCAGCCACAGCAATAGTGAGGCACTAACTAAGCAACTCAGTGAGACCCTGTCTCTAAATAAAATACAAACTAGGGCTGGGTATATGGCTCAGTGGTAGAGTACCCCTAAGTTCAGTTCTTAGTACCAAAAAAAAATCCCTATGGAGAAAAACTGAGGAAATCTCAATAAACATGTATAGATTTGATGTTAGTTCGTTAATTATGTGTCAGTATTGATTCATTAATTTTGCCAAATGTAGCTGTGATAATTTAATACTCTAATAATAGAAGAAATTGTATGAAATATGATAACTTCTTGTACTATATTTGAATTTTTTTGTATAAACCTGGAACTATTTTACAATTTTAATGTTTATTTTTTAAAATGTCCCTGCATGTCCCAGAGTCATGATGATGAAATTATTTCAACTTCACATGACCCCTGATAGGTCAAGTACCCAGATTTGGCAAATGATTGCTTTTCTCTTCATGGAATTTGCAGAGGAAGCAGAGCAATGAAAACAAAACTCACAGTCACTGACACAACCTTAACATTCTCATCAGCATCTGTAATGGGAATGGAAATGATCTGGATACCAAGCCTCCCATGCTTGACTAATAATAATAAGCTAACATTGATGGAGCCCTTTCTGTAGGCTGACTCCATGCTAAACTCTTACCATGGATAAGATCTTGGAAGCTGTCCAAGAACCTGAACAGAAGATGCTCCTGTTCAGCTGGGGAAATTATTATTCAATAAACACCTCCATTGGGCTTCCTGGCACAAGTTGTATGACACATAACATTGCACATGGTACACAGTGGGAAGTTAAATCTGCAGTGAAGAACATATTCTTAACCCTTCAGAAAGACAAGGAAGAGTATCCACTGTTATCTGCATTCCTGCAACACAACTAAGCCATTTTTCAAATGCCTGAGGGTAATATGATCAAAGGGGCATAATGAAGTGTACTTTTGTGGTAGATTCTGGAAGTTTTGAAGTGCACTAGAGGGAAATTTCTTTGTTTAGTTACTTCTGTTAATGTTTCATAATCATTCTTAGTGAGACCTTCAGCAAACACTGAGGAGAAAATGGCTAATAAATCAAGTCACTGATTTATTAGAAGCTGGACAGGGCCCAAAGCTCAGAAAGATTCTATGCTTGGTCTAAAGCTCTCCTGGAGTCATGTTGAAATTCTTCATAATTTTTAAACAAGGGACTCCATCTTTCATTTTGAACTGGACTCTACAAACCATGTTGCCCATGCTCTTCAAATGTTTAATGTCTTCTTTTTTTCAAATGAAGTTATATATAGCAGCATATACATCCCCATTTATTTTCTTAATACCTCTTTAGGAAGAAAGAGGTGTTCTTGAGAATGTAAATTTAATCCAATTCTAAATATCAAACATTCCAAATCAAGTGGGTTCCCGAACAGGACTCAAATCCTGTCTTTCTGTCTTTCAATTGCCTGTTGGCAAACACTAAATATATGGCCCTGGGCAAGTAGAAGCACTGGACTGACATAAGAGTTTAATCATAGATATAGACACTGTCAAACAAACCAGGATAATGTTATCAATGCACTGTTATTTTCATATCTGGCTTGCTCTAGAAATAGAATGTCCAGGGGTTGGCCTACAATCACAGTGCATAATTCTAGAACTGAGAGTTGTCCAAGAGAAAGGATATTATAAAACAATATGGCAGAAATATTTTAAGGCCATTTATCTGCAACTGACTGTGCTTACCTGAGCCAGGTGATCTCCAAATTTACAAATAAATGAAAATAAATTCCCTTTATTAAAGAGTGTTTGTGAACAAACATTGGGAAAGAATTTTGAAAGGGCATCACACAGAGCTTTTATATCAGTAAAGGAACCTAATACTTGTAGTTTTGAATTTAACCAGAGAGAATTCTTACCATATCACCCAAAGTGTTTTTATTTTTATTTTTGCTTCCTGTTGTAAAACTGACACTCTTAGTTTAAATGACTCTTTACCAGTATGTTCAAAATGTCAAATCCTTGAGGACTGAGGAGAAATCTACTGAGAATGTTAACAGAGATACATGTTCCCTAAATATGGATATTTGCTGAATTTGGTAACTCATACCATGAAAAGTACTCATGACTTTGGAATCGTCAGCCACATGGAGATATTTAGTCATGCAATCACCTCTTGGATTGAACTAGAGAATAAACAGTTTTCAGCTTCTGACTGTAGTGGAGCCTCTAATTCATGCTTCTTTCTTCATTATTCCTCCTGCTTTCTTGCACTTCTGTCCTTCTTCACATTGAGCCCTCTGAGGCCCTGCCTCTCCATGGGGGGATCTGTGGGCCAGCCCCTGCTTAGGTAGATGAAGGCCCCTAATTAGGGTGGCACAGGCACTCTAGCCTCACAGGGATGGCCTTGGCCACACAGTCACCTCAGAGCATGCTTACAGAGGGTTTCTTCTCACCCCTGTCAAACTCTTCGCTTGAGTTCAAACCTTATTACAATTAAAGTAGAAAAACTTCACTGGGTTATTTACTTGTTATCTCTGCCAGCAGAGAAATTTGCTACAACACAGCCTGCAAAATTTCTTCTAAAGTTAATTGGCAGAGAATCTGCTGGTGTTCTAGAGAAAATTGTGGGACACTGTCAGACGCTTTTCTTTGGGTTTTCAATGCAATAATTAAAACATTCTCCTCTTTTTTTTTCTCTCAGCCCTATTTAGCTTGATCCCACCTGCATGAAATTAACACAGAAAAGAAACTGATTTTCTTAATTTGTATAAAATAACCAAATAGTTTCATGGAGTATGTGTGTGTCAATGTGTCTGTTGGACTCAGTTTTCACTTCTAGATTAAATTATCACACTCAGCTTCAGTAGAGAATCATGCAGACTGCTCTCTGGAGGAGATGGCACTGCTTAGATAACTTATTACATGTGGGAGTCAATTACTAGGCTGGTAAAGGGCCCGGGGAAGTAAAATTCTCCTCCTGGCTCCCAAATTGTTGAGTAACCTTAACCACATTTTCCTTCTTGGAAATGTGAATTCGAAGCTGTCAAAATAACTAGACAGACTTTGAGTCAGCTGAGAGGTCCACAGGTAGAATGAGGTTTGGTAGCTATGCACATAAAAGTGAAAGGACAGGACAGGGGAGAAAGTCAGAAATGTGTATGACCCTGAGAGACCAGGAAAAAGCACCAGCAATTTTCTACACAATTTAATTGAAACTATAATTAATCATCCTTTCAGTATGATCATTTCTTTATTTTATGTTCTTCGATTCACTAAAATCTCTAGCAAAACACTGTGGAAGAAACTCATATAATGCTGTATGCCTCTTATTTGTGCTTGCTCAACTGAACTTCTATTTTTAAAATGTTTGACTAGTTAACTGGGGCACTGAGAAATAGATTGCAGTGCAGGCCATGCTCTTACTTCTTTAAATAAAGAAAAAATGGCGACAACATATCGATTAGAAACATGCATATCCTACAATCATCTAATTTCCTTCTCACACAACCTCACAAAGTAGCAGTAACTGTATACTATTATAGATGGGGACCCCGAGATGAGAAGTCTCAAATAATATATAATAAATCTTGGAGATTCCAAGATTTAAATGAAAATTTCTTCAATTCTGAATCCCAGTCTTCCCATTATGCAATATTGTTTAACTACAACAATAACAAGATTAATGAAAAAGATGGGTAGAATGATAAAGAGAGAGAAGCTAGCACTGATTGTTTCCCTACTACATGCTGTCAAGTTGTGTTAGATGACTCAGTTGTGAGGACAACACAGCAAAGCTAAACTGAAAATATATATATATATATATATATATATATATATATATATATATATACACACACACACACATAGCTCAAAAATTCATCAAAAATCACATAGCAAAAGGAAGAGCAAAGATTTATGCTAAGTCAAATTGATTCCAATACTTTAGCTTCTATACTACTGTTGTTTGGTACTAAAGAACCATTCATGCCAAAACAATTATTTATACAAATGAACAGTTTTATATATATATATATACACACACACACATACATACATGTGGTGTGTGTGTATATGTATATATGCACACATATATATCTGTGTGAATATATATATATATATATATATATATATATATATATATATATGATGTATATATAATGTCATTGCAAACAAAACATGAAGAATATGAGCTTGGAGAGGGCCATCATAAAGCAATTAACAAAATTAGAGAGCTTAAAAGCCATGGAAAAGTTCATGTACAAAACAATGGAGGAAGCCATGCATTTGGCCACCCAGATGTCACTGCAGCAGACAAGGAATCAGTGTGACCAGCAGAACCTCCAGGATGTTTCTGAGACAGAGATGACAGTTATAGCAACAAACAGTGTCAAGTTTGCTCATTACTTCTATGTATTATAGTATTTCCGTAGGTTTTCTGCAAAATGGGCATGTTTGATAGTATATCTATAATTAAGTGTTTGTTTAAATATATTTGTTTCTATTTACTAATAAATAGTATAACAATCAAATTCATATATGTTGAATTTTTAACGTTTTAAGTTCTTTAAACATATTTCTTAATTTATTCTTATCACAACTTACTAACCTGTTGGTATTAATCCATATTTTTAGGTAAAGAAAACTGAGGTTTTTAGTTTTAGGGAATTTGTATGAATGCATATATCTTTTAGAGACAGGAATCCAGTTCATCTTATCTCACTCCCAATCCAGGGCTCTTTTCACTGTTGCCCAATTATTTTCAGTGCCTCCAAGCTTTCCTTTTCTAATTTTTAACACACAAGTCATGTTAATGTCATGAGAAGCCACTTTGGAAGATTTGCAATTCTGAGTTTATATTAACATAAGCCCACAGTTTCATTCTACAATAACTAATTAAATAAATAAAAATCTTTATGTGTGTGTGTGTGTGTGCATATGTGTGTGTAAAACCAAAATTAAGTCAACTGTTTGCACAGCACATGGCACATAGTAGGGCCATAATAATTTCTTGTTGAATAAATACATGAACCATTAGAGAATTCTTGATTGAATATTGTTTTTCTTTTCTCATTTTTAACTTACCCATTAAGCACATTCCAGCAGATTTTGAGCCAATTATTAATGTTGGGAATGCTTTCAAGAGAACAATGCTTTTGAAAACAAAGAACCAAGTTACTGGTGGATAGTGGTGCAGCCTTTTGTCCTTCTGCAGCCAGTTTATTATTAAGCTTACTGATTAGCTAATCAACAATTAATTTAATTATTAATGATATTTACATATTTGGATTTTTGCAGTCATTAAGCAGACCCTTGCCCTCCCCATTTCTTTTCATCTTAAAATAAAAGGGTTAAGAAAAGACGATAATTGGCAAATTAAGCGATGAAATGCAAAAGGCAAATGAACCAGACTGACATATAATGAGAGATTACACATAAAGGAAGGATGAAATTACTTGAAAGCTGAGAGAAGGATGGGCTGTTCTCTATGGAACTTTTAAACTTCGAGGTAGAGGTTATGTATAAATGCACATCTGTACACAATTTATAACAAAACATGGGAATTTGGAAACCTGATCATACATTCAGAAAATGCAGCTGTTGGTTGAAGCCCACATGTCCCTGTAATTCCCACGGTGGGCTGTAGCAGTATGAGAGGGGTGTCAGAAGAATATTTTAGCATCTTTGGTCTCAGTTTTGTTTAACCTGAAATTACACTGAAAATGCTGCGCTTCAACTAAAAACTAACATGCATTCTCCAGAAAGAACAAAAAAGGTATAAATTATGTCTGATTGAACAAACACAACTCCACTGTTGAACAGCCAGTCAATGGAGAGGGCAGGGAAAGGCAATGGAGCAAGGTAATGTGTAATCTCACCAGTCAATGGACTGTGGGCAGGCTGGGCGGCCCATCGCTGGAGGTGTCAGGGAGATAAATAGCAGAGTGTCCTCCTCAAAAATATGATTAATACCCTCCTCGGTCCACTGCTGAAGATGTAGTGGGTGCAGCTGGTCTGGACAGAAGTTGCATATAGGGAAAATCCAGGACGATGGCAACAGAGCAGAGAGGGCAAAGAGGAGGACAAATAGCCAGGAGAGTGGGAGTGCTGAGGCCTGACGGGTGCAGAGGGCTCTGTGCTGGCCAGAGGTCTTCCCAAGCTGTGGCTTAAGTAATGTTTAGGGCCATCACACGCACTTGCACCTGAGCCCCAAAGGCCATGATCTTGAGGGGAAAAGACAAGCTGATGTTGAATCTGTGTGGAATATAGATGCCACCTTGGAAACAGTGAGTGATCTTGAAGAATTGTAGTATTTATGGTATGACTGCTGTGGGACTAGCACTCTCCCTTCAAACTTTATTTAATTCTCACAGATCAGTATAGGTAATGGGAGTTTGTTTCCTCTTTTTTTTTCAGAGGAGGAAATTGAGGTCCAGAGAAGTTAAATAACTTGCTCCAAGTTACATATTTAACAAGTCGATCAGGGTTCAGGGCTACCATTTTTCTTGCCAACCAGAAACAATAACAGAAAAACTCAGAGCTCATTTTGGCTACTTTTCTATTGATTCTACTTATTATCTCTTCTGCCCTTTCCTTCAAAGGATTTTTGGCCGAGTTTCCTTTTTTCTCCCAATTTCCCCTTACCTTATGTATAGGATGTCAACAAAAGACTTTTAAAATTTCTCAGCACGTATATTTTGGTATTATATACCATATAAACCCACAAGCCTACAAAAGCTGACTATACTGAAAAGCTAATGGATCTGCTCTCCCATTTCATATGTAGAAGGTAGGAGAACTTTCTGCATTGTGCAAGTATAATTGTTTTAATTTTCTTTATCAGACAATCTAATCTGAATGGTCAAGATACTGCAATAAGGCCAACAAAAAGTTGTCCTAGCATGCCAACAGAAGAGTAATGTTCTGACACAATGGAATTATGAAAGAAAAATCTACTTACACCTAGTAGTTTGCTGGTTTACTATGTTATTTTTTGAAGTGTGTGAACCAAAATCAGATTTTTAAAACTTGAAATTTCAGTGAAGAAAATATTTAAGATCCAAGTTAACTCTATTCCAGACATGTCCCAAATTATATTCTACAAGGATGTGATGGATCCCATAGAAATGGTTACTATACCAGAAGGAGAAGAGGGAAAGGAATTCTGCAGGATAAAGTTGACTATAACAAATCCCAAAGATGGTGACTATGGTGTCCTGCTTTTGAACAAATGGAAAGATGATGGATGAAATTCTCCATTTCAGAATCCAAAAGGTTTTGATGATCTGCTCTCAGTAATTATGACACGACATTTCCTGGGTTTTCTAGTTTATGCTTTGCACAGTCCTTCAACATGTGACTTCTAGAACATTTTCATCATTGCTATCTCCAGTAGGGCTTTCCAGAATGTAGCATGTACATGAATCACTTGAAGCCTTGGGGAAAAAATGCTAATTCTTATTTGGTAGGTCTGATGTGGAGCCTGTGATTCTGCATTTCTAACAAACTCAGGAGACTGGTGTCACTGGTCAATGGATCACATTTTTAATATAAAAGCTCAACAATGTATCCTAGATTGTGGTGGAGACAGAATTTGCAATCAGGGATTCTTGACCACAAATAATTTCTGGATATATCAGTGTCCCTCAGATGAGGCCACACAACTCAATTCAAAAATAGTAGTGACATCAGTTGAAGAGGTAAGAAATATGAAGTAGAAAATTATGTTTCTGAAATCAAAATCCACTTCTCAGGTAAACAAATAATCTCTTCATAAGAAAGACCTCTGATGTTTGAGTTAATGTCACATGAGTAGACAAAAGGAAGACATTTTTGAAGTCTACATAGATTTAACAACAACAACAACAAAAGAGTTTCCAAATGAAATGTCATGGTGATAGAGAAAACCAGGCAGATGAGACCAACCACCTACAGAGCAGGGAAGATCCTGTTGGCTGCAGTCACAGATGTTAATAATGCAAGTGTTTATTGGAACAATCTAGTGAATAAAGACTTATCCAAGTCCCCAAATCCAGTCTCAGTAGAGCTATCCACAGTGTCCCCTCCCTATTTAAAGCTGGGTTAATAACACCTTCTAAAGTTTTGCAATACAGGAAACTAAGCCTGTGCTGACCTGACTCTGAAGCCATCTCTCCCCAGAAGGTTCTCAGATTTGCTTACAAAGGATAAATCCAAGCTCAATCTCACATCATTTACTTATCCTGTACTCTTTCAGACATGTCCACATGCAATAAACAGCCCCAAACAGCTATAAATAATGAACAATACCAATCCTAAAATGATCTACATTTTGAGATTTTGACATTATAGCCATTCTTGTTGGCTATATCTATCACTGAATAGTCATTCATTTTTTCTCTTTATCCACATATATTTTTCTGATTCCCTAGCTTAAACTACAATCTTCAAATATCATCCATGTTGCCTCTAATTATGTATTCATAAACACATATATAGTAATATATACTAAAATATTTATCTATATACATATTTGTGCATATTTTTGTACGTACAATAATTTTCCACTTAACTGTAGTCTAAAATCTAAAGATGAAATAAATAAATGGATGGTTTCAATGCCAAATAGCTTGTGAAGTATAATGTTCTCAATTGATACATTAAAAATTCACAAATATCTAAAAACTCCTATGATTAAAAATTAGTATTAAACTTCCTTTAGCTTGGCATTTCTAACAAGCATTTGAGTACTTTTTTGTTTGGTTGTTTTAATACATGCTTATAAAAGACCCATAGAATAGTATTCTGTAGAATATCACTTAGGAAATGAGTATTATGTCCTTGAGTTTATTCTGGTGGATATAGTGAAAAATAGGAGACAAACTTGAATTTGTTTTGGATAATCCACAATCTTTAAGATCATTGCTACAATAATACACTTTGTTCACAGAAGTGTAAGATAAATAGAGTCCTCTCATATTTTCTATTTGGGATCTTTGCTGAAATAAATGTACGTCTAATAAGTTGGTTTCTTTACAAAAACAATATGAAATATTTAACAGACACTTTAATAAAAAGGTAAGGTGATTTAATTTCTGGATATTGAGGCTTTGCTATATATGCATATTCATAAGCACATCATATAGATATGTATAGTACAGGTTTAGCATGGCACCAAAAGTGTGTTGTTATTGTTAGAAATATAACATCATGTGAGAAAATTAGGTAAAATTATCAAAATTTATATTAATTAAATTTTTATTCATCAGTGCCTGTGGTACTGCTTGATCATTTGGCCTAGGCTTTCAGGTTTCAGGTATATTAAGACTAAAACAACACAATCTCACATGTCAGGTGACAGAGCAATAGGAACTGAAGCTTATTTACTTTAGGCACCAAAAATACATCTCTGCCAATATAGAGACCAGTTCTACTATGGCCATTTCTTCAGATGTTTTGATTGTTTTTGTGACCCAACAGGATGGGTTGAAAAGCAAAATTTTAGATCCTTCTGTAGTATTGGAAATTGGGTGAAGATCAAGATGATTTCTTAGGACAGAATATGAATTCGATGCTGAGTTTTTATATAATCAAAATGAAGTGAACAATGTGAGTTGTTTAAATAGAAATAGAAGTAGTTTTAGTTCTTTTAATAAAAATCTATCTCTTATTTGACTTATACAAATAACTATGTGGGCTCATCATGTAAACTACATATATTGAAATGATTTTCAGTATAATTTTAGATTTTGTTTATAGGACTCTGCCAGGGGACTTTGTATTTAGAGCAATCCCCACAGAATTCGGGAGATGTTTCACTCTATTGAGGGGATAAAGAAAATACAGAAAATATGACATCATTTCTGCACTTTCTCTCCTGAATACATAATTTCTTTTTAAGTAAAACACTAAATAAATTCACGGACTCGGGACCCACGCTAAAACTCAATGCTTTCAAAGGCCCTGCTTAATGAGGAATCTTTTAAATGTCACATCTACAGTGCAAATTAACCAATATTGCATAGCAAAATTCCCTCAACAAGAAATCTGGTCAATGGTTTATGACAAAAAAATTAATGCTTTCTGTCAAGAAGAAGGGTTAAGTTTAGTATTAATCATAAAATGACCTTTAATTGCCAAACAAAAGCACTTTGTTATTTCACTACAATCCCGAACTCACCCTGAGCACTGAAAAAAAAGTCATAATTTGCTTAGTATAAATATATTAAAGTATTAAGCCCGCTCTGCTACTCAATTAGTAAACATGTCAAGGGGTGGGTGAGTTATTCATGGTTCAGAGGGCCAGCCCCTTTGCACAGGGAACTTTTTTCACTCTAATGAAATGATGGATAATCTGGAAGTAGGTGCTTTAAGAAGATATTAATCATTCTCTGTGGTGATGTTAATCATGCGTTCCGTCATCTCCAGATGCCGTGGATCACCTTCCTCTGAGACAAAGGGCACCTAAGCCAGGAGAGTCCTTTTGATCACCTTTCTACAGGGACCCTCACATGTGGCTGACATTAAAGACAGTTTTAGATTTCAGGGCATCCTTAAGATAAAAATGGTAAGTGCAGTATAAAAAGCCTTCAACTGACTGCCGAGCCACATGGGCTGGGAGCTCTCTCAAGCCCTGGCTATTTACATATTTTGTTGTTCCTATGACAGCAGGAAAGGACTTAAAACTATAGAAGTAGAACACAGAAGTCCATCAAGTAAAAGCTATAAAGTTTGTTCTGGCAAACTCTTTTTATGATCTAGGTTTCAAATCTTACAAAATGTTAGCATCTGTCGGGTCAGATTTATCTCTTAAAATGTCTCTCATGGTCTCCTTGAGTTAATGAAACACAGTGTCTCCAGTGAGACTTCTGACCAATTAAACATTTTTATGGCCAGTGTTTTTTTTTTCAATAGAAAAAAAAATGTTGAGTATAATCTGAGGGCATATTTTTGGAGGCTAAAATAACTACCATCACAGACTCATTTTGATTGCTTCATGAACCCCACTGCCTGAAGAAGAAACCTGGAATGATTCCTAATTCTCTGAATCCATTCCATATAAATTGCCTCAGGAAGATAAACCTAAGGGGAACAAGAAATGCTACTGTCATCCTGCAAAAGCATTAAGAACTCTAGAGATTAGATAGCATCTTTACATAAAAGAAGCACCATTTTCTTAAATCCACACGTGCATGTGGCAGGATCTACAGATGCACTTGAAGGTTACCAAGGAGGTTATGTGATCTCCTTTTTTTGGGAATAGTTCTACTTAGAGGCAAGTATTCTGTGTCTGATGACTCAGAATACTCAGACTCAGTCACTAAATATTTTGATCCATATGTGCGCACACAAAGGGCCAGAGATTTGCTTCTGATCTGCTACAGAAAACTGCATGTTGTGTTCCTTGACATATTCCCAGCTGTGGTCCTTTCAGATCGGTTGGTGTGTCTTCAAAATTCATCATATTAGCAAAATATGTGTATAAGTGCATTTATCATTCATCTAAAGACTTATATATGAATTGGGTTTTCTAACTCTAACTAACCGCACCATCATTTTACTTCACCTTCTCTTCTCTCCTAGCCCCCTAGGTCACATTCTAAATTTTGTCATCTCCTCAATTAACTTCATCTTGGACTTTCAAATTTCAGCTGACAATTACATGACAAGACATGGATGTCTTTTTTCTTACAGCTTCATTTCCACTAAATTTCCTCCACGATCTCAGCATGTTTTGACTCTATTGTTTGCTTTCCTTGTCTGGATTATAAAGCTGTTCAGAACCCCCAGTCTCTCTCCCTCCTTTGGTGTACATGTAACCTATCAGTCCTCAAATATGGAGGGGTGTTACCTATAATACACCTCCATGCACTTTGTGTGTCATACACTAGGTTATTAGAGTAAATCTTCCATTCTGTAGCTTGGAAACATACAAGTATAAGGGTTCTGAGGTTAATTATCTTCATGAACTTTCTACTTTTTGGTCAGCCACTCAGGGTCTACTCCACTCTTCTCAAGGACTGTCCTTGATGTCATTCTCCTTCTCCTCAGTTGATGTTCTTGTTGCCCACTTTATTGGAGAGAGGACTTCAGAAACTGTCTAAATACTTTACTGTCATTGTGCACCATGAATATGCCATTTGACAAGTCCTTTTCTTTTTGTATTCTCAACTGATGAAGTGTTCTTACCTTTTGTTAAAAATTGACTTTTTTTAAGTTCTTGATTTTACTGTTTGCCTTTTCTTACTGAGCTGTGTTCCTATTCTCATACATTCCTGTCTTAGTGTATAAATAATTCCAGTGCTCTCCCTGTCTAAAACAGAAATGCTTATTTCATTTTTTCCCTTCAATTACCTTCTCTTTCAATTATAATATAACATTGTGTAAGAAGAATCTCCACATCTAGACTGTTTCACCATTTGGTTTTCCCACGTGCATTTGGCATTCAACCTCATTGCTTTATTAAAATTTCCACTTAGTGGCTTCCTAATAAATATTACTGGGAGTTTGCTGTATGACCAGTATTTTTCTTGATATAAAGATGCATCAAGGACACAACAGTTAAGAAGAAACTTATAACACAACTCTCCTGGACTTTATATGATTGCAAATTGTTAAATATAATAAATGTGTATTTTTATTAACTTTCTGGACCTCTTAGATTGCTCTATGTACTATTTGCACCAGTTTGACAAGTCTCTCCCCCATTCTCTCCTTGTTCATTGGCCTGAAATGTTAGCATAGAGTTCTTAGCTAATTTCGCTGTTCTTCTCACCCATGCATTAATCATGTTAATTTTATCTACTCTCTTGAGTTATCATCTAGATATTGATTTCTACCGCATTGATCACTGTAGCCTAAACTCTTCTCCTAATCATCCATCCATTTTATCTTTTTGATTCTGGGTTCCATTTCCATTGGTTACTCATATCCACCAGGTCACAGCTTAGCCCTTCACCTTGTCATCATCAGCTTCTTCCTTATTTGACTTAGTGATGGCCTCCACAGTCCATCATCATTCAAACTGAAACACTGTGGTGTACTTCATTTTTCCCTTTCCATATCTACCTTTCTAATAAAATGGTAGGTCTTTTCATACTTATTTTCTGAATATTTCTTATTCTATTTCTAATTCCTGATGATTTTTCCCTGCACACTCATACCTCTCATAACATTTGTAACAGCTTCCTGTCTTACACGTCAAGTAAAATATTCACAGAGCAAATTATTGAATGAAAGAATAAAATAACTGTGAGGAGTAAAAATTTGTTCCCAGGATGTAGGCTCCCTATTTACCTCTCTTATTGTTTCTCTTGCTGAAAAAAAACTTTTTAGTTTAAGTAAGTCCCATTTGTTGATTCTTGTTATTAACTCTTGTGCTATGGGTGTCCTATTAAGGAATTTGGAGCCCGACCCCACAATATGTAGATCTGAGCCAACTTTTTCTTCTATCAGATGCAGAGTCTCTGATTTGATATCAAGCTCCTCGATCCATTTTGAGTTAACTTTTGTGGAGCCCTAATATCCAGAGTATACAAAGAACTCAAAAAATTAGACAATAAGATAACAAATAACCCAATCAACAAATGGGCCAAGGACCTGAACAGACACTTCTCAGAGGAGAATATACAATCAATCAACAAGTACATGAAAAAATGCTCACCATCTCTAGCATTCAGAGAAATGCAAATCAAAACCACCCTAAGATACCATCTCACTCCAGTAAGATTGGCAGCCACTATGAAGTCAAACAACAACAAGTGCTGGTGAGGATGTGGAGAAAAGGGTACACTTGTATATTGCTGGTGGATCTGCAAATTGGTGCGGCCAATTTGGAAAGCAGTTTGGAGATTCCTGGGAAAGCTGGGAATGGAACCACCATTTGACCCTGCTATTACCCTTCTCGGACTATTCCCTGAAGACCTTAAAAGAGCATGCTACAGGGATACTGGCACATCGATGTTCATAGCAGCACAATTCACAATAGTTAGACTGTGGAACCAACCCAGATGCCCTTCAATAGATGAATGGATAAAAAAATGTGGCATTTATACACCATGGAGTATTATGCAGCACTAAAAAATGACAAAATCATGTGATTATAACAAAATACCTGAGATAATTAACTTATTATCTGTGATAATTATCATATGATAATTAACCATGCCTCATAGTTTCAGAAATTCCAATCTATGGTCATGCTGACCTATGGCTCTTAGGTCTGTGGTAAGAGAATGAGAGCATATGATGGAACAAAGCCATTTACTTCATGGCCAGGATGCAAATGAGAGTAAAAAACAATGTGCTAGAGCCCTATAATCACCTTTGAGATTGTGCCCTCAATACCTGAAGAACTTCCTCGAGGTCTCACCTCTTGAAGATTCCATCATTTCTATGTGGCACAACCCTAGGAACCAAGACTTTAGAACATGGGCTTCTGGGAGACTTTTAACATTCAAACCATAGCAGCTGTCATTATCTGCACTTCCCATGATCGGGCCTTTCCTGAGGATTCACTGTACTAATGCAAGGTATATTTCCTAAAGTTCAGTGATATTCCATGGCAGTGGACCTGAAATCCCGTGTCCTTCAAGGTCTTCTAACCAGAAGAACTTGAGCAAAGATCTTGCTATTCTTTCATGTCATAGTCAGGAACTGTTAGAAACATACATAGACACACGTGTTACAAAAGTAAACTGAAGGGCCTTGAAATTTTTCTCAAATCCACCTTGTTCACAATGTTCACAATGAAGTTAGTTCTTCCATTTCTCCTGTGAACAACTGTATTTTCATGACATAAAGATGGGTTTATGATAAACATATCATGAATTAAATGCAACAAAGAAATCCTATTAGTTAAATTCTATTTTTCAATGAAAATATGCTGTAGTTATTAGAATTAAATATTTGAAGTGGAAAGTAAAAAAATCTTCCTATATTGGAACTATAGTTTTATTTCTTCATACACAGCTTCAAAATTAAGTAGGTGCATCCTACCTCATTTAACAAAAGTTTCAACTCTCAAGTTTCCTTAATGGCTTAGTCCAAAGACTTACTATATTTCTTAGTCATTACTTTTCAAAGTGGCAGTTGGAATGATTACAGGAACCATATGCTAATTTTAAATTTTTTTTCTAAAATTTATTTTGAGTTTTTTAATCAGTGATAGTAGTTGGCAGGAATATCAGAATTCTATATACAATACATAGGCATGATATGCAATGATTCAATTTTCTCTTTCTGTAATCAATTATGTTAGTGCTCTTCATTAAAAATGAATTAGTCAAAATAATTATTTTCCACAGATATTCATCAGTCATAGGTTATGACCAAAAATATGTGCATTATTGAGGATAAGAAAAACCAAGTTTTCTAAAACTGTAAATATTAGTGAATAAAAAGATGCACTAGTTTATATTAGTCTTTATATGCCAAGTATATTAATATAATATTTATTGTTTGAATAGAATGCATCATAGCAGAACTCATTACCATAATTGTTTGGGTAGGTCAAAGATCAAAGAATGTTCTCCAAAATAACTTGGGCCCATATAATCCATAAAATATTCACACAATGCACTTAAAAACTTGGTGATGCATCTGCTCTATTATGGTCATGCTAAGCAATATTCTGTTTTTAGAGTTTTCTTAGCATATTAAGAAACAGTTTACCTTATGTCACTATCGAATACTGAAAGTGCCATTTTCTCCATTTATGACAATAGCCTATGAAATCAAATGAAAGAACAAAATTGAAGTGGATACCAAGACATTGGATCATTCCACGGCCTACTGTCAATTATATTGGCCTTTTGAAAGTACACCAGTCACTCTTTGGGGCCGCTAAAGCACAAGGAAGACAGCCTAGGACAATAATTGCTCGTATTTTCTAGATAGTGCTGGAAAGTAACATAAAAACAGTTTAGATCCTTAACTTACAAAAGCATACTTTCTCAGATCCTTGAGTTTCAAGAGCATACTTCCTATTAGCTCATTTCTTCTTACAACCTTGGTACTCGGTTTAAGCTCGAGCGTTCCTTGACCTTGCCATGTTTTGAATACCATTAGTTTAATTTGCACTTTCCAGGACACATTTACAACTTTGAGCTATTTATAAATTCACTGTAGTTAGAAGACTCACTGGATTGAGAGGATTTGATTATTTCTTTGTATTTACAGTTGAATGAGTACACTTAGATGTGTCCACGGTCATTTTACAGGGATTTGCTGATGATGTACATAGCTTGACAAGTAAATAAAAGTCACCATAGGATAATGAAAAGAGGTGGGCTTTGAAGTGAGGCTAGCCTTGAGTTAAATTTTGACTCTTTCACTTCCTATGTGGATGACATTAAGCCAGCTATGTGGTTCTGTGGAAAGTAGTTTACTCATTTGTAAAGCAGAGATATTCATATGTGTAAATGACTGATACCAGGGTTGTCTTTATGTGTCAGCTCAATAATTTATAGCTACTGCATTCTTCCAGAAACACAGTTCTCCAGGGGGTGAAGAATTAGCTACACTCTGCTCTCTTTCATCAGGTCACACCTAGACTTCTCTTCTTTATTTTCAGAGTCTACCTTCTAAGAAAAGGGACATTGATGGATGAGCAGATGTACCAGAAGAGTGTAGGAAATCAAGATTATGTCCTGTGAGCAATGGCACAGAGGAAAGAATATGTTGAAGGGGTAAGCAGCTTTGTAAAAGAATTGCAGATATATAATGTATGAGAACATTTAGAATTATTCATGTGATTCCAGACTGCAGAACTGAGACTGGGATGTGAAAACTGAAGGCAGGCAGAGCTGGCTCAAGATAAGGGAAGACTTGGTCACAGTCTGGCAGATCTGCCAAGGTGTTCTTTGAGATACCTCTGTTGGTGTTCTTTGAGATACCTCTGTTTAGACAGAAGATGGCTAACTATTGGGTCAGAACTCTCTAGAGGTGGTCTAAGCATAGTAAAGTGAATTGGATTACTATATCCAAGGAGCTGCCTAATCTTACTTGTGTGCTTTATTGCCCATGCTCATTATAAAACTTAACTGTTGACTATGTATTCAGTTTAAGAAAATAGTATTCCACCATATCTATTGAGGTAGAGGCTACAGAACACCCTCACCTCCTCATTCTCCAGCTATTTTTTCTACCCATTTATGGCTTAAATCCTCTTACACCCCAAATCAACTGGTTCCTACATAATCTGATCCCAATTTACTTTCTTAACCTCAGATGCTGTTTTCCACTAACTGGCATTCCTGTCTGTACCCCACACCAGACTATTTGTCCATTCAAAAAACATCTTATAGCCTCTGCACCTCTGCCCATGAAAGACATATGCTCATAAAACCTTTTGTCCTCTGGAGCTCAGCATCTCTCTTTTTGTCAAACCCAACAGTATCTGTTAGAAACATGACTGTCTCTTTAGAAATACCAAGGCACCTTTGAGGCCAGGACCATGTCTCCATGTCTGCCATTGTTTCAATAGCATCTTGCAAATGTGGGTCTTTTGAGTATTACAAGATGTTGATTACCACAATTCTTTTCATCGCAAATAAATAAATATTAAAACACTAAAAAAGAGGAAAATTTGTGTCCCTTCATTAATGGCAAAGTATAAAGACACAAAAGCAAAAGAAGATATGCATCAAAAGTTTAAATAACATATATATGAGATATTTCTGGCAACAGATTTACGGTAGATGATGATTTTCCACATTTCCCAGAAAATTGTGACCATAGGCCACTCTGATTGACAGGGTCAGGCTCCAACAGAGAATCCGATTGGAGTGTCTCCTGGCTTTGACAAGGACGCCTGCACTCTTCTAAATTAGACAGGGCCTCTGCTCTCTATTGGGCACAGCCCAAACCATGTCTCCTGTTAGGGGGAAAAAAGTGACTATAGTTGAGATCCAGGACACAGACTTTGATGGCATGAACAAAGAACATTCTTAGCTCTTCTCCCTATCTAGCAAGACAAAGGCTTTGAAAGAATTGAATATATGCTCATATACATGCTCATGGGGCCCTTTCATTCAAAGATCTATTAGTTGATGATGACATAAATACCCAGCGTCTATTGTTTCCAGGTTGTTTTGAACAGTAGATCTTGACTAAATTACCTTTTCCTGTGAGGTGAAGACATAATTTCTCTGAGGATCCGAATAACCATGCAGAAATACTTCCCAGGGAAATCTTCTCCATTTCTGCCTTTCCAGTGCTGATCTAATTTTTCCACAGTGATTCCCCATGCAAGTCCAATCCTGCTTTGACCTATAGTGCCCTCTCTGCACTGAAAGCCCCCATCCATGGGGGATTTAAGATCTCTCATGTCACCACTGTTCACTGAGAGGTTATCTTTCCTTCCCTTCTCAGTATTGTTCCTATCAACTTCACTGAGCTCCATTATTGCTTTCCTCTTTACCACTTAGCTCTCCACTGAAGTTGAAGTTCAGTCCTATTTGGTTCCTGCCCTGATTTTGGTAGCTCCTTTCTCTCGGGTTTTCATTGCAGATAATCGCTCAATTTCCATTATGAATGGACCTGCTAATTGACAGTACCCATTAGCCTTTGGAATGTCCTCTTACTGAACTGCCTTATAACAAACCTTGGGCCACAAAACTCTGCTCCACCAGGGATCCACCAAAGACCAACGATAACACTGAGATCTTGCCACCTTTTTCAGCACTCAATGATTAAAATGGTATTTTAAGTCACTATAAGGCTGTTTACATTATCAAAATGCTGGTTACAAATCTGTTTTATGACATATGTTGTACTAAACACTGGAAATACAGACATGGGCAGTCAGTTCCTTAGTGGCTAGAATAAGATAAAGCTGAATTTTCCCTTGTATATACTGAAATGTATACACTGAAATTCATAATATATTATATGTAAATATATTAATAAGCCCTGAGTAAACTGAAAATAATAAAAATAAAAATAGGTCAAAGCTCTAGGAACAGAGACAGATGGGGAGCAAATGGTGCTTAGCCCCAATCCTGAGAACCTTATCTTCTGTCTCAGATCATCAGTCGTCCTCTGATCCTCAGAGTGCATCACAGACACTCTGTGACTGACTTCTGAAGTACTGCAAACTACATCCTCAGGAAGTGGAGTTCCTAGTTTTAAGAAACTCAGGCAAACTAAACCACCATGCTTTTGTGTGCACTTTAAAGGAAGTAGGGTTGTTCATCTCTTTCTCCCTTCTCCTTCTCTTATTGAAGATAATGGGCCAAAATAAGAAAAATTAACTTGTATATTTACCTGAATGTTGAGTGCTCTGGTAGGTAGGCAAATGAACAATCAAAGATGCTCAAGTCCTAATCCCAGAACCAGTGAATATGCTACATGAAAGAGGTTTTGCAGGTAGGATTAAATTAAACATTTTAGGATGGAGAGACTATCCTGGATCATCTGGGGTACCTAGTGTCACCTCAAGGGCACTTACAGTGGAAAGCAGGAGAGTCACAATCAGAGAGATCTAATGATGGAGTTGAGGTTGGAGAGATGCCCTGTGAATCAAGGAATAAATTCAGCCTTAAAGATGAAAAAAGATGAAGAATGGATTATTCCCTACAAGCCCCCAAAGCAAACAGCCCTGCCAGTCCAATTTACACCTCTGTTTCTCATAACTATAAGATAATAAACTTGCACTATCTTAAGACAGCAAGTTTATGATAAATTCTTAAGGAGCAGAAAGAAATTAATACAGGATTACAAGGAATTTAATAAAAAAAATTTTAATTTCCAGTAGGGTTCCAGGAAAGAATCATCAGTATGTGTTAAACTGGGAAACAGTGATGATTATCTGTTAAAAGAAGAAAATCTATAGCTTATCTGAATTTGAAGTTTTCAGGTTGTGCATAAATAATGTGAGTATAATGGACAATGGCACAATCATTTGATAGCTTTTCTCTCTACACTTGACTCCAGATAAGAGCCATCAGGAAAAAAATAAGTCAAGGAATCTCTAGTAACAGCTTCATATGGATATAATGGTCTCCTAGAGTTTATAATAATCCTTTGTGAAAATAGATATGTCTACAGAATACATATATCACCTGGAGCTCTCTATTTTTCTGTTCCGTCAGAGGGTGGCATTATATAATTGTAAGTTAATAATGTTCAAGTGACATGTTGCAGATAAACACATACAAGCCCATTCCTCAGTCTTAATATTTGTGACTCTCAAGTATCACTTGGGCCAGATGTAATTTGGTAAAACTCCTGATTGGAATAATTTAAAGGAACATAAATTTATTAAGCAACAATTCAGTGGATTAGACAAAGGGGAATGAAGGGAAGGGAGAGGAGATAGGAATAGAAAAATCAGTGGAATGAATCTGACATAACTTTGCTATGTACAAATATGAATGCACCACGTGTACATCCACAAGACTGGGATCCTGATTAGAATAAGAAATATTTTATTCTTGTATAAATATATCAAAATAGATTCTACTGTCATGTATAACTAAAATAACCAATTTAAAAAAAAAAGGAACAGGCCAATGATTGATGCAAATATGGAAACTTAACATCATTGTCTTTAGGAGTAAAGTGGGAAGAAGCAAATGTGTGCTGAAATAGGACCAGTGACCTTTCACACTGCTCAGAGATGTGCCTGCCTTTGATGTAAATAACTAACAAAATGAAGAGCTATTGTCTTGTTTTAATTAAAGTTCCCAAATCTATAACACTGTGGTGAAATTGTTGGTATCTTTCCATACATTTCTACTTCCTTCCTTTTTGGGGAAAATAGAAAAAAAAAAAAACAGTAAGGACCACTCCACCTCAATATGCCATGCATACCTGCTCCACTGCTCTGGTTCAAGACAATTAATCCTAATATCCAACCCCTCCTGTGGCAATTTCTCATCTTGGCAGGTCTCTTTCTGTAATGACTAAAGGGGAGTGGCCGAGTTCCCAAAGCTTGGACTCAGCCTGATGCACTTTTCCTCACAGACATGAGCAATCTGTTCTCTCTCCCTTTCTCTCTGCTTTCTCCTTTGTGTCCTTCTTTCCTTCCCTCCCTTTTTCCTGTCATTTTCCCCTTCATTTTCTATTTTTTGTTCCCACCTTCCTCCCTTCCTCCCTCCCTCCTTCCTTCCTTTCTTCCTTCCTTCCTTCCTTCCTCCCTCCCTCCCTCCCTCCCTTCCTTTCTTCTTTCCCCTATCATACTGAGTTTCCTAAAAGCAATTTGACTTAAAAAATCAGAAAACAAAGTAACTGGTCCCGTGGAAATGTCACCCAGGCTTTCTGCACAGTGGAGAACATTGTCTCTAATGCTCTCTACCAAGTATAATTAGGTGATTGACAAATGGCAGGTAGCAATGGAGATGGAAATAATCTCTATTATCATGCCTTCGTTATTCAGGGAAGAGCTCTAGTGTCCTAATTTTTTTCAACCCAATTCCAATTTCATATTTATGAAAGCTAGTCTCTGCCACTCCCCAGCAATCTGCTTATTGAATATACTTTTCTGCAAGCATAATTATGTCTCCCATCCCTTGATATTGCATCCTTTTATTTCATTTTCTTCTCCACCTCCTGCTGTGCTGACTGCCATCACAACACTCCATACTCTGACCAAGAGAATAGGTCATTGATTTTTTTTTCCCCAAAGCCAGTACCACTCTGCGAATTGGTCTTGATCCCCAGAGACCGGGAGTGTAAGAGAGAGAGAAATGGAGAGAGTATGATAACACAGCCATAGGACATTGGGTCAAAGGTCCTCATCCACTCCAGTGAGGCTACATTGTGTTTTCTCTCTCCCCTGACACCATCTCTTCTAATGACAGACGCTCCTGTGTGAGTGCTTATACTGGAAATTGGATGCCATTTCTGTGTGGGCATATGATTATCATATGTACACATGAGCTTTAGCCAAGATGCGCATTTGGAAAGCAAGTGAGCAACAAGGACAATATCCACTCCTCTACAGTTCTGGATTTTTTTTTTTCTTTACCAGTGCTAACAGACCACACATCATTTATTCCCATTGTAAGAGGCTGGAGAGAGTCAATATTTACCAATAACTTTGCAAACCAACCCTGTGCAAAGCTATGTGGTGCTCTGAGTTGAAGATAGCAGTAAGGACAGGCTGCTGGGCAGTGACTAGACTTAGTAGACACTTGGGTTCTGTTTGCATGATTCTGAGATTGAACTTGTGGTTCACCTCTAGTGTGTTTCATTGTACTAGTAAAGCAAAAATCAACCAATTAATTACTGAATAAAGGTCTATTTCATGCCAAGCTCTCATTCAGTCATGAGCAACATGGCAATGAGCAGGCAGACAGCATTGTTTTCCTAGGAAGGGGAGAGTGGCCACAAACCAGGCGATTTTACTTCATGTTTGACCATTAATTGTGTATGAACTTCATTTCGGTAGCTATCCTCACATAATCTCTTAGATTTGACTTGTGTGTGAAGGAAATGCCTCGAGTATATGTAAGAGTTAGTTTCGTATTTCTATCCTTCTGACTATATGTACATGTGTACATGTCCTTCATTATTCAAAAAATCATGGAGACTATTTCCTCCTATCATACAGAGTACTGACAGAGAAAGATTTAGAGACAATTTGTGAGTGCTTTTATTACAGATAATTGTTGGACTCCCAGTCTCTCCTGCTATCTGCAGGTACCTGTGTGATATATATTGGTTGGTTTGTTTTGGCTGTTGATGCCCATAAGAAGTAGCTTCATCTGAAAGGTATTGTTGGCCTAGGACAACTCAGGTAGGTCCTCTGTGTAGCATTTTTAATTAATATGAGGAATCCTTGCCCTCTTCCATAAAGAGTTGCTGTTTATGATGTTGTCTCTAATACATTAAAGATGCTACACATAAAGAAATATTACTGTAAGAAGTATTCTGATGCTACAAACAGGAAATATTTTGTGTATCTGTAATATACTATTTTGACTCTTTTTACTTATCTTTTCCTAACATTGTCATTCTAAATATCCATTAATATTTATGTATACTTTGAAAAAGAGATACTATTTCTCTCCTTCTTACTTTGACTCTGAATGTTCATGACTTAAAAGCTTACTTCTTTTATAATATTTTCTATTATATTAAACACTTTCAAGACAGGTTTTCTTTATCATCAAATAATACTTCTCCACCTACCTTGAACTTGGATACATATTTTGAAAACATAAAAATTAAATATATTCTTCAGCCACCTAATTTTCAGCCTGTGTCAAATTCCTTCTACCTTAGGTTGAAACTCTCTAATGCTGAAAGCCATATTGTGGATTTGAAATTATTTTATAGGTTTAATAGAGTGTTTTCATAGTTTTATACGCATTCTTAGCTATATTATCTTGACTACAAGACAGTCAGATAAAGTATTGATAATGCGCATTCCAGATTGAATAGGCCAAAGCAATTCTTTTACAGCAACATTTTTCATAATTTCCAAAAATTGGAAGCAACTAAGATGTCCCTCAATAGGTGATGGATCAATGTGGTATAATCCACACAATATTATAGTATTCAGCTGTATCAAAAAGATATCCAACCACAAAAAGACATGCAGGGAACATAAATGAAAGTTATTAAATGAATAAAAGTAATCTGAAAAGTTCAAATATTATATGATTCCAACACAATGACATTTCAGAAAAGATAAAACAAAGGAAACTATAAGAATATCAGTGGTTTGCAGGGATTGGCACATAGGAGGGACAGGATAAATAGGTAGAATATAAGCGATGTTTAGGTGCAGGTTCTAGTCCCAGCAGCTTCATTGATGCCAAGTTTTATTGGGAAACCTGGAAGCAGTAAGAAACAAGATTTAGTTCTCTGTGATTCAGTCTTTTAAGTATACCATTGTAGGTCAATACAGGTAAAACAGCAATTCCACAGCCACCAGGAAACTCTTCTTCAAGGAAGCTTTAATCTGTTTGAGGAGAAATTTGAGTTAGATGCTTCTATGAATAGAAATTATTTCCCAGTGAGCTGGGGGTATAGCTCAGTTGGTAGAGTGCTTGCCTTGCATGCACAAGGCCCTGGGTTCAATCCCCAGCACCAGGAAAAAAAAATCCCATTTGACTATGGTCAACCTTTTCAGCCTTTTCAAATACGCATGGATTTCCCACTCAAAGGAGCTGCCCAGGGCCACACACTGCTTCCCATGTTGTTCTCAGTCCAGTTTATCTCACCTATTCCTTTGATCTTTAATCCTAGACTCAATCATTTGTTTCTGGTATTTCTTTCTCTGCTGTCAATTTCAAGGAACATTTGAACCCCTCTGGTACACTAAGTTGGGTGTCCAACTTAAGGGCCAGCTCATTTCAGCACTTGCCTCTGGTTTTGTGCCTGCCTTCTAGCCTAACTGCCCCTCCCCACAGCCATCCCCTGTTAAAACTGGTCCTAAGGTATTTCACCTATTTGGTCCCTTGGCAAGAAAAATGAATTTCTTTTCACTTATTTCATAATTTTTCCTTTCCTTTTCTTCCTCCTCCTTCTTCTTCTTTAAAAGCTTATACTTGAAATCAGTGTTCTAAGGCACCTGATGAGAAAAATTCTATTGCCTATCAATATTTAGGCTGTGTACACAAATTAATAACAGGGTCTAATTTAGCTCCTACTATGTCCAGTAAGCCAGTACAGCTATTTTTGGGGATGGGGTGGGGTTGGGATTCAGCATTAGTAACCTTAAGGGAAGCTTGCAAAGTAAAAGACGATCAAGATATCTTTTGGTGTACATGTGCACAATGGGATATCCCATAAAAGTTCTTTGACAGTCTGTGATCTTATTTGAGAAGAATAAATGACAATACTCTTTCCCTGCTCAATTAGACTAGCAGTAGGTCATGGCTTTGTTCTGCTTTTCCCTCTTTCCCTGGATGACTCTGTCTTCACATAAGCCTAGATCCTTATGGAGTACCTCCTTCCCTTTTTTTCTTTCAATTTCTTTTGGTTCCAATCTTATTCTAGCTAACCTTTCAGAAATCATTGACATCCATTTTGATATTTATTTTTAAATCAGTATTGATGATAAGTTTGTTTTTTTCTTTTTTTTTTTTGAAAATTTCTGATACAAGGTAACATCAAGAATGAGTAACAGACTTGGTTTTAAGTTAGTAAAGACCTAAACTTCTCAGAGATGATTGAATATGATCTTTTTCTTTGAATGAAGTGAGCCTTTGGGAGAACTTTGTAAATACCGTCTTAGAAATAAGATCTTGTATTGTTAATTATAAACATCTGGTGACACTTTGAGGAGACTACTATTATCACTTCAGATTGAAATTGAAAGAGGCTTGAGTTTGCAAAGAGGAAAACCAAGGGTAACTCTTAAAGAAGAATCAATTCCATGGCATCCCACATAGCCATAAATGAAATTTGAAATGAGGTGCTCTGACCTTATTATGCACCTTCCTGAAACCTTTTAACTTTTATACTTAAAAAAAGCTATGTTGGTTCAAGGAACTAAATAATCAAGACTCTGACATCCTAATCTTAATTCTCCTCACAGAGTGATTCTCATGATTACATTAGGAAAAGGCAGACTCAAGAAATCCTACAAACATCTATATGACTATTTTAGTCAGCTTTTTCACTACTGTAATTAAAAGACCCAACCAGAACAATTGTAGAGGAGGAAAGTTTTATTCTGGGCTCACAGTTTCAGAAACCTTAATCCACAGAAGGCTGACTCAATTCCTTAATGCACAGAAGGCTGACTCAATGTTCAACCTGAGGTTGAACATCATGGCAGAAGAGTGTGGTGGAAGGAAGCAGCTCACATCATGATCAGGAAGCAGAGAGAGAGGTCTCTACTTGCCATATACAAATAGATACTCCAAAGTCACTCCCCAATTTTCACCTCCTCCAGCCATACCCTACCTCTTCCATTAATCCCCATCAGGAGATTAATTCACTGATTTGGTTTAGGCTCTTGTAACCCAATCATTTCTTCTCTGAACCTTCTTGTATGTCTCTCACATGAGCTTTTGGTGGACACCACATCGAAACTATAACAATGCCAGATAAAATTAGGCAAAAATAATAATATGTATTTCAATAAGATGAAAATTAAATTTCTTTTTTCGTATAAGATGTTATATTTTATTATTAATGGTTTTTATTGGTGCATTATACAGATATTTTATTTTATTTTATTTTTTATTGGTTGTTCAAAACATTACAAAGCTCTTGACATATCATATTTCATACATTAGATTCAAGTTGGTTATGAATTCCCAATTTTACCCCAAATACAGATTGCAGAATCACATCGGTTACACAACCACATTTTTACATAATGCCCTATTAGTAACTGTTGTATTCTGCTACCTTTCCTATCCTCTACTATCCCCCCTCGTGGGAGGGAAGGGGAGAGAAAAGGGAAATTGCATGGTAATGGAGGGAGACCCTCATTGTTATACAAAATTACACATAAGAGGTTGTGAGGGGAACGGGAAAATAAACAAGGAGAGAAATGAATTAAAATTAAATTTCTTGATATATAGAAATCAATGTTTCAGCATTTGTTGCACAATATAAAGCTTTCTGATTGGGAAATGTCTGAATTATATTCAGTAAAAATATATCTGCATGTGATATTTCTTTATGAACTTTTTAGCTATGTGTGGGATAGTTTTGCTTTCACAATATTTACTTATGCATATCTTATGTGTTAACACCACTCACTAAACACCAAGCATCTAGCAAATGAAAACAAATACATGCTAGACCAACCTTTGGAGAAATAAATTGAAAATATTTGATAGATCCATCTTAATGATAATTTAAGATGTTTGTAAATATCATTTTTGAGGCTTTGTTTTATGTTAAATACTGTAGTTATTTTCCTCAAAAAAAAAATAATGCATTAGTGTTATCTCTGTTTTACTGAAGAGGACACTATGATTCAGAGGTTCTAGATGACTTGTCCAAGGTCAGTCAATCAGTGTCACAGATCCATAACTTTTAGTTTCCTTGGGACCACTGAATACCATTACAATCCTATTCTTCCATCATCATGAAAAAAGTTGCCCCTGCTCAACCTTGTGGAAGTACACATGGAACATAATATATGAAGGAACAGAAGATGGAAAGTGGTCTACAGGACACACCAGGCTATCCAACCTAACTGTTTGGTAGTTACTGTGTAGTAGTTACCAGGTATTTTTTTTTTAAAGAATCATATAAATTCATGAATGGTATAAATTTTAAAGAAATTTTAAAATTTCTATTATTCAAACATTAAGGACATGTTAATTAGTTTGAACTTTATTAGTACCTAACATATATAGAAGAATTAAGTGTGCAACTAATTTTGCTACAAGGGCAGGATTTTTTTTTTTTTTGCCTGAATACTACACTTATACATTTAGGAAATAAATATTTTTAAAAACCAACAGCAAGTTGCTTGCTTAAGAGTTTTATGTGGCCTTATGATGAGGAGGGTTGGATCTTACAAAATTATCTTTTTATTGCATTTAAAAAATGCATTAATTTATATTATGGGTTAGTCTTTTATTATTCACACCCCATATCTACAAGGAAAATGTGTACTGTTCCCATATGACTAGTGAATACCACGTCTCCATCAGTTGAAATAAATACAAACTTCATCTATAGTATAATAGCCCAATCAGTTGAAAGGTGAATATATGAAGAATTAATACCTACCTTTCCTCATCACTAACCTATCCATGAGCAAGACCTAAATCTCTCTGCCTTTATTGGCTGGTTATGGGAATCCACTACTTTTCTCCATTCCTTCTTCTAGATATCAATAACCTGTTGGAAGAAAAAAAAAAGAAAAATTATTGAAAGAAACAACCCTATCTCAAAAATGAATGATATTTAAATGAAATCACACACTACTTTGCAAACTATGAAGTAATATAAAACTATAGCATGTTATTTTTACTGCTGAATTATTCTAACTGCAACTAGAAAAAAATAGATAGGTCAATGTAGCAAAACAATGAGCATTTTTAAAAGGAAATATTTATAAGAGATGGGCAAAGCCACATTTTACTTATGTTAAGTCTCCAGTTACCAGCATAATTAGAAACTCTCAGATGCTAACTCTTAATATATGACATAGTTTTATCCAACTTTTCAACTATTTCCTCTTTTCCATTGTACAATTTTATTATACTTTTATGGTAGTGAGAGATTTCCATGATAAGAGAATATATTTTCATTTTGTGTCATATAAAAACCTGGCTCTAATATTGAAATGGTACCCCTCTGGCTCTCTCTCCTTTCTTCCCAAACTGTACACTAGGCAGATTTAAAACACAACATGTACTCTAGGAAATGTATTATCATTTTGTTTATTCCTTTTAGCCATATAGATGAGTATACACATGAACAGACACACTTGCACACACATGGCGCTTCTAGATGAACATATGCAGCTGTTGAAGGAGAAGAGGAATCCAGTCTTGCTCATTATTAAGAAGATGGACAGAGTGAAAAGGCCCTTCTGCTGGTGGTGCCATCTTGCTTTGTTCTGTATGGCCACACCTGGTGAATGAACCCTTCTACTTTGATTTTTGCTTTATGTCATGTTTTTCCCCAAGGAGCATCACTAACAGATTTTAGCAGAATCACCTCCATTCAATTTTAGAGATGCCATTCTCCCTCTGTCAGAGACAGAGCAGCCTTATTAATCATACTCAGGACCACTAATACCAACAATTCGTCACCACAGTCGATCGAAGGCATCATCTACCATAACTAGAACATTCAGCCAAAGACCTGATGATTTGTCTTGGCACTGTGTCCTATAGCACTAAGCAAACAGAAACCAATGGTTATGTCTTTTCTTTCCCAATGTTTATCCTTCTTTCTTTACATTTTTCTTTCTTTTTTTTCTGTAGTTTACAACTTATCAAGTGTAAAAGACATTGTCCCCTTAAAATGTGCTGACCCAGGATTATCACCTTCAGGCTCTGGTTTGAGCTCCCCTGATGAATGAAGGGCTATCCAGTGTCCCTCTATGGCTATGTCCCTGAGCCAAGATAGTGTGTTGTGGATCCCAGCTTCTACCTGAATTTTGGCAATCTGCTTTTGACTTTTCTTATAATACGTAAGAAAATACTTTCTGCTTAAGTATTACAAGAAACGGGCATCCTAAGGTTACCTGCCAAGGTGGCCCTTCCATTCTCTTCTGTTCTATGTCTTTTGTTTCTTGGATGAGCTTTATAGGAAATATAGATAGGGAATAAAATTGAAATGACTTTTTCAGAATATGTTACATTTTATTATCATAAATAAATCAGGAATACCAAGGTGATGCCATGGTTAATAATCTGTTGTAACAATTTATTGTAATAATGAAGTGTGTGCAAAATTAATAATACTTATAATAATTTTTTGAGCATGTGCTTTTTTTGCCATGCACATGCTGATTTTGTATTTTAATGATTTTATTTCCATTTTCCGGTTTTATGCATGTTATAATCCTATATATTTGCCATAATTTTCTTCATTTTACATATGAGGATCCTAAGAATAGAAGAGAATAAGGAATTTGGTTAGAAACATATACAGCCCAAATAACAGGACCAGACTCTCACCGCAATTTGTGTGCCACTAAAACCTCATTATCACTGATGCTTCTCAACAATTTGATATATATGAGAGAAATATATTTGATATATATGAGAGAAATATATTTGATATATATGAGAGAAACTGGTCACTTAATACCATTCCCCAAAATATTATTCAAAACATCAAAGAATTTAACAACATAATTTTAGTTAATACATTGTATTCAGATGACAGCCATCCCCCATACACTTTCTGCCTCTTATGTTGTGTGAACCAATAGTCACATTTGTATGATGAGACCCTAATCGCATGTCCCTGGTCAGAGCTGGCCAGCTCAGGCACTTCCACCAAGGTTGATCTGCTAGGGACAATCAGGCTTTCTTCAGATCTTGGAAGTGGAACTAATAAAAAACCATTTAGTCTTATCTATGGTGAATAATGAGAAACCAATGCAATCTGGACACTTTGGCTTAGCCACCTTAGGAGGACCAAGAAGGCTAGAGTGTTGGTTACCTGACAAAAGAAGAGGTGGTGAAGACAAGACGATTCTCAGTGGCAAATCCTTTGGAGACCCTTCTACATACATTTTTGGGGTTCTTGAGACATTACTTTCAATAATGAATATTTAAATGTCAAACCCACAACCATCACTTTTATGAAAGTTAACTTGTTTCTGAAATCTCTGACACCATAAGAGTCTCAATTAGTACATACATTTTCTTTGCCTTTTCCTTATCAATTCAGAATACAGTTTATGAGATAAGGTGACCGACATCAGTGACTTGCCATGTATCCTTGATGGAATAGGAAAAATAATTCTCTTATTTTAATATTGAGTTTAACGGTCTTAGCTGGGAAGTCCTGGTGCGTTCAGGAACAGAAAGCCACCTCCTCTTTCCCAAAGAGTTTGACTTACATGGTTCACTGTAGCTGTTGAGTGAATTACTTGACAGTCTTTCCATCCTGAGTTGCAAAGCTACATATCCAATGTCCCATATCTTCCAAGAGATGATATTGGCAGAAGCTCAGTTGCATATGAGTATTATTTCTCACTGCAATCTCATCAGATCAGAAGCACCACATTCTGTCATTAAAAATGGGATTTTATTAGAAAATAAATATTTCATATGTAATCTCTACTAACATATTCTTTTCTTCTATTAATAACAGGAAATAATTATCTTTGAAGGAGTTTAAGTAACAATATTTTCCTCTTCAGCATCCAAGTCTGATCATCTCAGGAGATTTTAATTGCCATTGACTATTGCTTCAGTCATTCCACTTGCAATGGCTTAAATATATCGAGTGTTTTTAGATTCCTGCACTTTAAAGCTCTCTTTCTAACTTTTATCTAATAAAATCCTAATTAACTTAGGTGAAAGAAATCCTACAACAGGTGAAATGGCTCCTGTTTGCTACAGCCCTCGCTGATCAGTTCTCTGTGCATGGCCGGCGGATGTTTGCATTTCCACTGAACAGTTAGTAATGTGTTTCCTATCTTGGGAAAACACTTATTCTGCACTAACTTTATTTTTAATACATATTGTATATTTAAAACTTATTATTATTTTGGTACCAGGGACTGAGGCCAGGGACATTTAACCACTGAGCCACATTACCAGCCTTTTTCTTTTTCTCTTTCTTTCTTTCTTTCTTTCTTTCTTTCTTTCTTTCTTTCTTTCTTTCTTTCTTTCTTTCTTTCTTTTTTAAATTTTGAGACAGGGTCTTACTTAGGGCCTGGCTAAATTGCTGAGGCTGGCTTTGAAATTGTGATTCCTCTTGCCTCTGCCTGCTGAGCTCTGGGATTATAGGCGTGTGCCATTATGTTCAGCTCCCTAGCTTATTTTTAATTGAATATCACTATGCCTAGTATGTTGGTAAATTCATATCATAAAATTTTAGCATAAGTTCATTGAATTTAAACAAACACATGTATAAATCCACATTTTTTTCAGAGAACACTTTAGAATAAGATGTGTTTTGAATTTAGAATTTTTTTTTTTTTAATTTTAGAGGGGTGTTATAGTGTATCCAGTCGAGCCCAGGAAAAAACCCTGAGTTAAAAATATTAATATATTAAAATTTCAGGTTATATAGTATGCCAACATTTTTACTAATTGTCATAAATAACTACTGTTGCCCAAATTAAGTTCACATCATTTTATAAAAGGCAAAACAAATTAAAATAATAGATCTCAGGATTTTGGGCTACAGAGATTTTTGGATTTTATAATGACACATAAATAATTTGGGACTTGAAATTCCATATGGACTTTTGAAAAAATTTAATAAAACTCCCAAAATTATATTAGTCACCTTAGGGGGAATTCTTTCAGTTTCTAGAACTTGGTTATCATGTGCTTTGAGTTTGTCCAGACAGTTTTAGATTGTACTGGTATCCAGGTTAATGATAACAATGTGCCATTCATGAATGATTCTTTGCTGTGCATGGTAACTCATATGTTCTTCATAATAGTTAATATTTATTCAGGATTGAATCCATGTTGGGCACTACCATTAAGTGCTTTGCACATACTTAGTCATTTAAACCTCATTATAGCCTAAAATGATACATACTCCTCAAAATGGGGATTGAAACTTAGACACAGGTTAAGTGACTTATCCAAGTTCTTACTGCTAAAAATAGTGAAGCAGAGATTTCAATTCTTACAGAATGATTCCAGAGACACTCAAACCCACCAAGCTTAACAGCTACACAGTGTAGAAATATCCTCCACTGAATAGCTTAACTATCATATCATAGAGTTGGATATTTTGTTTTAAATCTCGTTGCTCTATAAATTATAATTCCAAATTTATAGACTTTAGGCTTTAAGTGATTTTCTAATACTTTCCAATTTCCTAAGTGATATCTGGGTTTAGAAAATGAAAATGTATCATGTCTAAATGCATAAATCACTTTTAAAATATTTGGCACAACAGTTACATAGACACAAACCTTTAAAAATTTTGACATAAAATCGATTGGATTTTTTTTTTTTTTTTGGTACCGGAGATTGAATTTAGGGACACTCGAACACTGAGCCACATTCCCAGCCCTATTTTGTATTTTATTTAGAGACAGGGTCTCACTGAGTTCCTTGATTTTGCTAAGGCTGGCTTTGAACTCATGATCCTCCTGCCTCAGCCTCCGAAGCCTCACAGGTGTGCGCTATGGTACCTGATCTAGTCTATTAGATTTTATTAAGGAGAAATAATTCAGTTTATTCCAAAAAAGAAATTTAGAAGCCATTGACATTTTCACTTTTTAAATTTTATTTCATAGAGAATAATTTTAAATGTTGGAATTAAAGTACTTAACATATTAGTTTCCCAAGACTGCTATAACAAAGTACCAAAATTTTAGCAGCTTAAAACAACAAAGTTAATTCTTTCAACATTTTGGAGGCTAGAAATAAAATATCTAGGTTGACTCCTTCTGGAGGCTCTGAAGAAGACAAAACTACAGCATTACATGCATCATTCTACCAGAACAGTAGAGTGGGAAGTCAAGACTATTGGCATTAGATCTGAAAGTTGGGGACAGTAAGACTTGTAGACTTTGTGGGTCACAGGCCAAGTTTTCTTGGTAACAAAGTGAATTAATCATAAAAACTATCATGATTCCACTTACTGCCATTGATCTAGGCAGTAAACCTATTTGTCATGATTTAGATATGAGGTGTCCCTCAATGAGCTCATGTGATAGATTCAAAGACAATGAAGAAGTGTTCAGAGGTGAAATTATTGGAATATAAGAGATTTAACCTAATCAATGGATTGATCGATTTGATAAAATTATAATTTCAATGGATTATTGGGTGCTAAATATAGGTAGGTGACGAATAGTTGGAGGAAGTAGTCCCCGGGTGTATACCCTTCAGAAATGACATTTTATCATTGGCTCTTTTTTCACTCTCTGCTTCCTGGCTGCCATGAATTGAGCAGCTTTCCTCCACCATGCTTTTCTGCCACAATGTTCTGCCTGACCTCAAACTGAGAGCTCTGAAACTTTGAACCAAAATCAACATTTCCTTCTCTATAAATTGTCCTTGCCATGTTTGGTTACAGTGAAAAAAGCTGGCCACTACAGTATTTTTACATGTCTTTCTTTGACTTTCTTTTTAATAGATTATTTCAAGCTCCACAAAGAATATTTTATAGGGAATAGCAAATATAAAAGTTCTGACTGCATTGCTTTGCTCCAAAGGAGGTCAAGTATGCATGATATAAATATATATGCGTATATATATATATATATATATATATATATCCAATATATATAAATAATATATTACATATAGTGCTAATATATGTGTGTATGCATATACAAGTATACATGATATAGATAATTATATATTTATATATATATAACTAACATATGCTTATACATATATATTTATATCATATGTAATTGACCTCACTGGAGCAAAGCAAAGAAGTCAGGATTTTCATATTAGTTATACACTGCAAAATTTTTTAGTTATATATATTATTTATACATACATATATGTGTATACATATATAAATATATATATATATATATGTATACATATAATTATATATATAATTTATACTATATGTGTGTATATATATTTTCTGAACTGCATTTTATGGCATATCTCCAAGGGAGACTGAGCTTTTTAGATACATACATAGATGTCATTCTGTTACAGTTCTCCAAGGCTTTCAATCTTCACATTATTTTTTTTTTAATGTGACATTGAAAGTAAGTCACTGCATTATTAGCAATGGCTTTTCCACTTTTAAAATTCATTGGTTAAAAAGTAATAAATGCTGAAATCAGGAGGAAGTCTAATGTTTTCACCAATGCCTTTGTCCAACAAACACTAGAACACTACTTGAGCATTTAAAATTATTCACTGTCATTTATCTTTCTTTATTTAACCAAATTCATGAGTGCATCCTATTCTACACTCATAGTGGAAGAACCTAAATTCACCTTGGAGTTTCTTTCTTTAAAAATTTTTATAGCATTATCATTATACATAGTATTATTCATATTGACACAATACTACATGTAAAGAATTTGATAACAATCTCAATTCCTCTCCTCTTCTTTCTCTTGCCTTCTTCTTACCCCCCTTTCTCTCTTCTTTTCTACTAATCTTCCTTTCATTTCTTTCTTTATTTTTAATTGGTGTTTTATCTATCTATCTATCTATCTATCTATCTATCTATCTATACACACACATATGAAAATATTTTGGTACATTTATATATTTCAAAATAAGATATTGTTTATTTCATTCCATATTTCTACTTATTTAGACAATTCCATCCAGTATCTATCTGTTTGGTACTATTTATCCAAAGTCTTAGAAACGAGATAATCCCACATTACTAAAAGTGGACATTTACATTCAGCCTGTGGATAGAGAATCAAAGCTGAGGAGTAGCCTCTTCATTCACTGAAGGTCACAGACATAATCAGCATCATATCCAGTATGAGTAAATCCACTTACAATGTTTGAACCATTTGGACTGTTTGTTAGATATGAGATAATTTGCAATGTCTTTAAAGACAGAATTTGTTGCCTAAAATCGAGAATTTGATTATAGAGCAGGTAGAAATATTTTAAACAATATTTACTAGACTGGAAAATGTAGTTTTAATTTTTAAAAATTTTAATAAATATGATTGAGAGTCTCTTCACATCCAGCTGGTGGAATTTCAAACTTACTATTGAATGGTTCCAATATAGTGCAAAGGTCCTAGATTGTAGAATAAACCGCTTGCAATATGTCTTATTTCTTCTATCCCAGCACAACGCCTAACTATAACCCTCTTACTACACCAGAGATGAGTTCATCTCTGTTCTCCCTTCCTGAAGCCCCCAACTAAATTTTACCCTCTAATGTCTCTCTTTGGAACGTGTAGCTTAATATCTTAAATGGGTGTAGGTTGCTTTTGAAAGATAGGGTAAGTCCATCTTATCACATCTACTTACACAGCATCTACTGTGTGTCCAGGGAGTAAAATTTTGTCTACCAACTTTAAATTGGAAATAAAAAACAAACAACAACAAAAAATTGTTGGGATGTTCACCACTGACCACCTGAAAAAAATGTAACATGTTACATACTTTCAATGAATTCAAATGGCAACAGTGTTCTGAAAAAAATAACACCATCTATTTTTACTGATGAGAAAGTAACGTGCAAATACAATAATTCAAATGCCTAAGTCCACCTCATCAAGGAAGTGGCAAAGTCATGAGTCTAATCCAGGATGTCTGGCACCCAAGTCTTTGAAATTTTATACTGGTCCCATAATGTAATAAATTCTCTCACCACACTAAGGCCATAAACCTCAGCAAAGGTATTTTGAATCTGATATCAGATTTATGAAGCATAGTTAGATTCATCATCAAAATTGTAATCAGATAAAACTTAATTTTAATATACACTATGAACAAAAGGCAAGCTAGATCTTGGAGAATTTTTAAAGCTAAAAGATATTAATGTGCATATCATAAACAAAATGAAATTACAATGAAAGAAGTCCTAGCTTTGTTAATTACTGCTATGTTGTCAATTTTCTTCCCTAAATTTAATTCATTTTTAAAATGAGCAAAATACTAAGTAATTTAACTTGTGGAATGCAACATAAATAAAAGTTCTAATAATATTGTGGCATACTTCAAAAATTGTCAAGCATAAAGTTTTTGTTTAATTTCTACATTTTATATATTTTAATAGGAAATAATATCAACATATATAACGCCAAGCAGGCATTACAAATCATCTTTGCAAAGAGGAGAATTATTAAATTTAAAATTAGGCTTAAGCTTGATCCTTATTTTGTTAAAAAAAAGTTATATGTTTTTTTTTTTTTTATATTTCTTAAATGCCCCATCAGTGATCACCAGTTGAAGGTAATTTTATGAGCTTTCTGCAACATGGGAATGTACACACAAGACACAGCTCAGCAAAAGCGTTTGGGATGGGTGTAAGGGAGAGCAAGGGCCTCTGCTTGATGATTTTTGCAAAGGATTTAAGGAAGTGATTGATTAATTATTATCTTGGTTGCTCTCTTGGAACAGGGATTTGGAGGTAGGGCTGGAATTGTTACTGATGTACTAGTCTCTGACCTCAACCCAAAGAAGAGGAGGCTCTGTCCTTTCTGTAGCTGTGTGGCATCCATGTCGTTTCCTTCTATTCACACATGATTACAGTGTGACACTGTTTTTGTCATATTTTGCCACAGTTTCACAGTGACCTTGTCTAATTATTGTTGACATTCTGTGGAAATATTTATGTTCAATAGGGAACACTGTAGCCTGGTTCTGAGCTGTCAGTTTCAGGGCCATTAAGTTTGTTTGTTTATTTATCATTATTTAGTGAAAAGACCAGGTCATGTAGTTGATTATCTTCAGAGGTATTTAAGGTTACAAAATTTCTACTAACAAGTATTGTTTTTATAATTAGAGCATAATTGTATATTATATGTAATTAAATTAATACTACATGATTTCATTACTGTATATACTTATAATTACATATAATTTATATAGAAATTACATATTTTATGTATATATATATTTTTTTATATATGTTATATATGTATAGATATAGATAGAGAGAGAAAAGGAGAAACAGAGAGGGAACAAGAGGAAGACCTTATCAGTTACACACAGGAGTGCAGGCAGCTCCTCAATGGCAGGAAGACATTGCACAGTCTATCTGACTCAGTAGCTTCTCTACTACTTCAATGCATTTCAGAAGACTAGATTTTACTTATTCCATCCTTTGTTTTCCCCTTTATTTTGACCCTATTTCTATTGGCCTTAAGAGGGCAATGAGTCATTTTGCAGGAAATCACCATAAAATTCTTTTTATAATTGCTGATGAAATTAAGCTGATCTAAGTTTGAGTGACATAATTCATTCATTGTCTTACAACTGGGAAAATAGTCTGTTGTAAGAGGGGTTCCTAGCTAAAAACTAATTCTAAAGTCCTGGACCTCCAAGGCCTTGTTTGCTGTTTACTACCTCTTTATGTGATGCTTATCAATATGCCTGGCCAAAATCATCTAAACTCAATAAATAAATAGCTGCTGAAGAATAAATCTCTCTCTCTCTCTCTCTCTCTCTCTCTCTCTCTCTCTCTCTCTCTCTCTCCCTCCCTCCCTCCCCCTCTCTCTCTCTCTCTCTCTCTCTCTCTCTCTCACACACACACACACACACACACACACACACACTTACTAATTTTTGTGGGCCTTGGTATTTCCCTTTATACTCATTCTCTGAAAACATCTCTGAATATTCCAAATCTTTGTATGATCTGATAATACTGAATTTAATTAATGTCAAGGAATAAAAATGAAGGGAAAAAACTTTGTCTATCCTTTGATTTAAATATATAATTGGTGATAATGTGGAATCATTTGTATAAACGAGGCCGAGAAGCTGTGGAGTCACCATGAAAAACCCACAGGTAAAACCTGGGAGCAGTTGGTAGACCATGGTTCTTTCCTTCACAAACCAGAGGAAGCAAAGAGACCTTTGGCTTCAGAGGGGGTGTCTCAGTGGCCCTGACACTGGGCCAGTCTCCAGCTAAGGAGCTGGGAGGACTGGAGGCAGAGTGCTGTACAGAGTGTTGAATGCGACCTTTGTCAGGGACAGAGGGCTAACACAGGTATCCATTTTTTTCGACAGAGAGGGGACATAAAAATATGAGGGTTTTTTTAAAGGAAAAGAGTGAAAAACTCAGAAATAAGTGACTTTTGGAGAGCAATTGACAATCCAAGTCTTCTACTTTTTCTGACATATGAGAAAACTGAAAACATGAGAAGATGGTCCATTAGCTTGTTAATCAGCCCTACAAGACACAGTGAAGGCAGTGAGCTCCTTATTTTGAAATCAGGAGAAAAAAAAAAGGGGGCAAGTTGAAATGATGAACTCAGAGGTGTCCTAAAGGGAATGCTTGGCCCACTCTATTGCAAATGTCAAAGTGTTTCCAAATGTTAATGCCCCTGAATCTACCCTGGGTCCACTTTCATAATTTTAATTGACTCTAGTGTATAAAGAATTCCCACTGCTGTCAATTTAAATTGTGCTGTTAAGACTCCAGGATTGGGTTAACTATCTGTCAAGAGTATATTATTTTAGTACATTTTTATATTTATAAAACTCCACTGTGAATCTAAAGGTAGAAATTGGGTAGATGATAAGGAACCAAAACCTCCATCAAATCATTTTCTGCATTGGGAAATGTCAATCTGAATGCTGTTTCCTTAAGTAAAAAAATAGAGAATGATACCTCAATCACAGTAGACATGTTAGAGGATTAAAGTTTGCATAGTTGACCACGGGAAACCAAATGAATATCTATGCAGTGACTTAATCCTGACCAATGGATATGTTTTTCTCTGCATTCCAATCTGCAAACAACCAACCAACTTAAACTGGTAAAAGAGATATAAACCCCCCAAATCAGGAATTGAATAATTAAAATTGAGGTAGAATATACCCTAGTACACCACCCTGAAGAAATTACATGATGAAGATTGTCTCCCTGCTTGAAAGACTAAAAGCTATTTGTGGGAGACCAACCTTGTATGTGACTGAGTCACACTCCCCGCCTAGGTGCTGAGGTGCTCAGTCACAGATGTGGCAGAGCTTTCCCCACCCTTCTTGGGTTCGAGGATCGGTATCTCGTGAATGGGTGTCTTGCTACAGCCCCATGGGTGAAGGTATGCTCACCTGTACCTTTGTAATATGCCCTGTTTAGGATAGAATCTTCCATGGAAGTGCCTTGTGTTTATCCCCTTCTCTTACTGTGCCCTTGGGGGTGGCCTACCCAGGTGTCAGTCAACCTGCTGACAGTGGACATCATGAAGATAGACTCAGCCCCCTGTACCTGACCCCTTGCCTCATTTGAATAGCTTCTCCTCAATAAAAAGGGTCAGTGCGTCAGTGCCTGCTCTCGCTCTCTCTCTTCCTGTGGACCCTTACGGTCAGAGAAGCCTTCACAGAGACCCCAAAGAAAAAGGTATTTGCATCTCTTGTGTGGTTATTTTGCGCAGCCCAGTCAGCCCAGTTCAACTGGAGTAACCCCTGAGCCTTTTAGTTGCTAACCGATATCCGGCAGCCATTTGTTGATATCATGGTACTTGAAAGTGCTATAGTGACAGCCACATCATATTAACTTGTAGCTGGGATATTCCTTGCAGCACTGAGTCTTGAAAAACAGGGCATACTGATTCCAGGAATTTGTTGCAAGGTAGTGACGCCCCCCCCCCCACCACACTCTTACAGGCGCTAATTATTGCATTTCAAATAACCTAAAATACAGCAGCCATGCATACTGTCAGGTCGGCCTGGGAGGTTGAGGTGTGTAAGCATGCATATGTGGGAGCATCTGACAGTGGGTGGTTTTGCTGTTTACTTTATAAATACATTTGAATAAACAGTTCTTGAATAAGGAGAGTGGAATTTAACAATTTAGCTGGATTGACATATGAATTCACAGGAAGAGGCGGGCTCTTGGCAAGGCAGTTCTGTTTTACTGTGGCACTGTCAGAAGTACACACTGCAATTCAGAGTATTCCCTGTGTCTGAAAAGGAATAGGGAACTAGGGCAGAAAGAGAAGAGGAGACACTAGGCGTGAGGTAGGAATGGAAATGATAAACAATCTCTTCTAGCTCAACCCGGATCCACTATCATTTTTCTCAGAGATATAAATAATAATAATGTCCAGACAATCAAGATCTCTGCATGCATATATATATATATATATATGTATATATACACACACACATACACACACGTGTATATTTAAAATGATATTTGTAATGCTTTGAAAACATACAGAATTTGTTCACCTGAAAGATTTGAGTTAGCCTCAAAAGGGTTTTGGATGAAGGCTGGAGTAGAGGGGGAAAAGCTTATTTTCTTTTAATCAGTATAAAGCTATTTGACATAAGGCCTCCTTACTGACCCAGGAACGATGACCTCCAGGAAAAAACTATCCTAAATAAGCTCCATCCCCTGCTTTAGGATCCTTGATCAGTTGCAGGTTATATCCCTTGAAATGGCCATGAAAGCCTTTATCTGGGAATCGTTCACCTTAGTAGGGTTATAGTGAAGCAAAATATGTAAAGTTTGATGCTCCTTGAGTTCAGGAGCGAATCTTTTAACTTCACCTTGTTAAGTTAGAAAAATGTCGTGAATAGAAACATTCTTTTCAATTCAAAACTTCTTCATGAAGGACGGTTTCTTTGTGGGACTGGTACTACACATCATGGCTCCAGGTGACCTTCTCCAGGATCCTGTGGCGGTTTTATCTTGATTAAAATGGTTCTATTCACAGGAGGGGAAGGGCTGTGACATCATCCTGCAAAAGAAAAGCTTCTAAGGAGCAAGGCGAAATGGTAAAAGGTGGAAAAAAGATACAGCTTTCTTTGGGGGAAGGTGTAAGAAGAAAATAAAAAGAAAAGCTAGGGAAAGAGGTGTCTTGGAGAATGAGGGAAAAACAAATGGAGGGAAGTAAAAGAGAAAAGCAGGAGACTCAGGATGGAAGAGGAAAAGGTCTTTCACATCCCCTTCACATCCCCTGAACAGACCCTCTGTCCACTTCCTCTCACAATAAGCCCAAAGGGAGGCACTGTCCATCCCATTTGACAGAAGAGGAAACTGAGTTTCCATGGACAATAACTTGCCCCAAGTTTGCTCAGTTCAGATGGAGCCAGACTGAGACTTAGTCTCGATTCTGCCTGACATCAAAATCTATTCTTTCCCCAGGAGAAAGAAAAATCTGTGTTTCATTTTGATTAATTCTCGACAATACCTTTTACAGCAAAGGAATGTGCTCCTCCCTCCCTTAGAAGAGAGTCTACTGTACTTTGCACTTTAGCCCTCAGATTTCCCCAAAGAAACAGCTCAAGCTTTATGTCTCTGCTAACTGAACTCATTCATCTGGTTTCCCAACAACATCAGGATTCTTTTCGCTTTGAGTGAGAGTACGATAAAGGCAGGGGAGAATGATGGGGAAAATAAAATAAGGATGCTGCTTCTGGGATTTATTTACTGTTGATCATGGCTGGGGAACTCTTTGAACCTTACATATGTGTGGGGTTGTGAGGGTCAGCAGGCATATGCTGAAAGAGGTAGGATGAGGGGAACCCAATGAACAAAGAGGAGAATTCAAGCAAACAAGCAAACGCGATTGATGGGGTTGAAAGGGGATGTAGCATCGTAACAAAGGAATTGAAGGCTCCCAGAGAAATTTATAGTTATACTCTGCACCCTAGGGGGAAATTGATGCAAGAACTCCCTGTGCCCAAGAAAATGTATTAGGTGATAATGGTTCCTAACTGTGCTATCTTCTCTGACTGATCATGACATGTCATATTAGATGGATGTAGGAGGAAGTGGAGGGGTGGGTTCTACACACTCAGTGCTCCCTGTGCATTGGTACAGGGATCACTGCACCAGGAGAACAGATAAGGCCAGTAGTGGAAGCTGAAATCCAACCTGAGCCTACTCATCAATGCAGGAAAGGGGTGAGGTTACCCTAAAGGGTAAACTCTAATTTAATTTTCTAATTTACATAGGAGTATAATGTGGACTAGAAATTTCCCTGTCAAAAGCCCAAGGAGAGCAGACGTGTCTTAAGTATCATGTTGGAAGATAAAGATTCTCTTTCCTGAAACTTCCCTGAAACATAGCATGTTATTCAGCTTTTCCTTGCTATTCATAAAATACCTGAACAGAACAACTTAGAGGAGAGTCAGTTTATTTTAGCTCAGGGGTTTCAGAGGTTTCAGTGGTTAATTCCATGGTCAAATAAGTCCACTGCTCAGGGCCCAAGGGGAAGCAGAATGTCTTAGCAGCAGAGTATGCTGGAGAAGTACCACTCAACTCCTAGTGATCTGGAAGCACAGTGGGAGAGAAAGGGCCACAAGGCATGTGCACCCTTCCAGGGTACATCCAGAGTGACCCACCTTCTCCAGCCATGTCTCTCCTGCCTACAATTATCCTCCAGTCAGTCCATTCAAAGTAGGATAGGCTACAACACTGAAAATCTAATCATTTCACCTTCCAACATTCCTTCATTAATGTAGGAGCTTTATGGAGAGACCTGATATCCAATCCACAACAATGACCCTTAAAAGTCCTGTAATACTTTAGTAAGATCTGTGCTTACTAATTTGAGAATGTAACCTTATTTTTTTTGCACAGAGAAAATACTGATAATATTGAGTGGAATTTTTTAGGCCAAAGGAAGATTGTGGGAGAAGGTCTATCAGGAGAGGAAACAAACAAAACTTAACATAGAAAATTTGATTTCAGAAGAATAAGAAATGTCACAAATCCTAAGCAGAATAAGGAAGAAGATAACTTGGTGATGTAAATTTTGCAGAGCATTGCAAGTACTATTGTGATTTTCATCCATCTCCAAACATAGGTGGCTCTTGGTAATAGACATAGTTCTAAACTCGAAGTTATAGGGTAAGCATACTTGCAACTGTTCTACCCCAAAAGGGTAGACTTAGATGAACTATTTCACCGCTTGAAAAATCAATTTCCTTATCTAAAGCACAAGAATAATGTGTGCTTTTCATGGTTTTAAGCATCAATTAAGTAAGAGCTATAGAATTGTAATCTATCTTGTACTCTACAAACATGTTACTTAAAACTCAAGGATATAATTTAATATATGATATTCTTTTCATATTTTAAGTCCAATGAAATATCAAAGAACAATGCATTTGTTTTGAATGACATCAAATTGATGCAAATTAAAACACTAAAGAAATGAATTTGTATTATTTGATGGCACATTTGAACATTGGGTTTTGCCAGAATCAACTGTAATGCATGATCTCTGGCTGGTGGCTTTCAGAATCATTTTTCTTGACAGATGGAGAGATTTGAAAATAATCTAAAACACATAAGCTTACTTACCATAATCAATTTGAACATATTTATTGGATTGTTTTAACTTAAATAAAAAGAAGTCAAACTTAAAGTCTTTACAGGAATCGTACACTACATATAAAAGTTCTGTTGTGAGTTGAAGGCAGAGAATGAAACTTGTATTAGAGCTGAGAGGCCAGGGAACCTGAACTTGAACAGAGAAAAGTTTTATAAGATCATTTAGAAACCTTCAGTTTACTGCAACAGCTGGAGCAAGAAGATACTTTTCTTCCAATGGGAACAAGAAACATCTGAAAAGTGACTGAAACGTTTTCTTGTGTCTAACACATAGACTTCCCCCCCACACCTCTCTCTCTCTCTCTCTCTCTCTCTCTCTCTCTCTCTCTCTCTCTCTTTTTTTTTTTTTTTTTTGAGAAAAGAAGATTCTGTACCTGTTAGACATGCCAAGGGCATCTCGTTAGATGTCCTGGCTTTAGAAACAGATTTGCAAGCCCGTGTTCCAACTCCTCAGTTGGATTGTGGGTTTTTAACCTTCACAAGTTTGGCCTTTGAGCAGAACTTGAGAAAGGAAGAGAGAAAGGAGGTAAAGAATGAAGAAGAAAAGCAAAATAAATCAAAAGCAGCTTTCTTGGTAACACGAACATCTCCAAGGCCATGTGCAAAGGGACTGGGTCTCTAATGATATCAATTAGGCCCGACCTTCTGGAATGCTATAGATATATTGTAACTGCAGGGTCTGCTCAAGTCCATATGTAAAAGGTCATTAGCTGGGTACAAAACATTACAAATTATTGGCCAGGGGTTCATCCCTACCCCCAATACTTTGAAGAATTTGAAATAAATTATAGCCACTAATGGCTTCATGTCGACAAGTTAATTCCACTTAAATTTTTTCTTTACAAATCAAGGAAGTTATTATTTCTTAAGAATATTAATGTGTGTTGAATGTGGATTTTCACAAGAGCACATTACACACATACACACACGCACACACACACACACACACACAGTCACAAAGGCATCTCCTGCTTCTTCAAGCTCTGTTTCCCAGTTGGGAGAGGGGGAATAGGTGACTTCTCCACTGGAGTGAGGATTCCCCAAAACAGCTTCTTCTTTGGCTGATCTCTCTGCCTCTCTTTCAAGGCACGGTGGGTGTCTTCACAGCACTGCACAGTATTTGCCCAAGCAGAAACTGTAAGCTACTTAACAAAGGCTCAGTATTCCATATTGGTATGGGAATATTTTGGCATCCCTTCAGGGAGATGTCAGCTCTCCTAGGGCTGTGTTTAGGATGCAGTGGCCACCCGAAGGCACTGTCGCCAGCTGACAATCAGCGGCTCCTTCTTGCCATCCTTCCTGTGTCAACGGGCCTCATGCTGAAGCTGCTGATATTCCCCAGTCCTCAAAGAGAAACTTTGCCAACTCAAGCAAACAAAACAGAATCCTGTTACATAAATCAACTTGAATCATAGTCCAAATGCAGCTTCAATGCTTGATAAAATGCTGACTTATCCAAGAAAGCAACTTCCTCTGATAAGATCCCTTCTCACCCAGGAACCCTAACAAAGCCTGGTCAGCAGGATGATTTGGGGACAGTCTCTTCTGATTTCTCTGCCTTGGTATCTGGTCCGTTCAAAGGAGATGATAAGATGGGTAATAAATCTCTCTGAGCCCCAATTTTAAATGCCCACTTGAGTTTGTCCTAAGTTTTGTTTTTGTAGTTGTTTTTGTTCACATTAAGCTTGGGAAAAATAACATTTTGGCAGTCAATTGGAAGGGATCAATAAAAATGGTATGCTTTTTTTTCAAAAGGGTCTCTGCAAATTAAAATATAATAGAGGGAAGCTGGATCATTGTATTTATTCACCTTGCACTAGTTCACTCTGTGAGTTGTTCTCTATCCAAATGGGGTTTTTCTATGTTCACAAAGTAAGGTTCACTGTAGCAAGAAACTCTTCCTTTGACACTTGATGTATGTATGCCATGCTAATCTTTCTCTCTTACATATAGTTATAGTGACAAATTAGTTCTATTTTGCTTGGGACAGTCTTAGTTTTAGTATTAGGAATTCCATGTCCAGGGAACTCCCACAGTTCTGGGCAACCAGGACACTTGGTTACTCCACGTCTAGCTTATCATCATTCCCTGCTCAAGGCTAAGACAAGTTGAGGTTTGTTGGAGGAGTTCTGTGATGGACATCACCATGATAACACATTTTAATGAAAAGTTAGATTCTGTATATGGGCCAAGCTTTACATCTGTGAGGAGTCAAAGAACCATAGATCCATCTAAGACCATGTTTGTCTGTTTCAGATGCCAGCCCATCAGTGCAGCTGCTGCTTAACTCTTTTTTGTAAGCATCAGAACATAGTGTCCCTTTTGGGCAGGAAGTTCAGTGTCCCATGGAACAGCTGATTTGGAATAAAAAGCCCTGGGGACACTGTTGAATCCTTGACCCCTGAAAGACAACACAGGATTTCCCTGAAATGACTAATATTTAATTTGGGGAATGATAAAGAAAGCCATTGTGTATAGGAGGTGACATGAGTCTCAGTAAATTTTACTGTATTTGAATTTATTATCAGGTCTTTGGCAAGACCCTGAGCTCATTTTTCTTTATATTTCTTTTTTGTTGACTTGTCAGACACAAATTTTCTATTTGTGCAAGGAACAGGAACAATCTTGGACTCCAAGGATCTGGTCAATTATGTCCTCAGCCTGGCTCTTTGAATGAGACCTTGAATTCTCACGATTTCTATCTATTTCCTCGTCATTAATAGTGATAAAAAGATTGATGCTATTGGGCTATGAGTGTACCCTGAATATATACATGAATCATGGACCAGAGCTCCTAGGAAATAGTAAGCACTCGAATTATATTCACCCAGATAAAATTCCCTCAAAATTTCAGCCTGTCTTCTACTTGTGTCTTCAAAAACTTATGTTGCAGATTTCTGAATTGTAGAAGACACAGCAATTTGCACCAGTATATATGATTGAAGTATCAGGTGACCAGTCTCTCTGCAGATGACTTACAAGTGGAGCAGAGTCCCTGTTTTTTTTTTTTCCTTAGGGGTAGTAGAGAAACCTGGTGAAGAAAATGAATTTGGAGTCAGGTTTCCTGTGCCCGAATCTCAGCTCTGCCTCTTCCTAGCTGCCTGTATTGCTTAGAACCCTCTGTACCTCAGTTTTCTGCTTTCTAGGATGGGAGAAATAACTATACCTAACTCTTTGAGTTGATGTCACTTTATTCATATTATATTTATGTTTTAATGCATATGATATGATGGCAAATTGGAAGCAGTCTTAGCGCTAATAGGGTTCAGCTATTATGACTCCCCAATCCTTTCCAGGAGCCCATGTGACTTCTGGTTTCTCCCTCTGGTTCATCCTACAGTATGCAGACATACTGTGCTCATTCTGTAGAGAACAAAGGCCACCCTCCACTGTCACCATCTTGGTGCTTCTCACTTGAGAGATTGGGATGCATTTTGCCCCTGCAGTCATTTGACAATATCAGGAGATATTTTTGTTTGTCACAACTGGAGGATGGGAGATGTACCACTGACATCTTGAGGATAGCGTCCAGGGATGCTACTCAATATCCTACAATAAGCAGGAAAATCCTCACAACAAATTATCCAACATGAAGTGTTCAGCAGTGCCAGGATCAGAGAGCCCTGCTCTGCATTTTGAGCACCTGGCACAATGATTTGCATGTAGGTAGAGTGTGCAGTTTACTTTTAATTGATTGACAGAGAAATGAAACCAAATACAAGTCCCCTTTGCTCCCTGTTTAAGAATTAATACTTTAAGACATATGACATCCAGCAGGCTATTTTTTTTCAAATCACATTTATACTCTTTTCCTCATTCGATGAACAGACTTCGCTGTATCAGGAGGAAATATCATTGAACTTAGGGTCTAGGTTGAATACAATTTCACTTATTGGCTGTATATCTATGTAAAAAACAGGAAATTTCCCTGGGTGTTAGTAATTTTTTCATCGCTAAAATGATGATATTAAACTATATTTGCTCATAAGACTAGTGTTTGAGCCCAAGAAGTATGGCAGCATCTCCAGGCTGCATATCAGGAAATTGAGACTCAAATAAATTAGCTTGATTCCCCCACTGTAATATGATCTATAAAATCCACAGATGGGGACTCAGTCATCTCAACTGCACTCAATAAGATGAAACCTCAATCTATTGAAAGGGGTTCTGCCTCATTATTATTATCATTAGTTTTTATAGACGTCTCAATGTGACCACAAATATCAGGCACAGACAACTTACACTCAAATGGATCACTCACTTTTCCCCATTTTTAAGTTGACAAATGGCCATACCCAGGTGTGGAGGTGAGTCTGCATGCACATTATGACCCTATCCTGAAAATACATTTCTTTCATTTTCTTGGGTACAAAATATGATTTTTCCTTCCTTACACCTTCTTCTCCTGAGCAGCTTCAGAAACACATCTGTTTTCTATATTTTGAGGAAGGAAAACCTGAATGCTTTTTTATGACCTACATAATCTAACACATTACATTGCTTATGCACTAGGTATTTTGTTTAAAAAAATGCTCAGAAATCTTTAAAAGTTCTGAGGCACAGACATATCTTGAAAAAAAAAAAAAAAGATTCCATGGACCAGGTGATGCCAGGGGCATCTGAGATCCTCAAGCAGCCAGGCTCAGGAGTCCAATCAACCTCTTTCAAGGCTGACAAGTGATCACTTAATACCCTAATAAACTTTATTTATGGAAGAGCACTTGAGATTGTAGGCCACCTGTGCACATTTGCTTGGAAGAGCCAGTGGGGTGTGGACAGCAGCCTTGTTCTATAATCACTGAGAAAAGATAAAGTGGGTAAGATTTGGATTCGGGCCCTTTATCATGCAATCTCTGAACACATCAGTCATTCCTGCATGGCTGTAGAAGAATCCACACCAGACCACAGACCACCACAATCAAGACAACCTCTGTGATACAATTACTAGCAGGAGAGAAACCCCTCTCAATGCTCAATAGATAACTTCACAAGATCCCAAACACTATTATGAACTTTACTTGAGAATTTTTGTTTTCATCTATCCAAAGTATAAGTTATCATTTGTCCATGTTCAAGTTCACATTAAATGGTCTCAGTTTTATTCATGGATGAGACATTTTTTCAAACATTTTCTTTTGGAATTTTCTTTTTTGGGGGAAATAATATTTTACCAAAAAAAAAAAAAACAACCCAAAACTAATAGAAATTTGGACAGAGATTTATACCAACAACTCACCGAGGAGGAAACACAAATGAACTATAGCAATATAAAAATATGCTCCATCTCATTAATTTGAATCTGAGAAATAAGATGAACATTTAATAAGAAACATTTTTATACCCATCATGTTCAGAAAAAAATAAGTAATCTGATAATATATAGTGTTAACAAGAGAAGAAACCCCTACCCCTTGCTGGTGATATTGGCTTAAGCAATTTGAGAAATGACCGCTGAATATTTAGAAAAGGGGAAAACACTTGTATTTTTATCACCTAACAATTTTCTTTATCCTAGAAAAATTCTGACATATATCTACCAGGAGACCTGAAGAGATTTTTCAGAGAAGTTTTGCTTATAATATTATAGAACTGAAGCAATATGAATGTGAATTCATCAGGAAAAGAATGGAAGATATGTGCTGTGTTTACAGAACAGAATACTATTTCCATGGTAATGAACTAGGGTCAAAGATACTAATGTGGTTGAATCTCAAAATACCAAAAAGAAAAAAAAAAAAGCAAGTTGCACAAGAGTACACCAACTAAGCAAGCAGATGACATGTGATATGTGTACATTGATATATATGTGTACATAAACACATACAAGTATGTGCTCTGGTGAGCATATTAATGCATGCATTGTGTATATACATATTATACATAATTTCCCTGTAAAATATAGAAGAATCAGTGTATTGAAGTGGTAAAATATATGATCTCATCCTCATTTCTACAATGTTTTTCATTCCCTCTAGGAAAAATCAGTACTGTAAAATAGAACATTCACTTTTGGGTTTGTGGTGGGAAGGCAAAGACAGAGACAGAGGATATTATAAAATTATATAGCAATTGCTACAATATGAGCATGGACAATCAGAAAAGGTGGAAGATAAACTTTATTTTGGGCATAATGAATGACATCCCTGCCCATGTGCTCCCATGATTCCATAATATGCAAGGATAAATCAAAAATATGATACAAACTCATTCTCAAGAAAGTAAAGATTTTGATAGTCCACTAGCTAGATGCCATTACTTTTGCATGACAATGAATCATCAGTGACTGTCACAGGCTTTGGACTTTCTAGGGAAGTTCTGATTACACTTTGCTTTGTTAGTCACATACTATTCTGAAATTGAAATTCTTGGCATTTCACTATGTAAACTATCTTTCACCCACGTCATTTTACAGTCAGCTGTGGCATGGAAACCTTTGTCAGCATTCTGATATGTAGATGACGAGGTAAAATCCCACAGGATAGGTAAGAGTGATACAGCTTTTATCATAAAATGTACATATGTGTGTCCTTTTTATAAAAGATATTCAGTAATACATATGCAATAAATTCTAAGTAAAGACTTATGGTTTCAAGTATCAAAAACTGTTCTTTGCCCCCTGATTGGAAATAAGCCACTCTATTTGACATGAATGGCTCCCATTGGACCACTTACCACTGTGGCCACTCTTGGGGCTGGCAGGTGGGAAAATACATTCATTGATAAATGCAAATGGTCAAAATAAAGAGTATGCATTTTCATGATCTTGGGTGGAAAGAACATAAAAATTATTGCAAAAGCATTTCAAATATCGTAATAGAGTTATCCAAACTATTTAATTAACAGTTAAATATCAATATGGAATGCTGGTAATTCTATTCTTGCTACGCTGACAATCATATTAGTAGGAAAAGAATACAGGTAAATTATTTTAATGCATAAAAGCTCAAAATGCTTTGAAAGTTACTGTAAAGTCTAGTTTTCATTTGTAGATGGAAATCTTACAGCCATTATTGTAATCACGTGCTCTATCACCAATTAACTTGTGAACTTACTAAATATTATGGTAAATTATAAATCCTATAATCATGATTATAGGATTTATATATAAATTTAAGAGCATTAATTCGTTCACTAAGCATTTCTATATGTCAACATTGAAACAATATAACACAAAGAAATTGCAGTGAATCTAGGGTATTCTTTAGTTTCATCAATGAAAGAAAAACAATGTAATTAATGTGGTTCCTTGAGGATGTGATGAAATGGAATTTGGGAATGAGTGGTATTGATAGATATAAGCAAAAGAAAATAATAATTGAGGAAATTAAAACAGAGAGTGGCAATGGAGTAGGAAAAAAAGACTGAAAGCAGTAGTGAATAGCACTTATGGAAGTCTTCCATGCTGAGCTGTCAGCTCCAAAAGAGCAAGAGCAATCCTTTCTCTTCTCAGCTGTCTGATACATAGAGGTACTCAAAACCCACTTGCTCAGTAAATTAATGAGACTGCAATGTGTACAAGGGGCAGTTATATAAGGAGGGAGAAGAAAATAAGAGTTAAAAGTAAAATTAAGGCCAGATTGTACAGATTTGAGTGACAGTCTAAGCAAAGTAGCCATTATCTTATATGCAAGCTTTGTGAGTTGATATGTGGGAATTACTTTCAGTAATAGCAAATCTCCCCTATTGAACCAAACCTTTAAGAGAAAACAGCCATTGACTAGACAAAACATCCAAAATGACTACACAAAGGCCCTCAGCCCTGAATAAGAGAGGCAGATACTAAGACAAGAGTCAACACTTGGAATACAAGGCAATATTTCTGTATGAGTATTCCATTTTCAGGGCTTATTTTCCTAAAGAGAAGTCCCAGATTTCATGCTACATCAAGTAGGTAAAAGTCCAACCATATGTCTACAATGTTACTGGTCTGAAGAAGTAGAACAGTTCTAGTGGAGGGCAACTAAAACCAATGGAGAGCAAGAAAGAAATCCTAGAAAGCCATAAACAAAGACAGAAGTCCCTGAATTCTGAGACTCAACTCTGCCCAAATCTCTGGACAACATCTGAGTAACATATATATTCAAGTGAATGCCAAGAGTGCAGCTAAAGTTCAAGGAATAATCCTGGGAACAGAACATCAATCTCAGAGGAGACAAGAGTTTACATTGTGCATTCAGCCAAGTTAACTGCTAGCCTTTAAACTCAATATGCTTAGAAAGAACATAACCAAATTCAGAATTATCTACAACATTCATTAAAGGTGTCCAGGATATGATTTAAAAGTATTTAACATGAGATGAAATAGAGATATTATGTCAATTATAATTGTAAACATCAATGCACTTGGCCTAGCCAAATAGCTGTACCAATTTTAAAGAGGAAAGAAGATGAGTGGAGACAAAATTCCAGATGACCTAAATGTTGGAATTAGTAGACAAAAATCGTAAAGCTGTTTCCTAAACTACACACAAGGAAGTAAACCAAAATATGCTCCTCATGAAATAACATAAAAAAATCTCAGCATTGAAGTTCTACATATGAAAATAAATATCTGAAATACACAAAGAAAATTAGTAGAACAAAATGGACTTAGAAGAATGGAGAGGACAGAAGGAATTCAGTAAATGTGAGGATAGTGGAAATGATCTAACCTGAATAGGGAGAATTAACGTTAAAAAATTAACAGAGCTTCAGAGATGTATGAAAGAATACTTTTAAAACTTATATAATTGTTGAACCAAGGGAAAAGAGAGTATTGGCCAGCAAAAGTTTACTTGAAGAAATAATTACTAAAGATGTCCCCAAATCAAATAATTGCAGACTTATGAAGCTCAATGATCCCCATATATGATACATACAAATAGTAGCATGTATTTTTACCTTAGAATTGGGCTTCTTAAAACCAAAGAGATGAAAAATCCTATGTAAAGATTTTCCTATGAAGGAATATTAGTCACTTATTTCCCAGAAGAATAATCATCTGATAGAGATATATCATATACCACCATTTAACTTGCACAAATTCTATTATATAGATTCTGTGTATTGTTTGCAGTTCTCTCCTACAAATTAAAGTTACAGTGAGTCAGGCACTCAATTTTGCATTGTATGTTACTACACACATATCCATGTATCATTATATGTAGAATACTATTTAGACATAGACATAAAACTGCTTGTACCAAGGGAAAATAAATCATTAGGCCTTACTACAGTTACTATATTGTTGTCTCTCTTCATTTTGGTAGCTTAGCCATAATGTAATTAATAAAATTGTTGTAACCTGAAAGAGCAGATGGCCATAGCAAAAATCTAAAAATGTTTGGGCTTTTCATAACATTTTGTTACTTGGTGTCAAAAACAGAGATAGCACAGCTTGTTAAGCTAGTGTCCAAACATTTAGTCACAACTTTTAAGACATAATATGAGTTATTAAAAATTATTCTACATAAACTGGCTACAAAAATTCAAAATGATGTTGCAGGATGGTGTTCCTTGGTGCTTCTAAAAAAAAAATCTTGTAAGAGAAAGTGGAGCAGTAATGAGCACATATGCGGGAAAACAGAAAGATAAATTCCTCAGTTCCCTGGAATTCTTAAGCTTAAATTAAAAATGAATCCAGATTTTAGGGGCATTTAGAAGGAAACATCTCTTTCTTCATAGCCAAAACAGCCAGTGATAGGATTCCAGGTTTATTTCTCATTTATAGTTGTCAGTCATGATATGGGAATCAGTTCAAATAAAGACAAGGGATGATGCCCTTGTAGTCAAGGTTGCTATTTCAGATGATCTCAAGAAGCCCTCATCAAATTGAAGATAGAGAATTCAAGCTCAGAAGGCAACACATAAAATCAAATGCAGAAGCTTCAGATGTGTCTAGAATAAAGTTTCAAATGCGATTACTTGTACCTGGAGTTGAGGGGAAGTAAATAGATGGAATGCTTGCAGCCTAAGGAAGTCTTACATCCAGAGACTCCCCGCTGAGTTAACCAATGTTGTGATTTTTCAAACCTTGAATTAAATTCTGCTCTGTGTCTTTAACATGTACAGAACTAGGCAAGTGCAAAAATGGAATACTTTTGCTGATCCTCTTTAGACGTGGTTCCAAAGGTAACAGAAGAGAGGAACCGTTTAGAAGGTGAAACCAGGACTCCTTAACCAGGGTGGATGAAGAAATTGCCCAGTGAAGGAACTTCACTGCCACCTGAGGAATATTAACAAGGCCTGTCCAGTAGGATTTGCTAATTACATCGGATCACTGACTTCTGTGTTTTCCACTGTTCTCCTTTTCCCAATGCAAGTGTATCTTGAAATCACCATGATTTTCTGGTGTGGAAGAAAAACATATAATCTGTCTATTAGTTTATACACCATTGAAGCAAAAGAAACCACAGCTGAGCTTCATGATGAGCCACCTGCAGATCTGGGCTTTGAAATGCTGCTGTAGCTGAATGAGACCTTGGTTCTCTTGTGATCAAGGTAAATATGTTTCAAAATGGGAGCACAAGCTTGGTTGACTATGTAAAGCAAACTGGCGGTAAAAGGCTAGTTTTCCTCAAAATTCATCACTTCTTATCCCATAGAAAAAGAACCTATTAACCTAGGGATTTTCTTCTTCCTGGCTCTCTCCTTAGGGTGGTCATGGTCAATCAGCTAAAGGCTACATTTTCCACTACCCGCTGCAAGTTAATGTAGCCATGTGACGAATCTCTCTTCAGTTATATGAAAACTGAACTGAGGAATTGAATTGTGTGTTACTTGTGGAAAGAATGTGTTTTTTTTTTCCTATGCTCTGTGATCCTGCCTTGATCAAGAAGAGATGCAAGATGTAAGAACATGAGACCCTAATTGTTCTCATGGAGCACAGTTGCTGGTCCCATCTGGGCCTTCTTGTCCCTATTCCTGGACAGTTGAGAGAGCCATTGTATTTTCATTCTTTGTTTTAAAAATATTTTCTTAGTTTATGCTATAAATCACATAAAGGGTCATTTGGATTACATACATTTTTCCCCTATTGCACTCACTTTACGAACTCACTCACAGGCAACAAGCAATGCCTCTGCATGATCAGCCTTTAGCAGGAGTTTGTGGGCTAAATAATCCTTACTGTTTAAATCCTTCCACTCCTCTTACCCTCCATCTTCATGGCAGAATCACTGAGGGCTGGACAAATTCAAGAACATGGGGCTAAGTTACCAATGAACTGGCACGGTGAAAAGTACTGATTTAAATTATTCAATTTCCTGCTTTCTAACTAGATCTTCTTCCCATAAGATAAGCTGGAAAACAGAGCAGGAGGGGAGGAGGTCCAGTGTTCTCTCCCCCTAATATCCCCACCTAAGCCTTGAGGAAGGTCTACTCCATTTGCTGGATAGCATAGGCAAGTCTACTGATTGTCACTTGTTCACCATTTTTATATACCTTATTTTCTTCCACTTATCCAGACTAGAAATAGTGTGACTGGTCAGCTAGGAAGGTGACTCTTTTCCCTATTTCTGTCTGAGCATGAAATCTAACTTTTTAAAATATTTTTTTTTCTCTTTTACGTTTTTTACCAGAAAATATAAATAAGTTATCTGGACTTTTGCATATTACATTTATACTCCTTTTTGTTTAATCTCTGGGTAACTTTCTATTATCTATGACCATAGGTGACAGAAACTCCCTCTGTCACCTAGATTGGTTTCTTCCAGCTATCTGGGCTTTCCCTCCCCCACCCCCCAAGAATTTTATTACGAAGGAGGTAGAAAGATGTCTAGGTCCAAGCCTCTCCCAGTCTGTGATGCACCTGATCTGGGCCCACCCCAAGTAGGCCCCCAGTAGGAAAAGATACTGCCATTGACTTGGCTTTTGGTTTGCAATGTCACTACATGGTCTTAATTCTCCCTTGACATGGTTACTCCATGTACACTGCAGATGGCTCACTATTTCCCCTGTCCCTGAATACTACATCGGTTTTGAAAACTCTTGCTGTCTCCCATGCTGCTGTGTTCTCCTTGCTGTCTGTCCAAATTCAGCTCAACCATCTGTGTTTTCCCAAGGGGTTTTGATTTTGATGTTTTACAAATAATAAATCATAACACATACATTTTCTGCAAATTTCTTACTTGACACTTTTTCATGCACAGTTATTCATGTGGGTCTTTCTTTCAACTTGCTCAAAATATTGTCTGATATTAGTGTTCTCTAATTTTAGCTCATCCTTCTTGAACTAATATCTCTTTCATGGACTCTCCTCCAAACTCTTTGCCCACATAGCTGTTCACATTTGAAACCTTTTACCTACACACAGACAAGAACAATGTTCTATAATAAGCTCTAATTTTATGTTTGCATGAAACCATAATCCCTGAAAGTAGACTGTGTAACTTAATTTCTTTTATCTTCATGGAATCTGGGACAACAAGCACAAGGTATTAGATGCATTAATCCCCTTGGCTGTAGTACTTTCTTAAGCATCTTTGTCTTACCAGTATCTAATACAGTGCCTGGCATATAGGAAGTGCTCAATGCATATTTATCCACATGCGTGAAAGTAGGAATGAATGACTCAATTAAACTTGATACTCCTATCTAGGGAGATATTTTAATCTTCTCAAACTGCAATATTTGAATTACAATGCAGCTTCCTTTAATCTCCTTTCTCTTTGCTCTCTGCTAAGGCTGTTCTTACAGAGGAGAAGATTGCATGTGTATGATGTTTTGACAATAGTTTCTATTAATAGAACATAAAGGGAAAAAAATGAAAGCAAAGTGAAAATCCTATAAATGAATTTTTGGGGAGGTTGTGAGACTACTTTAAAGCTAAAAAACAATCTTGCAAATTAATTCTCAGGTGATGGGAGAAGAGAAGACACCGTCTCAGAGTTCAGAACCAGCCCAGGAGCAGAAGGGAGGCAGTGGCAGAGGCCACACTTTAAGAATACTAGAAAAGATTTTATAACAAATTAGGCTCCAGATGAAACTGCTCCCGATGTTACAGGCCATCATTATGCACAGCTATGAAACGCTGGTATGCATTAATAATAAAGATCAGTGTCGCCTTCTAGGGAAAAATAGAGTCTTCCTTTAATTAACTTAAATTTTTTATTAAATTGATTGAAAAGCTCTTATCCTTTTTAATTTTTTTTTTTTTACTTTCAAGTATTTTATGTGTGGGCCCAGAGCAGAGCAGATTTTTTTCCTTTCCAGTTGGTGCTTTTTAAATGGTGAACTTTCTTTGTGGTTCAGAACCACCAGAGCAAAAAGGCAGAAGCAAGGCAGAGAAGAGAATGAAAAAGAAAAGAAAATCTATATGGTTTATTGTACAAAAAAGAAAAGAGAGAGAGAAAAATCTTATTTTCTTACAAGCAAGGAAAAGACACAGTATTTCCTTTAAAAAAAAAAGACGCAGGAAAACAATTATGCTTTTTTTGTTTATTTGTTTGTTATGTTTTGTTTTGATACTGGGGATTGAACCCAGTGCCTTAAGTGCTCTACCTCTGAGCTATATACCAGCCCCAAACAATTATGTTTTAATGAACTTCTTGCCCTCTGTAAACTATGAAATACATCTAAATATCTTTAACCAGGAGAACTATACTGAGAATCTCAGAGAAGACCATCTCTGCCAACATTTTATGTGTGTATTCATATGCATATATACAATGTATACACCTAAATATGTTTACCTATATATTTACATATGAATATATATTATATACATTACTATACATATGTATATTTAAATTAATATTCATAAATATATATGGATTTATTTTCTAACTGTAGTTTCATATGAATAGGCTGCCTCTTTTAACACAGGCCTGACACCTGTTCAAGGAATCTAAATTATTCAATTTCGTGCTAGATTCAAGGTCTATATTAGCTCAGGCTTCCTCAGGGAAGCTGAGTTGATATAAAGATGTGTGATAATTGATTAATTATGTATATGATTGTGCCAAAAGTTAGGAAGAGAAAAATCCAGAAGAGATCAGTTGTAAAATCAGTAAAATGTTGCTAAGCAGGAGACCAAGCCTGGCAACAAAAGTTATGAAAAACTTTGAGTCTTATGGTGGGTCTGCTCTCTCTGGAGTTCAGCAGGGTGGCCACTCGGACAGGAAAGACAGATGCATAAAGGGGAGGAAGGACAAACTGAAGCCTGCAACAGCTACTCACTGCATCCAACTGCAACTACCTGGTGACTTTCAGAAGTGACATACATGCCTGATCCAGCACTCAGAGAAACAGAAGAAAAAGATTCTTGGCCACAGATGGAGTTAGCTTAGGACCTTGCTGCTAGCCACACCAATAAAGTGAGTGATCAGATCCCTGGGTTATGCAAGCTGCAGCAGAACACAAGCCCTGCACTCACCTGGTAAGCACAGGGGCTGCTGCCTCACTCTGCCTTGCAACTCTTGTACAAATTTCCCTTGTAGGCCATGTAACCCAGAACTACACAAGGAAGGGATATACAGTTGCAACTGAGAGCACAACTGTGCATTTACCTTTGTTAACTTGACTCCATAAGCACTTCTGTGTAATCATGGTTAACTTACAAATAAAGACAGTAGGAAAATCATGTTTTTTCCCACCCCTCTTACAACTGAAAACACAGTAAGCCTCTCCCAAGAAGGGACACAGAGTCTAAATTTCAGTTTATCCACCTTAGGGTGGCACATATTCTTGCTCAAGTGGGGTCAAATTCCCCATTTGATACCCTATTGTGTCAATATTGAGGAATGGAAAAGGAATTATTATGCACAAATACTTTCATACTAAGACAAGGCAAGAATTCTTGTACAGTCTTTGTATCTACAATGAGCTCATGACTGAGGCTGACTTTTAGAGCATGCTTCTTTCATTACCTCTTCAATGTTTCCTTTGCTTTCAGCAAGAACCTTGAGTTGTTTGGTTCCCGGAGGGAACTGGTCCTGCATATATCCAGTCCTGCCTATGTACTCAGTTGTTTGGTTTTCCATTAACTTGTGTCAAAAGACACAGGGGCATTAAGAGCTACTCTCTGGGTCTTCTATACCCCAGAAATACTACACTATATAGCAAACATATACTAAAAATGCAGTATATATTTATATATATATATATTATATATAATTCTTCCTTGATAGCTGATTAACCTTGACAGCTTGTAGACTCATCCCACTCTTCATACTGGTTCTCTAGAGTGAGGAGTTCAGAGAAGCCAAATGGATGTCTTTCCTTCCATCTTTTTTTAAAAATATTTTTTTTGTAGATGGATATATTTATTTTATTTATTCCTTTTTATGAGGTGCTAAGGATTAAACCCAGTGAAAAGAGTGAAAAGAGTTCCATGCCTTGATTCCCAAACCCATTAGTCTTTGTTTTGGCAAAAACCACATAGAAGACACTATGGAGAACATTATCCCAGGCATTCAGGGTGCTGCCACACAGCTGGCCTCTAAAGGTCACTTCATTCCTCCATCAGGTCAGCTGCTTCAGGGAGATGAGAAACATGGTAAGACCAGAGACCAGAGAGTTCTGTGTTCTTATGTCCATTGCTATATTTTTTTTTCCTGCAAAGATGCTCCTGGGTCAGAAGCCATGCTTTGGTGCATACTCTAATTGTAAAGATCATTATGTAAATACAGATGCTGGTTTTAACAGAAGCATTGTGAAGGTGAGTTAAAGGAAGTGGATAGAAATCAACACCTTACATATTTCAAGTCTTTGATCATGTCAGAAATCTCTGGAATCATTCCAGAAATGTGATTTTTATCTCTGTTTACTGTAGTAAGCAAAGACTTCACTGCATTCCACTTGAGCATTACCATCAGAGTAACCTTCATACTATAGATCAGGGTCCCAATATAGGATATTTTTCCAATAAGTACAACTATTCTCAATTTTCACTCTGAAGCTGATACACAGGGTGGATTCATGGTATTATTGCACTCACTATGAGATAGGCACAAGCCATAAACTACATTGATCACCTGACTTCAATAAGCTCCCATGTGCAATGGTAGATCACATTGGTGCTTTGGGTCTCAGTAACTGGTTTTATTTCAGAGCAGTGACCTGTTGTACATGAAACACCTGGTCTTGTTTTCTTTTTGTTCTTTTTTTCTGTTCTGTTCTTTCCTTTCTTACTATTTTTCCTGGCTTAGAACACCCTGGTAAGTAGTTTGAGTTCTCTTTGGAGAAGGCTGAGAGAAATAATTATGTTATAATTTTTTGTTAATATAACAAGGTCCTTTCTAAATGTACTTGGTCCCCTTTTCTCTCACCTTTATACAAATTTACTTTGGGTCTATGAACTGGTTCAATTCTGGAAAACTTGATGAGGGGTCTTGCCTATTGTGGTGATTCATTCATCTTTCTTTCTTTTACCAGAAGAGATTTTTCCATTTACACACTTCAAGTAAGAAGTTAGTAGGATGCACATCTATTTAATTTGTAAGAATGCCTTGATCAATTAGCCAATGCCAAAGATCTGTGAGGGTCAAATACTTTTGATTACTACTATGGGTCTGCTGTCCCTTACGGTTACCACATACATCTTGTCTCTGGTGATTAAGTGCTTCCACTTGACCCCTGCAACCTCGAGTTTCCATCATCTTCATTGAATTCAGGAAACCTAGCTTGATGGCAGCATTAGCCATTCTTGTTATTGGATTTCAGGGAGTAGCCACCACTGAGCTCTTAGGGATGTTACCACTCTGCTCACAAATATATGTCTCAAAGCTTCTGTGAAAGCAATGTTCTCAAGTTTCTTCTAGATGGCCTAGTTATAGAATGGGCAAGTGGACCTCACATATTAAACCTGTACTGGTATTTCAACTTTGTTCAGTGCTACCTATGATTTTATATTTCAATCAAACAAGCAATAAAAAATAAACTTTCTCCTGAGTCATTCTGCTCAGTGTAACTATATCTACAATTTCGTCTCAGTCTGAAATTACTTTCCTCTCATTCTTATTCGGTATCCTTATAAATTTGTTTGCATTAATGTACTCCAGAGTCTATCAGTATAAATTAGAAAAACAAATAATTCATTTGCTTTCCTAGAGTCTGGCAAAATTTGTCTGTTTAATGGTCTAGAAACTATGAAAAGCAATTGAGTTAAGACCTGGATGTCTACTTGTTCCCTTCAAGACACATACCATAGTTTGTAGTTATAAAAACTATAGGCCATTATAGTTTTTATAAGCAACAGATAAATAAATATTTGTTTCTACAGGAAAAGAAAGATTGCGAGATTTGATAAGTTTCAAGACCCTCGACAGATCTGTCTGTATAACCAGATCCTAATTCTCAGCATCTCAGTCCTTCTCCTTACAGCAGTGCCCTGATGCTGACATCAGTCTTGGCATGGCTGTGACGTCCACTGGACATGCAATTCAGCTCTCCACGGAAACGGACTTTTAGTTAAGTTTCATAAATTTGAACTCTGTGGATTACCAATTCTCTTCTCCACTTAGAAATAGTCAACCAAACCCATATCATCTTCTTTACAGTGAAATGTACAATGGCAGCAGCTACCTAATCTTGCCAGTTCTCATTTTCAATAGTCACTTGATTTTAGGGGTACATATGTGATCATGTAAGAAATTTCTTACTCTGCGGAAGAAACTATATTTCTATCACAGCCAGAAATAAGATTACAATTTCTTTATATTTGACCAAATCAGAGGACCAATTTCAGACAAGCTAGGATCAGTATAAAGAGCCTATACAGAAAGTTCTGAGACCCATTTTTTTTTTTTTTTTTTTTGCCACTGGGGGTATACCAAGTGAATCCTACAGAGAGTGTTTTAGTGTTTTTGAGAGTGTTTTAGTCAGCTTTTTCACTGCTGTGACTAAAAGGACTCCACCAGAACAATTGTAGAGGAGGAAATATGTATTTGAGGGCTCACAGTTCACAAGTCTTTGTCCATAAGCAGCAGGCTCCATTCCTCTGGACTCAAGGTGAGGCTGTACATCATGGCAGAAGATAGCAGCTCACATGGTGATAAGAGAGAGAGAGAAAAAAAGTGAAAGAGACAGAAAAGTGAGGGGAGGGGTAGGGAGGTAGGGAAGGAGGGAAAGAGACAGAGGGAGAGACAGAGGGAAAGGGAGAGGGAGGGAGAGGGAGATAGAGATAGAGAAACTCTACTCTTCAGATACAAAATATAGGCCCCAAAGCCACACCCCCAATGAACTGCTTCCTTCAGCCACAACCCACCTGTCTCCAGTTTCCACCCAATAAGTCCCATCAGGGATTAATTTGCTGATTAGGTCAAGGCTATAACACAATCACTTCTCCTCCAAACTTTCTTTGATTGTCTCACATGTGAGCTTTTGGAGGACACCACATCTAATTCATAACAGAAAGTGGGTGATATTTGGATATTTATCACAGGGATTTTTATATAGCTATGCAAGAGGCTGTAGAAAGACATTTCTGGAATAAGATATTTGGAGGAGAGAAGAAAATCTTTTTTAATCCAGAACCATGAGGAGAGGGTGGAGAAGAAGTTTAAGGAAGTCTTTTGCCTCTGTATCCAGTGAGATCTCAAAGTCAGTGAAAGCCTTCAGGGGATAAGACTGGAAGTTTGGGGGGATAAACTGGTTGGAAAGGAGGAACAATCTAAAGCCTGTTAGTACCACGCAGAGCCCAGGAAGGCAGGCTGGATTCCACTTCTGTTGCTCACTGCATCTGAAACTGAAGATGCAGATGGTTGCAAGATGTACCACTTCTTTTTCCCACAGAAAGTTCCTGTCTCAGGTGAGGGCTTAAGGAGCCTGATTACTGCCCCATACCAATGAGCAGATAAGAGTTGATGCATGCTCCAATAGTAGCCACTGGAGCCCTGCAATGACCTACCACATGTATTAGTTGATCCGTCATTGCCACTGCCAAATTTGTGCAGAAATCTCTTAAGAAAGTAGAATGAATGATGACCACCAGAGGCTCAGGTTGGGTGAAGGGACTCGTGAGAGGTTAATCAAAGAATATAAAATTTCAGTGAGGAGGGATAAGTTTAAGAGATCTATTGTAATCAGAGTTCTATTGTATCCCATGAAAATTGCTAAGAGATATTTCAGTAGGTCTCCCCACAGAAACATTAAGTATGTGAGATAATGCATTCATTAATTGGCTTGATTTAGCCATTCCGCAATGTATACATATATCATAACACCATGCCATACACACACACACACACACACACACACACACACACACACACACATAGAATTTCCTTTGTAAATTAAGAAATAATTCCAATAAAAATGAATAAAGAAAAATAAAATAGTTCTATGTCTTTGGGATTTAGGGAGCTTTACCTATAGTAAATGAAAAATGAAATCTCTTCAGACTAATCAAACTCAGTTCTGAACATGAGAGTAAATTCTAGGAGATCCACTCTCCATTATGCCTGAATTTTGCAGAGAATAAACATGATTAGTATTCTTTATTGTATGACTCTAGAGTGTATGTTATACTCAATTTATAGATAAGGAAACTGAAATTCAAAGTAGCCCACTAACCAGTATCAGTCTCTTTATCCTGACACCATTAATTAAAGAGTTACTATCTGTCGAGTGCCTTGCTGAGTATTGGAGAAACAAAGATGAATAAAAGTGAGTCTGTATAATTGTCGCTGTCCTTTTACTTAATATATTTTGGAAAATTTATTTAATTACTTATCATTGATAACAGCAATTTTCTGTAATGTTGTCAGAATGTCTCTATCCCCCTTGAGTCTAGCCCTCATAGTTTGAGAACAAAAATAACCCCATGATCTCTCTGTTGCTTGTTGAGTCACATACCAGACTGAGGAGTAAAACTTCCCCTGACATATCTAACCCACACTTTGGGATCTTCCTAAGGATGTTAGACCCCTGTTTAAAATCTATTTTCATTGCATTGAAAAAATGTTTGCTTTCAATGCATTCTTCACTGTTAAGTCATTATTCCTAATACACTCACCAAGGGAGGGTGTATGATTAAGGAAAGAATCTACCTCAAATCCACTTTGACACCACCATTGCTGGAGAAACCTAAGACTAGAAAAGGCACTGAGACATCAAAGCCTGAGGACTGTGAATTATACAATATTGTCATCATCTGGGGCTTTCAGTATAGCCCCAGAATGGAAATGCTCAGACTTTGAATTCTATTAGTTTTTCTTATTACAAAGGACAGCAAATTAAAACATGAACATTGGAGAAATGTCCAGGAGTCAATGTTCTTTAATGGTAAGACAATATTATAGGATGAGAATTCTAAAGGGGGAGAAAAGATACATACTTATGAATGATATCTTAATTTTTGTCCAATAAGTGTTTAAAGCCACTTTTTTTAAAATGCCATGATCTCTTAGGAAACACTTTCTATCTGACCATTTCTCAAGGCACTGGTGTGGGACTCCCCCCATCTCAGCTTGCTCTCATTCTTATTTTCCACGTGGCACCTGCTCAGGTCCTTTAATGTAGAAAGCCCTACAGAATGCAGCCAGACAAGATTAAAGGTCTCCCCTGACGTGGAATGAAGGGGAATTATACAGTTTGCAAGAGAAAAGATAATAAAGGAGTGAGTCTATAGACATACTTTGATGAATTATATAGAGGCAATTTTCTGACATTAGTAATGTAGGGCAGAAGACAATGTTTCTGATATATAGATGTAAATTCATCATCCAGACTCCATTAAAGAGAACTACAAAAGATCCGTTGATTTGAGCATTGCTCACAAGAGCTAGTGGGTAATGTTAGCAGGCCCCTTGCATGAAACTTGGTCATTGTAATAGGTAACACAATATGTAACAGCACATTCAGATGAAATAGTCATGTTCTTGGAAATGCTAGAAATAGTAAGAAGCCACATGCAAAGTTCAGTCACTTGGAGCTGTGACTGTGATACCAGGCCCAAAGATTGGCAGTATATGCTGAAGTGAATATTTCCAAAATATTGCCTTGGACCACTGAATTTTCTTGTGCTTTAATGAAATGTGATGGTCATGTCTTAAACAAACAACTACCCTCTGAAAACTCTCCTTTAGGAAACTGTAGGTCTACCTCTCCTGGATACCCATTCCCCAAAAGGATAATCCTAGGTAGAAATTTTACATTATAGTTGTGATCTGAGGAATATTTGGCTATCAGAACAAGCAAAAGAATGTTTTCTTTGTTTTACTCTTATTATCAGGAAAGAAAAATGAGCAACATCTGTGGCATTTCTGAAACTTTTGTCATATTTTATCTGCATCTTATAAAGCTACTATGTTCTATGTTCTTTTGTATACAATAATAAGAAGTCCTTGTTCTATATCCAGAAATTTTTCTTTTTATAAGAGGTCAGCATACATTACCTGCTTCCTGTCTAACTTCTCTGACAATCCTTTAGATGTTTGTGCAGTTTATAAAAAGGATAACACAGCTGTGCTTGGAGGCGCATGCCTAAAATCCCAGTGGTTCAGAAAGCTGAGGCAGGAGGATTGTGAGTTCAGAGCCAGCCTTAGCAAAAGTGAGGTGCTAAGCAATTCAGTGAGACCCTTTCCCTAAATAAAATACAAAATAGGACTAGGGGTGTGGCTCAGTGTTGAGTGCCCCTGAGTTCAACCGCTGGTACAAAAAAAAAAAAAAAAAGAATAACACCATCAGTCTATTTAGGCAAATGAAATTTAATTATTTTATGTAAAATCAACAAAGAAGTTAGGAGAGCAGGCTGAAAACCTCAGTTCAATGGTTTGCTAGTTGATGAATTTTGTAAATTAGTACGTCCATGGAGGTAGCTGTTCTTTTCTTGAAATTTCCTGCAATGAGAACATCATAAGCTTGTTTGACATCACAGAACAGGGATCTCCATTTTTCCATCCATCTTAACTTTGGACACTTCCTTGTTTCCATGAGGTGTGCTGAAGATCCCACCCTTACCAGTGATGAAGGATGCTCTGAGAGCTAGGGGAATGGCAGAGGATAATGCCCACAAGTGTACACCTGTGTGGACAAGTGCAAGGAGTACTGCATACATGGCATGTGGTAAGGGCGTCTGACTGGCAGGCCACTCACTCCCCTCTCCCCCCAGTGCTAGGCACACAAGCAGCAGGCTGCTTACCCCTTGAGGCCATGTGTTGCAGTCCTTGAGCTTGCTCCAAGGCCTACTCCTTGATTGGTTGCTGCAAGGACAGTTAACAGACATTGCATTGGTGGCTGCCTGTAATCTGCTTAGCTACTGCCTGAGTATATAAACATGCTAACTGCATAATAAAATCAGACCTGCTTCCTGCTTGGCCTCCAGAGGTCTTGATTAGTGACTCTGCAGCCACTCTCTCCTCTACCCTGTTCTGTGGACCTCCTCACTGGAGGAGAGAGAGCCCATGCACACACCCAGAAACACATTTGCACACATTATCAGGGAGAGCATATGCTTCCTAGTGGTGTCATTGATACTCCTGGAGTCCATACTTCACCTTAAGAATACCTTATCAATAGAGTAAAGTATTGTGGAATATTTCTATCTTCAAATCACAGGGTACTTTTCAGAAAGATATCTAGAGATGGTCCTCAATTTCCAGTGGGTTAGCTTATGATTTTTTGCCTTAATGATGGCAGGAAAACAATATACATTTAGTAGAAATATATTTTTTGTATTTGAAATTTTGATCTTTTGCTGGGCTAGCAATAAGCAGACTATAGACAGGATGGACAACAGTCGCATGCTGAACCATAACTCTCAGCCAGCCATACTGTCATGAGGGAAACCACAGGTACTGTTCAGTGTGCTGGGTTGCTGAGCTATGAAGTTTAATAGATTTGGTATGTTACATGCATCTTTAAAAACAATATGTTCAATTTACAATGGACTTATCAGGTATAACCTGTTGCAAATTCATGAGCATCTATCTGTATGTGTGTACACACACAATGCACACTCATATATATATGACATAGATATGAATTAATAGTGAAACCTAATATTTCTAATATATTTAAAATAAGCGAGAAGCACTTAGAATTGAGCAAAAGGTAAAGATGGAAAATATTTCATAGATAGGAACTTTAATCTGAAATATTAATAAATCACTACCAAGGCTTAAATCCTAGTTGATTCTCATTTGAATTAATAACTCAACCTTTGGATTAGCCAAAATTCATTATTTTTGAAACAGATGTGTGGATAATTAATTTAAGAAAATCAAATAGTGTCATTCCCAGCCTCAAATTCATCAGTGGCTCAACATCACACATGAGATGAGTAGAATAAGAAGAAACTTTCACACATTGATCTTTCCCTTCCTTTGCAGAATCATTTTTCCCCTAGAGCATTCTGATGTCCAAGTAATTTCAAAAAATGTGAAATTCATCAAGGTTGACAATTTTTCTCACACTTCTGTTGATGCTTTAACATGTTCTTCTCTTATCCATGGTGTCATCCTGCTTTCTTTTACAGGTCCGACAGGTACATATCTATTTCTTCAATGTACTTTCTTGCTATTTTCAATAGTCTTGATTTTCTTATCATTAAACATTTACTGCTTAGTTTCCCATTCTCCAAATTTCTGATCATATATGCATCAATTAAAAATTTTGATAATGTATCACTATCATATAAACATGCATATCAAAAATGCATGTGCATTGCTGTTCCAACATATTTTGCTTAATTAAAAACATCTACAAAGATATGATTGTCAAAGGAATACATAGAGTAAATGTGGGCAGTCACCAGGAAAATGAAAGTTATACCACAATAGGAAGACAGTTTATATCCATGAGAATAGCTAGACTCAAAAAGACAGGTAATTACAAGTATTTTTGAGGATACAGAAAATTTGGAACCCTCATACATTGGTGACAGAAATGTAAACTGAAGAAGACACATTGGAAAAAAATATGGTGATTTACCCAAATTAAACAGACTTATAACTCTTAAACACAAGAAAATAGAAACATGTCTACACATATACAAAAGCTTATACATAAATGTTCATAGTAGCATTATAAGAACTCAAATGTCCAACTGTTAAGTGGATAAACAAAATATGGTATATCCATACAATGGAATATAACTCAGCCATAAAGGGAATTAAGTAGTGATGCATGCTACAATGTGAATCACCTTGAAAACTATGAGTAAAGAACAGTTACGGAAGACCACATGCTCTATGATTCTATGTTCAGTATAAACAAATCTATAATAACAGAAAGTAGATAGAGACAGGAACTAAATTAGAGGTTATTTATATTTGTGGGAGGGTTTGGTGTGGAGATTGGAAAAAATAGGGAGTCATCACAAATGAATAGGACGTTTTTGTACGTATAAAGGATCTAGAATTGATTGTGATGATAGTTGCGTAACTCTGTGGACACACTAAAAATATCGAATTGTATACTTTAAATGAATAAATTATATAAAACACAAATTACTTTTCTTTTTTTAAGACAGAGAGAGAGAGAGAGAGAGAGAGAGAGAGAGAGAGAGAGAGAGAATTTTTTTAATATTTATTTTTTAGTTTTCTGCGGACACAACATATTTGTATGTGGTGCTGAGGATCGAACCTGGGCCGCACGCATGCCAGGCGAGCACGCTACCGCTTGAACCACATCCCCAGTCCCCACAAATTACTTTTCAATAAGAAAGTTATATTTAAGTAAATTAAGATACTTCAGATTCATATAATATTCCAGCATCTCAATTGATCATCTTATGCACTGCCATCCCTGGAGAATTATAAACTATACCCTTAATCTTTTACATTAGGAACTGTGTTTTTATATGATTTTTCAGACCTAAGATTCCAGAACACAGTCATTTTCTCTTATTCATCAAATTGTTTGAATTTAGTGTATCTAGTTACATAAACACTTATTGTGTATGGAAATTAATTAAATGGTTGATTAACTATCTAATTAACAGATTTTTCTTGCTATAAAATTTTCCAAAATTTAAATTATGGTTTATTAAAAATATTTTTTAATTGTGATAAAATACATGTCATATACAAATCACCATTTTAACCAATTTTTAGTGTACAGTTTTACATAATTACATACATTCACCTTGTTGTGCATCCATAGTATCATCTATTCACAGAACTTCTTTCATCATCCAAAACTGAATTTCTGTAACCATTAAACAATAACTCAATATTTTATTCTGCCCTTCCCCCCAATCATTGCCCTTCTACCTTCTGTTTCTGTGCCACTGATGAATCTTAATACTTCATTGGGATGGAATCATGCAAGACTTGTCCTCTTCTGACTGCCTTATTTGACTTAGGAAAATGTCTACAAGTTTCATTCATATCTGAACTTCCTCTTTTCCAGGACTGAATAATGTCACACTGTATCTGGATATCAAATTTTATTTATGCACTCATCCTTTGATGGACACTTTGGTTGCATCTGCCTTTGAGTTTTATAAATAACCATGCCATGAACACGGGTGTAAAAATATGTATTAGTGAAGCATTTGTATTTTAATCATATACATGGAAGTGGAGTTGCTGGATCACATGGTAATTCTATTTTCTCCTTTCTGAGGAACTGGCATACTGTTTTCCATATCTTCTGTACATTTTTACATTTCTACCAGCAATGTATATGGCTTTTCATTTCTCCATTTTCTCACCAACACTCGTTATTTTTTGTGCCTTTTTATGATAGGCATTCTAATGGGGGTGAAATGTTATCTTATCATGATTTTGGTTTGCATTTCTCCATAATTTGTGATGATGAATTTCTTCTTATGTCCTTATTAGCCATTTGTGTATTTTTGGAGGACTGTCTAAATAAGTTCTCTGCCCACAAAATGCATTAAAGACCTATGTGTGAGAGCTCCATTATAAAACTGTTAAAGAAAACCGGGAGAAAGTTATTAAATATGTAATGATTTATTAAATATGACACTAAAGAGACAAATATCCTAAGGAAAAAAATATTAATTGGACTTCATAATTTTTTTTAAATTTTGCCTAGCAAAAAATACAGAATCAATAGTGAAATGGTGTCCACAGAATGGGAGAAAATATTTGAAAATCACATATATCAAAAGGGGCTAGTCTTTAGAACAGACAGCACTCCTACAACTCAGTAATATTGTGTTTTAAACCTCCGAGCTAACAGCAATTATCAGAGTATTTGAATATTACCCTTCATACAGCCATATTACTCTTACAAAGACCATTTACAACTCAACTCATACTTGAAGAGTTCTGTTGCTCGAACATAAATTTTGGGGCCCAGAAATGTTAGAGATGTATTTAGTGTAACAGATTTTATTTCCTTTTGTGTTTCCCCTGCTAGAGTTACACATTAGCAGATGAAGGAAATAGCTCTCTGTGCATTTAGATGAACAGCAGCTACTGTTATTAGACAGAGAGCTTTTAAAGAAATGAGCAGGAGAAGCAGGCAGGTCCAAGAAAAAGCTATTCAAGATAGAGAGCCAGTGTTTGGGGGTGGGGGCACAGGTTGGGGTGGGAACCAGAGTCTTGATTCCTAAACATTTGTTCTTTGCATTAGAACACAGAGCACCTAGACCTATCAAATCATAACCATATACATTCCTGCAAAGAAGGGCAAAGAGGAGAACAGTCAGAGATGGAAATTGCTATCTAATATTGTGGGACAGTAGAGTTGGGGCTCCAATGGCAGGGAATGTAGTTTTAGTGGGGAATGGTAAATAATGGGAAGGCAATGCTCTACAGGAACTCAGGTCTGTGTGCCGAACCCTTAATCTCACAAGGATTGAATTTGAAGAAAAGACATCCCTGCTGATCCATCTTCTCAGACTTCTTCCTCTATCCCTTCTTCTCCATCACTTCTGCTGGAAGAAATCTAGTAAAATGTCTCTCCCACACAGGCGACATTACCTCTATTAAGTTAAGGAATGCCAGCATCATATTAGCTGAATCATTATGCTAAGTTGGCATGAATCATTATGCAAAGTTGGAATGGAAATGAAAGAACCAACTGGAAACTGAAACTTAGAGCAGTAATTGTCTTTCCTTGAACAGCAGAACAAATGTTAGGGGGTTGGTAAATCAGCCGTGGCCACACTGTGGTCCTTTTGCTTGAATCCTAGAATGGAGGCAGTCTTTTCAACAAAGAAAAAATTACTATCAACGGAATTAAATGGACATAGTATGAAATAGCTAGAACTTCAGAATTATTCAATCTTTTTTTTTCTTATCCGATATATAGGAAATGAATCAAACTAAATATTTATCTAACATCACTTGTGTTTTCATCTTTTAAATTCTCATTTAATAAAAAGTTAAACAATTTCTAATTACTTTGTTTCCATATTTTAAGTGTTATTCATATTCAAAATAAAGATGAAAAAATATAGGCATCCTACATTTTGAAATAATTACAATGTTGACACTTCTCATTATATTTTCATAACAAGACAACTCGTGGCTGTGCTAGTGAAAACAAAGACATGGCTGGGTTTTTTTTTTTTTTTCCCCTAAGAGGGATTAAAGATGAAGTGAGTTTGCTAGTGGAAGAAGATTCTCTTTGCCATCAAGCTGGTATTAATTTCCTGTTCAAAAGGGGCTATATTGTCAATGTGACACTTTAATCAGCCACCAATGTGACTGGGAAAGGCCGGCTTCACAATCAATGTCAATGTATTTCATGTCGTCTCAATACCTCTTAGTCATTTTGCTTCAGAAGTGTGTGTGTGGAGGGTCAATACATTTCATTAGTTTGTTTCATCTCAAGGAAAGTACAACATGAGAACTTTGATTATATTATAAGAATTGCCTTAATGTGACACTGATTCCCTGATTGTGCAATACCAGGAATTCAAGTGTTAGAGGGCAGCCAAATTATCCTTCACCCAAATGTTCTCACAGTTATCACCAGCGAAATGTGCTACAAATGAAAGAAGAAAAAAGATCCAACTCAATTTACATAGTGGAGATGAGATTATGCTGTTGTAAATGCATTACCCAACAGGATCCTGGAGATTAATTCTGAAGTATGCCAGGGAATATGAACAATTCTTTTTCAGTAATTGTGGCAATAAAAATATTTAGTACTGTAAAATGTAAAAGTTATTTTCATAGTACTGTCACAAAATTAAGTGCAATAGAATGTTTGTGTGTCTTTTTTATCAATGGACTATATAACTTTATGACTACTAAATAAATAGAAAGTGACTGCTTTAGTCATGTCTGATCCTTCAGAATTTTTCAATGGAATTTTCATCAAAAAATTCTTCTTTGCATTTTCCTCTGACCTCCTCAGATGAAGAGGTTACTACCTGGTTCTTTGTCTATCTATTCATTTTGACCTTTATTATATGATTTGGTACATTTAAAAAAATATCTGCATGATTTTGAAGAATAGTTTAGGTTCAGGGTCTGAAAAATTATCAATAAAGAACATGTCTTTTTAAAGTCAATTTCTGAAGACAGATTTCTTTCTTCTCATTTCTTTGCTGGCATTTCAGTCTGACATGTTCATTTGCCATCTACTTACCTACAGCTAAATTTCTTCACAGTAATCCTCAAAAACCCATCTTCTTTTCTCTGATATGTACTCCTTCCAGTCTTGTTTGAGGCAGGCCCCTGTTCCCTTCTAGATTCCCCCCCCCCCCACCAGAGGAATCCAGAAAACCCTGCCTTTTGGGTCTCATGCTAATACTTGTTGCTCAGACTTGAATTTTCTTTTTTTCTCCAAATGACTTTCCAGAGTTTGCCAGGTCAGCTCTTCTTGCTTTATATGTTTCTTATCATGTTCCAGAGCATCTAGCTAGAACTTCTAGTCCTAACCAATGTTCAGTATATTTTCCAGAGTCTCTGAGGATCCAAGAGTCACAACTCAGACACATTTTACTAAAATCAGATTTCTTACTATCTTCATTCCATTTCTTGCTAAATAAAAGTCTTACATAGAATATATTTTATTATTTATTTATTTATTTATTTATAGAGACCAAGTAATGTTATTGATTTCTAAAGAGCATGTTTTCACCAAAACACAAAAAGCAAAACCATAAATGCAGAATATATTATCTTTATCAATGTAATCACAAGACACAATTTTAAAAAACATATACCATAAAGGTCATTGTTGTTAATAACTTTTATTTCATAAATAAAATCAGACTTCTTTTTGAGGAATGACAATCATATAAAAATTATATTTTAATGTAGTAACATTTTATGACTTTTCCCAAATAATGCATTTTAAAGTCTGTTGTAAAAGTCATTAATAATATTGCTAATGATTGTTATCTACATTTTACCACATACAGGAGAGATACATATTGTTCATTCATGGTTATAGTTCAGTGTAAGCAACCAAAGTAATTTTTATCACAGCTTCTGGCCAAGGTGTAGGTAGCAAGTAAAGATATGGTGTCAAACTTAAGCAGTACAACCCATAGTGCCTGGAGCATCTTGGAACTTCTATGAGTCCTAGTGTCTTTGTGACTTTGACTGTTAATAACAAAACATTCAACTAGAAGACATACGAAGTTTACTTTTCACACTTTCAAGAGTTTTGAGATGAGTGGCCTGGGTATGGGGCTGTGGCTCAAATATGACTGTTTGCTTCTTTTTTACAGGCTCACCTCATTGTGCCACCCACAACCTCATCACTGTGGGATGACTCAGGCCTCAAAGCAATTCATTCTCAACCATTCTTTTATTCTCTCTGGAAGGAAATACTTCACACTAATCTCCTGGAAGACCCTTGTTTTAGTCAGCTTTCTTTTGCTGTGGTGAGAAAAGATCTGACCAAAACAATTGAAGAGGAGAAAAATTTATTTGGGGTCTCCCAGTTTCAGATGTCTCAGTCCACAGGCAGCTGGCTCCATTCTCTGGTGTTCTAGGTAAGACTAAACAACTTGGTGAAAGAGCATAGCATAGGGACGCAGCTCACATGATGATCAGGCAGCAGAGAGAGAGATTCCATGAGCCAAATACAAAATAAATACCCCAATGCCACTCCCCAAATACCCACCTCCTCCAGCCACACCCTAGCCACCTTCATTCACCACTCAATTAATCCCTACGAAGGGATTCTGGTATTTTTCCTATGAATCTTTTGGTATTTTCTCACATGTGAGATTTTGGGGAACACTTCACATCCAAACCACAACACTCTTCAACAGGGACTGGCTAACACAGGTAAGCTTTCCCCAAAGAAGGTGAGAGGGTAAGAGCTAGAATTTTCTGCCTCTATCATGAGATAAAGGAAACAAAGGAGGGAAATGGACATTGCATAGACAGTCAACCAAGTATTCAGTAGCATGTGAATTCATGCTCAGTTAAGTTTAACTCTAATAATAAAAACATAAGTACAGATTTAGGAAATATGGGGGTGTTCTCTGAACTATTATCTCAATTTAGGAAAGATTAAATTTAAGGAAAAAACATTAAATAAAATAAATAAAAGCACTCTAAAATAATGCAATTTTACAGAAGATTGCTTACCTGATTTTAGAAAAACTCAAACAAACTTCTAAATACTTGTAGAAAATTATCTCCAAAATAACTGTTTATGATTGCACCCACACAAGCACACATGTATGTAGGTGTGTGAGTGCACATACACACACACACACACACACAACTGGAAACTGTGTGATGTTTGATCATATTAAATATGGAACACACAGATATACTCATATACCTATTTATGCCTGCAAATGCACTGAAAGTTTCTCAAAAATTACCAAAGAAACTTCTAACAGTGTCTGAAACTAGGTAATTGGGAATCTGGAGGTCTGGTGGATAAGTGTAGAAAGAGATACATTTTCCGATTTGTATACTCTTTTGTACCTTATGAATTCCATCCCATATGAATATATTAACTAATAAAGTATATTTTGTTTGTTATAAAATATGTATGTGTATATGTATGCATATATATGTATGCATAAAATGTTATCACAAATAAATAATAAAATTAGAAATATATGGCAGGGATGAGAAGAGAAGAGGCTTATGGTAGCAATATCAAAAAAGATGACAAGTTCATGTTGTACAAAATCAGAATAGAATCCAACCCAGACTGTGGTTAAGTCCATATGAAGGAATCACAGTGTTGTCCCCTTTTTCATTTAATAGAGAATTTGGCTTATGATAAGTGAAACATTTTTTTTCTTTATATCATTAGTAGAAAGTTGATTCCTACTTGTGTATACTGGTCCAATTTATGAATAGTTACATAAGTGGAGTAGAAAATATCTTTAAAAAATCTATTACTGTACTTTATCCATCACACCATCTACACAATAATAGTAATGATAATAATGATAATGATGATAATGAAAAATACCCCCACTAGGGAAGCAGTATTACTCAACTTTGAAACTATAAATAAGTTCTTGGGATAAAATACTTACAAATTTAAATTGGGAGGGTAAAATACTTGGGCTATTGAACTACAGGAAGCAAATTTCTTTATTCTTAATTGATGAATATTTCAGGAAAGCAATAGTACAACTGGAAAACAATCATAATTGAGAATAAATTTCTGGCTAGGCATTGTCTCCTCTCATTTCCTCCCCTCACCTCTCTGTTCTTCTCTCCTTCCCTCTCCTCTTTGCTTCTCTCTTTTTAAAGATTAAATCAGGAGGAAATTTTAATCAAGCTCATCTTTAAACTGACCACAGAGATTTTTTGACAAGTTCAAGGTCTGCCTATTTCCAGAAGTTAAGCTAGTTATAGACATGCCATATTCTGATATTGTTTTAAGTAGAAAGAGTAACTCTGAGCACATATAGCTCAGCCCCTTAGAAACTCAGCTTTTACCTTCAAGGGGGTGGGGGACTTTCAAGGCAGTTTGAAGATCATGCCAAAATCTCAGATCTCTCTTCAAAGCTTTAGCTGTCATTTTATCAAGGAATCCTGGAATTTTTACAGTTTAAACAAAAAGCATCCCACATTCCCCTGTCTTACCAGGAATATACTTCCAAAGTCTCAAAATCTGATATCATAAAATATCCTCTAGGACTTCATTTGATTTTATTTCAAATATAGTATATGTTTAAATGTGTAGGCCCATTTTACATGTGACACATAAATATTTTATTGTAGCAAAATTATATTTAATTTAGAAACAAAGTAGAATGAAATGTTAATGTAAAATGACTGTATCATTTTATTTCTTAATTGCTATTTAAATGCCTGATTGTTTTGTTATGTATCTCACTCATCTCCCACTCCAATTCTCAACTTGTTATTGTTAATACAGCATATTTTTCAATTTAGGTACTCTTGCAGTCAGCAGTATCATGAATCTTGAGAAAAATTCCTCTAGTGTTGTGACTTTGCAAAAGTAATTTAATTGACTTAGGACTTGACCTCCAAACCAAAGTACTGAGTTTAAATTGAAACAAAGTAACAATCCTCTGAAATTTCCTTATAATTCCCCACAAAGGATAGGTTTGTTGGTGCCATTTTCTTCTTTGGGCTGAGTTTGAGATTTCTTCTTGATGAATGTGAAGAATTGTCAAGTCAATGAATGTCATGTGCTTGTTACACAGGAGCGTCCATTGAAGTCTATGGGTTTGTGTTTTGAACTAAGAGGAGGATGTGAACCTTCATTTGGAAAGACTTGAAAGTCAAGTTACATTTTCTGGAGAAAATTAGATTTATTATTTATTCAGAGTCCAAAACCAATGATGAATGAGAATACTTAATAGACTCTTCTGGTTAGTATGGGGGAAAGAAGATTGAGTTAAAACACAGGAGCTTATCTGTTCTTAGTACTTCAAGAAACAAGTTTAGCTTTAACAAATTAAAAAATTCGATCTCTAAATGTAATTTTTCAGCTGAAACATTTAGACGTAGCATTTGCATGGCAAGCAAGGATATCCTTAATAATTATATTGCATTGGTAGGAATACAAAACTTATAGTAAGACTTCTAGAAACATTCATAGAATGGCTTGTCTAGCATATGATATATTTTGAAGCCAAATGAATAACATGCAAAGATGAAGGTTGCCACTGACAACAGAAATAAAAGGGTCTCTTGCAGATTCATTTATTATCTTAATATTAACAATCAATAGTCGGCCTAAACTACTCCAAATGGCTGTTTCCTATGCTGAACTCTCTCAGGTCCATCACCAATATGTGAGATTATTGTCATGTTTGCATTTTGAGTTCTGGAAAGTAAAGACACTGTGGAAATTCAAGGTTAGGTTTTATTGTATTGTTATTACTATAAAAATGCAATCAGCAGAATAGTTTATTTAATTGAATTTTCAGTTTAAATGAGTCATCTAAAATGCTGTATTGTTGTAATATCTGTGGGGTTTAAACCTGTGTTATATGTACTAAACTTCTTTCCTGTTATAGACATTGCAGACAAAGAACAAAGTTTTTAAATGACTCATGATTTTATAAAATATTTACTTTCCTTCTGGATGAATTAACATTAAAGGAAAATGAAATAGAAGACACTTGTCTTTCTCTACTCTGTCCTTAGCTTGGTCTGTGATCTTGATCATTTTTCATCTTGTGACTCAGTTCTCTCCTCTCTAAGAGAATGATACTTGTTCTTCCCACCATCCAGAGCCACTAGGATGTTGGCAAAGAACATGCATGCCTTTTGGTTGGCATATAACATTTTAGAAATATTAAAGATTCTGTGGTTAGAGAAAGCAGACTGAGCTAAATATATACCAACCCTAGATTATACCCTAAGGGGGTTTTTGTGTTTGATTCATTTTCCGAGTTCTTTGCTACAGTATTAAATTTTTAATAAGCCGCATCTGTTACCTAAAAGGATAATTTGAAAATCATATCTTCCAGTAATCAAGGATTTACCTGAGACTCTAGTTTACAAAGTTATTTTTTCCCTTGGTTACCATGTAGTGAGGACTTTTATAGTCTAGATGTCACATTACAAACAATCTGTAATCCTTACCCTCATTGGGAGATTAGCAAGTATCCTAGACTCTTGCTTTTTATCAACAATTTAAAAACTTCCCTATTTCTTTTTGCTTTGTAAAGAACAGTGTGAGCCTTTTAAAAAGTTGTTATGAGCTTCTTCTTGCCCTTCAAGACACTGCTGTAGCCTTTCCATTTTAAGTTTTGGAATAAATTAAAATAAAGTTTAATTTTAAAAATTAAAAGAGGTACTCCCATTGATAATTTTTTCATGGTCAGATATTTGTCAATTAGTTTAGATAAAAATGAAATTTACATAGCTTGTTTAGCTGACCTTCTCTCTGGAAGAAGCAGTGAGTGAAGAAGTAAATACAGGCAGTGAACAAATAGCTGTGACAGAGTTATGAAAGCTGTTCTAGGACGGTACATGAGAAAGTGGCAAATTCAGCCTGTCAGCCTGGATAAATGCATCAGGAAGAATATTTGTGGAGGAGAAAATAGCTAGCATGGGGCAGTTGGAGTAATCAGGGCCACATCCAGGACACATTTCCAGGTGAAGAGTAAACCTACCATGAAGGTATAATTCCTCTTCATGAGGAGGCTCACAGTTCTATATTTTCAGCTGTGTGGGTAAGTAGGGGTGGGATGAAAGATTTGGGACCATAATGTCAAAGACTTTCTATGCTATTCATAGGAGTGTAGTGCAATATGCCACAGGCAGTGCAAAACATTCATGATACAAAGTAGGAGAGTGATTTGATCTGTTTCAGAAGTGTACAGTGTAGGTAGAATTGATGGCAAAGGTGGATACATTAGGAAAGAATCTCATGGCAGGGGGGTGGCGATGGGAGGGGTGGAAGCTACATGGGAGCTAGGGCCAGGTTAAGAAAACCTGAACTGTAATTGACACATTAAATGTTAATGGTTTAAATATACCAATCAAAAGACAGAATAGCAAATTAGATTTTTTTAAAAAGACTTAATCGTATGTTTTTCCACAAGTAATGTTAAATATAAATGTAATATATAGATTAAAATAGTGGGATGGAGAGAAATAGCATGCTAACACTATTTTTAAAAAGCAGGAATTTTAATTTAAGACAGAGCTTAAAAGTCAGGAAAATTCTTAGGAATAATGTGGGACATTACATAGTGATACAGGGGTTAATATGTTATGAATGTATAATAATTCTTAAAGTATATGCACTTAAAACTAGAAAATCAAAGTGCATAAAGCAAAAAACTGATAGAACTACAATGAGAAATAGATAAATACATTCTTAAAGTTGAAGATTATAAACCCCTTTATCCAACATGGACAGATCTATCAGGCAGAAAAATTAATAAAGACAGAGTTGAAACCAACAGAATATCAACCAACTGGATACAACTGACATGTATGGATTGCTTCATCTAAAGTACATGCTTTTTAATCCAACAGGGGACAGTCACCGAGATAAGCGCTATTCTGGGACTTAAAACACATCTAAAGAAGTTTATATAATGTTTGTTCTTGGTCCACAATGGAATTACACTAGAAATTAGTAACAAAAAGAAAGCTATAATTTCCCAAAATATTGGAAATTTAAAAACACATTTATAAATAACACATGGAACAAAGAAAACATATCTAGTGGTATAAAAATATTTTCTAAGTAATTTCCATAAAATTCACACTCATAGAAAAAACAGAATAGAAGAATAGACATGTGGGATCAAGAGTTGAAGGAAATGGGAAGAAGTTGATCATGAGGTAAGCTTTCAGTTATGTCATACATAAGAGAGAATACATGTAGAATATGGTGACTATAGTTAATACTAATGTATTTCAAACTTGAATTTTCTAGGAGAGTTAATGTTAAATATTCTCTCTACATTTATAAAAGATAACTGCATATCAGAAAGAACATTTGTACTTTTATTTGGGATTGGTTTATTTCACTTAGCATAATATTCTTTAGCTCCATCCATTTCCAGCAAATACCATAATTTCACTCTTATTTATGGTTGAGTAATATTCCATTGTGTATATATCTTTTTCTTTATCCATTCATCTGTTGAAGGACACCTAGGTTGTTTCCATAGTTTATAGCTATTGTGAATTGAGTTGCTATAAACATTAATGTAGCATGTCACTGGAGTATGCTGATTTTAGGTTCTTTGGGTGTATGCTGAGGACTAGGTCAAATGGTGATTCCATTCCAAGTTTTATGAGGAATCTCCATACTGGAGGCTAACACACAATAAAGAGGGGGAGAATAGAAGTTCACTGGATTAGACAAAGGGGAATGAAGGGAAGGGAGCAGAGAATGTGAATAAGAAAGACAGTTGAATGAATCAGACATAAATTTCTTATGTTCATATATGAATACATGACCAGTGTAACTCCACATCATGTACAACCACAAGAAGGGGAAATTAGATTTCATGTATGCATAATATATCAAAATACATTCTACAGTCATGTATATCTAGGAAGAACAAATTAAAAATTTTAAAATAAAAGATAAATTAAAAAATTAAAAGAAAAGATAACTGCATGCAGTAGTGGGATATGTAAGATTGATTTTGGTAATCATATATACATATATAATGTCCTATAGCTCATATGCATTCACTATTTTAAAATTATTTGTCAAAAAAGCTGAAAAATTCAAGATATTTTGAAATAACAGAAATAAAAATACAATTTATCAACATTGTGAGATGCAGTAAAAATGCTTAAGGGAGAAACTCATAACATTTAATGCTTATATTAGAAAAGAAGAAAGATATTAAATCAATATGCTGTGTTTCCATCTTAGGAAACTAGAAAAGAAAAAACAGCAAAGAAAACAATCAGGTGATTTCAGAGGCAACCTACAGAATGAGAGAAAATGTTTACAAATTGTACTCCTAATAAGGAGTTGATATCCAGAAAATAAAATAAACTCAATTAATAAAACAGAGAACAAATAACCCAATCTAAAAGTGGGCAATGTATCTAAATACACAGCTCTCCAAAGAAGATGACAAACAGGTATGTGAAAAAAAGTTCATCATTAATCATTAGGGTAATTGAAATCAAAACCACAATTAGATATCCCTTAACTTCAGTAAAAATGGCTATTATCAAAATGATAAAAGATAACAAGTTCTTGCAAAGGTGTCAAGAAATGGGAAACCTTGCACAACATTGTTACAAATATAAATTACTGTAGCCATTATGAAAAGACAGTATGGAATTTATTTAAAATTCAAAAATGAAACTACCATATCATCCACTAATCCCACTCCTGGATACATATCCAAAGGAAATGAAATCAGTATGTCAAAGACACATCTTCATTCCTGTGTTCACTGCAGCAGTATTCTCAGTAGTCAGAAAGGAAACAATCTAAATCTCCATCCACAGGTGAATGGATAAGAAAATGTAGCACACATACACAACTGAAACAGAAAATAATGAAACAAAACGGCAATGGAAAATAATGAAATCTTGTCATTTTTGACAATGTGGGTGAAACTGAAGATTATTATGTTAAGTAAAATAAATCAGGCATGGAAAGGCAATTACCATATGATCTCACTCAAATGTTGAGTCTAAAATAGTTGGATCTTGGATTTCAGTGTTGGCTTATACCTATAAGCCCAGTGACTCAGGAAGCTGAGGCATAAGGATCACAAGTTCAAGTTCAACCTCAGAAATTCAGTGAGACCTTGTATCAAAACAAAAGATAAACAGAATTAATTCTAATTAATGTCAAAATGTCTCAGTTCAGTCCCCAGTACTCCCCTCCTCACACCCATCCACATACAAAGAATGTGGTTAAGAATAAAATAAAATAGTTAATCTCACAGAGTGAAGAGATGATTACCAAAGGTTGGTGAACACAGTGGAGGGAGGGATGCGAAAGGTTGACCAATATATACAAAGTTACTATTAAATAAGAGCAAGAAGTTCTATTGGGCTTTTGCACAACATGGTGACTATAGAGAACAATAATGTCCTGAATACTTCAAAAAGTCAGAAGAAAGGATTTGGAAAGCTTTTACTAGAAGGAACTAATAAATGTTTGAGAAGGTAAACATGTCTACACTGACTTAAATATTACTCAATGCATACATGTATCAAAACCTGACATGGCATCCTATTAATATGCACAAGTTTTATGGTTTTTTATTTATTTATTTTTAATTTAGTTTAAGGGTCTCACTGATTTGCTTTGGAGCTCCCTAAGTTACTGAGGCTGGCTTTGAACTCATGATCCTCCTGCCTTAGCCTCCCGAGCTGCTGGGATTACATGTATACACAACTGCACCCAGCTCAAGTTTTATGTTTTTATTTATTAATTAAAATAAAGAAATATTTAATGACTTTTTCTTCTTTTAAGGAATGAACTCCATGCAATGAACTTTCCTCTTAGTACTGCCTTCAGAGTGTCCCAGAGATTTCGATATGTTGTATCAGTGTTCTCATATACCTGTAAGAATTTTTAAATCTCTTCTTTGATGCCTTTTGCATTAAATTTCAAAGCCCTAGAAAAAGAAGAACAAATCAACACTGAAAGCAGTAGAAGACAGAAAATAATTGAAATCAGAGCTGAAATCAATGAAATTGAGACTAAAGAAACAATTAAAAAATTGACAAAACAAAAAGTTGGTTCATTGAAAAAATAAATAAAATTTTTGATAAAACCTTAGGCATGCTAATGAAGATAAGGAAAGAGAAAACTCAATTTACTAATATCCATGATGAAAAAGGAAATATCAAGAAGGACACTACAGAAATTCAAAAGATAATTAGAAATTATTTTGAACAGAGGAAAGATATGAACAGACATATCAGCAAAGTACATATGCAGATGGCAAGTAAACATATGAAAGAATGTTAGAATTCATAGAAATGAAATTCCAGTGATCACCTACTAGAATGGTCCAAATCCAAAATACTGCATCTTCAAATGCTGGTAAACATGTGGAGCAACAGAACTCACATCATTTCTGATGGGAAGGCAGAATTGTATGGTTACCTTGGAAGATATGTTGGCAATTTCTTATAAAACTAAACATATTATTATCTGACAATTCAGGAATCATGTTTCTTGGTATTTACCAAATACAATAGAAACACAGCCACACAAAAACCAGTACATGGGTGTTTGCTTTATTCATAACTGCCAGAACTTGGTAGCAAACTATATGTTCTTCAGTGGGTGAGTGGATAAACTGTGGTACCTCCAGCAGCATCAGAAAGAAATGAGCTATCTAAGCTGGAAAAGATGTGGAGGACTCTTAAATACCTAATTGGTAAGTGAAAAGAATCCAGTGTGAAAAACGTACATACTGTATGATTCCAACTATATGATATTCTGGAAAAGGAAAATTATGGAGATTGTAAAATGATGAGTGCATGCCAGGGATAGGTAGGAAGGAATAATAAGTAGTCAAAGCACAGAAAAAAAATTATAATAGAAGACCAATTTGGTATAATACAACAGTGGATACATTATAAATTTGTCTAATCCCCAAATGTACAACACCAAGCATAAGCCCAAATATGTGCTACTAGTTCTGGGAGTCAGTGATATGTCAACATAAGTTCATGAGTTGTAAGAGATGTATGTCTGTGATGGTGAAATCAATAGTGATGTGTATGTGTGGGCACAAGGGTTATATTGGAACTCTATTTTCTGCTCAGTTTTGCTATGAGTCTAAAACTGCTCTTAAAAAATGAAGTAATTGGGGAAAAAGGAATTCATTGCTGCTATATATTATCAGTTTAAGAAACGCAAATAATATTCCTAATTAGAATAAAATATACTCCATGCTTGTATAATTTTATCAGAATGGACTCTATTGTCATGTGTAACTAAGAAGAACCAATAAGAAGGTATGCAAATAATATATGCCTTCTCATATATGTTTATATGCAAAGACCCTAATAGGATTGACACTCAAATGAGGAGTGGAGAGATACCCAGTACTTCCAAACTCTTCAAATGAATACATTTCTCCAATTAGAGACACCCCCCGCCCCCCCAAAAAAAACAAGGTATAAATAGTCAATATTAGTTCAACAGGCTATAACATGTGTGTTCCAAATTGCTGGATTTAGGTCATTATATTTTTCAGGCAGCTAATTTTCCCCTTTGAAGTGTTCACAGAGGTCAGAAGCAGTTTAAGCATCAAAGCTTTATGAATTAAACAGCTTCCTCATGAGCAGAGGAAGGCAGCTTGCCTGAAGAAATACCATTGCGAGGAACTCTGGCTAACCTTCAACTGGGATGCATTCCACACTGGAAAGATCAGTGCCCCCCAGTCACCCAGAACAGCTTCCAAGACTCTCAATACAACTGACCCTTTACAAATAATATGCTCCCCAGCTTCACTCAGTAATGCTGGTGATTTCAACTATTTCATTTCTGCTTACTGACTATTTCGCAGGAAGACATGGTGGTGGGAGGATTAAGATAATTGTGGATGAAAATAAGCCCTGGGAAATTTTCTTAAGTGACTATATATATATACTGTAAAATCTTTGGAAGCTTATTTTGTATATTACATTTTACAGAACTGTCTAACCACAGTACCTTATCTTCCTCCCTATAAATATAATTCATCATTGCCCAAAATGCCCCACATATAAGCCCTTGTTTTGTTTGTTTCCTGCCCCTAGTATATCTTGTCATATTCATTAAACATACATGGTTGTGCCCACATCATAAAGACAATGGATTGAGATCCATCATTTTAATATTTTTACTTAGTTAAATGCCAGTATCTCCTACCAACTGGTGGTATTTAAAAACAGGAGAGAGAGAAAAAAAAAACAAGACTGAATATCTTCATGTGAATTTTTATGTTTCTTCTGTTCCGCAGTTAACTTGGAGTCCATTATAACGTACTGTCCTAGTTTCTGCCCTGGTTCCAAGTATCTTCTTTGGATTGTCAGGTTCCCACTTGGATATTTTCTCTTTCCATGCAATTTATTATTCTTGAATCGTTTCTTGGAAACTTGTCCTAGAGGACATCCAAATGGAAGGGCAGGCACTTTGATTGACACAGAACTATCTGCTTCTGCTAGGCAAGCCCAAGCAAGGTTTGAGACTCTTGAATCTCATTTCCTTGTCTCCTAGGTGAGGTGTTATGATGTTAAAGTTTGGAAAAAAAAATCACATTGCTCAATGAATGCTATCTTTATTATAATCTAGTTTAAACATATCAGATGCTTTAATCAAATTCTTAAAATCTCTAGCAAATTTCCCCAACTGCAATTTGACAACATGAATTTTGAATTGCCCCTTAAAGCTGCTGAAATTATTTTAAAAGATTTTTTTATAGAATTAACTGTTCTTTTAGCTTCTGCACTTCATTCAATGTCTTCTCTTTCAAGCAATACAGAAAAAGTAATCATAAATTATTTTCCATTTAATTTTATTTTGTACTTTAAAAATATATTGAAGTACTCTTTTTATTTGAGTACTTTCAAATTCACAAAAAGCTTGCAAAGACACACAGAGTTTCATCCAGTTTCTCCTACTGTTATTTTCTTATATTACTATGGTACATTTGTCACAACTAATGAACTACATTGATATATTATTACTAACTAAAATTCATACTTTATTCATATTATCTTAATTTTTTCCTAATGACCTTTCTCTATTCTATAATCTCATCCAAGATTCAATACCATATTAGGCATTATCCCTTCTTAGCCACCTCTGCATTGTGAGTTTCTTAGAGAATTTTATTTTAGATGCCTGAAGCTTTTTTTTTTTTTTTTTGGTAGTGGGGATTGAACCCAGGGGTGCTTAACCACTGACCCACATCCAGGTCCTTTTATTTTATTTTTTAAAACTTTAAAACAGGGTTTCACTAAGTTTCTTAGGGTCTTGCTGAGGCTGACTTTGAATTTGTGATCTTTTTGTCTCAACTACCTCCTGAACTCCTGGAATTACCACCGCACTCAGCAAGATGACTTAGTTTTGAGTACTACTGATCAGGAATTTCATAGACTGTACCTCAGTATGAGTTTGCTTAGTGACATGCTCATGTGTTTTGAAGAGGAGGACTACAGAGGCAAAGTGACATTTGTATCATACCATATCAAGAATACATGCTATCTGTATAACTTATAATGTGATGTTGAACTGTTGACACTGGTCACCTGGCTGAGGTTCTCCATTGTCTATTTCTCCTCTTTCCAAAATTTTCTCCTTGAAAGGAAATCATTATGTACACCCCACCCTTGAGAAATGAGAAGCCATGTGCCACCTATTTGAGAGGGAGTATCTAAAGGAACTGTTTGCAATTTGCTACACTGGCAATTTGTTTCTTATTGCAAGTGTATTTATTTGATCATGTAACTGACTGCATCTTCCCTTGCTTTGATTCTGACTTCACAACATTTTACCACTATTGCTCTTACTCTATGATTTATGGTAATTCTTGTCTAATTTCATTAACTATGAATAATTCTTATATGTGTGTGTTCCTTTCAAATGGTTTCAGAAATAGTGTGGGATAAAATAACATTCTTTTCATTGTTCTTAAACATGCATTTTGATTTTGTCATAAATTTCTTTTATTTTTTAGTGGCAGCAATACCTCCAATTCAAAAATTTGTACATTGCTGCTCTAGACAACTGCCTGGAAAGGAAGAACTTGAACTTTCTTTGATATATGGATAAAATTGGGGTGGAACATGTGAAGAAGAAAGGTATTTCCTTGTTTGGAAGGCAGAATAAGTACATGTCTATGGTTGGGAATGCCTGTTGGAGTATGTAATCATCTGTGCAGGAGGCAAAGACACTAGAGATCACTGAGGAGCTAGTTTAGATAAAGAGAGTGAGGCAAGGTCATGTATGGTCTAGAATGTTAGATGTGATTTTGACACCGAAACTGTACCTTCACAATCCCAGAGGCAACTTTACACTGTTATCTTTGTTACAACAAATGATTCCATGTCCTAAGTTGTGCATCCCAAAGACATAAGCAGGTCTAACCCAGAAAGAGCTAATGTTAATGTTTCTAAAGTAAACATTTGAAATGTTTTCCTAAACTGTATACTGAATATACATGGAATTTTTTAAAGAAAATTTTAGTTGTAGATGGACACAATATCTTTATTTATTTATTTTTATGTGGTGCTGAGGATCAAACCCAGTGCCTCAAATGTGCAAGGTAAGTGCTCTACCACTGAGCTATAGCCCCAGCCCTACATGGACTTTTATAATTCTTTTCTCTGTGAAAATATATGCAGGAGACTTTATGATGCCTTAAACATAAATATGTATATCTCAAATTTAAGCTATTTTCCTAATAGTTTATTGCATGTTGTATCTTAATTATCATAGCTTTTATTGATAAGCTCCTTAAAAGCTTCCAAGATTTTTCCATTATAGACATTTAAAATATAGTTTCTGATATACAGTTTTTATTCAAGATTAATTGCCAGGCCTGGAAGGCCATACATATTTTAAAGTTTGGTTGTTTGAAATAGAATTTTAGTAATTGAACCATATCATGAATGAGAGTAAATATCAGTTAACTTGCCCCTTACCCCATACAGTGTGAAATTATTGTAAAAATTACTAAAAATATTATATGCTACTATTGTCATAAGCCTTTAGAGTATATTAATGATGTTGGGCATTTGCTTACATGTTGATTAATTATTTGTTTTTTCTCTTGTAAACTATCCATTTAGACCTTTGGCCATTTGTCTGTTAGGTCGTTTATTTGTCCTATTTGTCTTGACAGAAAACATTTGTAGATCTTCATACTCCTCCATAGATAACCCTACATATTGGTCTATGAAATTGAAACTTCTTTGTGACTACTTACATTTAGAAAGTATCTTTATTTTTATAAGATCAAATTTCATAATCTTTCTTCTTAGAGACCCTGGACTTGACACCATAACTAGAAAGTCTTTCTTTCCATCATGTTTTCAAACTACTAAATTCAACTATCTTTTCTACAATTTGCTTTGGTAAAAGGAACAAGGCAAAGCAACTAATTCATTTATTTTGATTTTATCTTTCACTGGTAATGGCCTTATTTTTTCAGTACATTCTAGTATAAATTCCTGATGTTGTCACTGATCACTGAGCAGTATTGCTTTTAATAGAATAAAACTAAATTCATAAGTCAATAAATACAAGAGGGGCTGCAGATATCTCAGTGGTATAGCGCTTGCCTAGAATACATAAGGCTCTCAGTCTGATCCTCAGCACTGCAAACAAATACATGCAAGAACACTCTAGATAAATGAAATACACAGTTTACACTTTAGATATGTCATAATTCTTTACACATAAAAAATCATCAAATGTGTATAATGTAAAACTATAGAATAATAATAATGAGCATTAAGTAGAGAAAAGTAATCTGCCTCTCTTAATGTTGGGTTCAGTGTAAATACACAAAGAATTAGAGATATAGGGAATTAAATAATCATTAAGTAATCATTCAAGAGTTAGATGCAATGAATATATATGTCATTTACACCCTCAGATTACAAATCCATTTTCTTAATGTTCATGGATTACATATATTGTCTGATTTTACATTATGCGGCAAAATTGATGTCAATAAATTATAAAATGTAGAAATTATACAAATCAATATTCAGATTACAGAAAATGATAAAGAAAGCAATTGATCTTAAAATATAATGCACATATACACTTTTTATCACTCAGATGGTCAATTTATATGGCAGTAATAAATAAATTATAAATCACAGTAATCTAAAACAATAAGGGCCATTTTTCATTCACAAGACAAGTACATTACATGTTTACATGTAGGTTAGGATATTAATTTATATCATCCTCATTAGAATATAGATTGATGTAGCATCCACCATTCATAGCCCCACCAATAACCACAGAAGGAGAGAGCAAGGAATCACTAGTTCTTTAAATTTTATTTACCCAGAAAGGACATGACACATTCTACTTTAACTTAAATGTAACTGGTCAAATCAAGTCATACAGCCAATCCAAATTTTATGAGGATTGTATATACAATCCTATGTTAAATCCATAGAGAGTACTGAGGATTTTTAGAATTTCAGCCATTTTTATGGTATCATAATGGTGGATCTCAGTTATTATATTTGTAAGAATTCACAGAATATACATTGAGAGTGAAACCCAATATAAGGCATGGAAGTTGTATGAATATGACATTCCAAAGTATATTTATAGATTGTAAAAAAAACTTTACCATTTTGGTATGGAATATTAAAGGAGGGTGAGATGCTTATGTGAGAATAGGAAATACATGGGAACCATCTGCCCTCTCAGTTTTGCTTTGACGTAAAGTTGTTCTAAAATTAAAGTCTACTTAAAACAAACAAAAAAATTAACAGAATCTCAGGATTAGTGAGACAATAAGAAAGATTTATCATTCATGTCAGCAGAATCCAGGATGAGAAGTGAAGATCTGAAAAACTTTGCAAGGAATAGCAGCTTCCAAATATGGATGGAAGACAAAAAGTTACAAATTCAAGAAGGCAAATGAACCCCAGATAAAAAAAAAAACCTGAAGACATACATTACCAGGCATATCACAACTTAACTTCAGAAACCTAAAAACAAAGAAAAATACTTGTAAGCCGCCACAGTGAAATAATATATTACATTCCAAGGAATCAACAATTTAAAGGACAGAAGATTTCTCACTAGAAAACAAAGACCAGGAGAAATTGACATGTGCATTTTAGTTTTAAATGGAAAAGTACTCTCAATACAGAATTACATATCCATAATAATACCTCCATGAAATAAGGTGAAATGAAGATATTCTTGGATGAAGAAAAGATGAAAGAAACTAAAACTAGTTATTATCAGCTAACTTGCTCTGAAGGATTAACAAAACCAAGTATTTCTGGAAAAGAGAAAATGATAACAGAGGGAAACTTGCAACATCAGGAATCAAGAAGTATCACCATCAATTTATACATTAAGAAAGACCACAGGACATACATATTCTCAACTGGTATATGCATAGTAAAAAAAAATAGTAAAACATGTTTAAGTAACTCTCAATGTGTCAGAATAATAGATGAAGGAAAATATAAATAGAAACTAATGAAATGATAGACCTAATTCCCAGGTAGCAATGATTATATTAAGTGTAAATGAAATTGCCATACTAATCAAAAGTCAGAGATTATCAGACTTAAAAAAAAAGACTCAACTCTATGCAGTATGTAAGTAACTCATTTTCAACTTAAGTACAATGTGAGTTACATGTAAAAAGATGGAGAAAAATGTACCATAGAAACTCTAACCTAAGAACAAACAAAATAGCAATATCAATATCAGAGAAAGTAAACTTTATATCAATGCATTGACTAGGGACAAAGAGAAATATTCAATAGAGATAAAATGAATCAAGTAGTTATTACAATCCTTAACATGTAATCATGTCCACGTACATGAAGCAAAAGTGGCATAATTGAAGGTAATAATAGGAAAACCCACCAGACAGAAAACCAACAAAGATATAGAAAAACTGAACAATGCAATTGATGAACAAAACCTAACCAACATTTGTACAATGCTAGAACCAGCTACAGCTGAATACATATTATTTTCAAGTTCATGTGAAAGATTTATTAAGAAAAACCACATAAGGATCATTTAAAAATTAAGAACAAGTACCATTCAAAATAACAAAATATGTTCTGTGACCATAATGTAATTAAATTAGGCATCAAGTTTTACAGACAAAATGGGAAAGCTTTAAAGAAAGCAACTTACCAACATGTGTGAAAGTAACCTATGTACCAAAAAAAAAAAAGGTCTTAATAAAAATTAGAAAAATAAATATTAAACATTAATATGACCAGTTACTTAAAATTATACACTAACATATGCATACAAATGCATGTATATATTTATGAAACTGAAATAGGGTTGGGATCCATTTTAAAAGGGTATATGCTGACATAAATTTCTTATTTTGAAATCTATAGTTTATGTTGAGTATTTCACCAATATGGGAAGATGGAAGAAGTACTCAGAGGTCTCACACATTAATTTTGCAATTCATACTGAGCCTATATTTATTTCATCTAAAGGTTTATACGTGTACATCCTGAAAATGAAAACGCTATCTTTTAACATCCATGGGATGCAAAGATGACAGAGCTTTGAAGAAGATTTATAGACTAGACTTCTGATTTTTAAACAAAAGGAAATTTCAAACCAAAATCTGAGATTCTAAATTTTAAGATTCTCAGGAACTTAAATAAAGATCAAAATTGATCCCAAGAAAGTAGAAGAAAGAAAATTAGAGTATAGAGTAAATCAGTGGAGTTGAGAAGAGAAAATGAAATGGGGTGCAGCTCAGTGGCAGAGCACTTGTCTAGTATTCAGAGGCCCTGGTTTCAATTCCTAGTAAGGCCAAAAACTAAACAAAATAATACATAAGCCATTGTTTTAAAAGAGAAAAATGAAAAAAAAAAACAAAGAAAAAATGACCTTAAAATATTAGTTAAATGATAAATTTCCAGAATGAATAAAATATAAAAAGAAATTTTAAAAAAACCCACAAATATCTGCAATGAAACATGGATTACACTGCAAAACCTAAGACATTTACAAGAGACAAAGAATATTATACAGAACTCTACTATGTAGACAGGTGAAATATAGATTGCTTGAAAGTCACAAATTCCTATAACCCAATGAAAAGAAAACAGATAAGCTGAATACTATAATATTATTTCTATGCTCAAAAAAGAAATATTATTCGTTGGATGTTTTCAAGATGGCAGAATAGAGGAGGTGGTTTTCCTGGTTGCTTTGTGATGTGAAACCAAGAAAACAGATATGCAGCTTCTCAGCAAGGTGGGTGAACAAAAAAAAAAGTCAGGGATGGGGTCATCATTTTACTGGAATTTAAACTGGACATTCAAAGCAAATTTGGGACTCAGCAGGTTGGATATAATGATATAATAAAATAAGGAAGAAATCCCCAGTGGCCTAAGGCCAGGCTGAAAGTACCAGCCAGTGTGGTCCCTCCATAAGCGAAGTGGAGGGATAAGAGAATCCAAGGAAACTGCAAACTTAGGAGGCCAAAGGAGTATCTGGGTATGAAGAATTTAGAGATCAAGGACATTGCCCAACAAACTTTTTTTTTTAAGAGAGAGTGAGAGAGGAGAGAGAGTGAGAGAATTTTTAATAATTATTTTTTAGTTCTCGGCAGACACAACATCTTTGTTGGTATGTGGTGCTGAGGATCGAACCCGGGCTGCACGCATGCCAGGCAAGTGCGCTACCGCTTGAGCCACATCCCCAGCCCCTGCCCAACAAACTTGAAAGGCATGCTGCACAACATCCTTGTGCAGGAAAGAAGCCACCCACCATCTCTCCTGGCAGCTGCAGAGGAGGAAGTAAGGAACCAATTTTCAGTGTGGGGGCTGGGTTAGCAATAGAGAGAGCCCATTCCTGGCAAACCAGAGTTTGGCCTGAAATACAGGCTCAGTAAACCCATACTGCGTGACATAAAGTGTACTTAATTGTCCAGGAGAAAAATCAAATGTGGAGAGATTTTTACAAAGGGGATAACTTGTTGTTGAAACCCATATAGCTCCCCCTCCAATCTGGTTGCTTACAGGACTGGCTGAGAGAGATAGACTGGCTAGGAATTCAGACAGGTGGAGCAGAAGAAATTGTTTGGAGACTGAATCCAAAACCAGGAAATGGGGAGAGTCCAGAGGTGATGTAGGGGACTAAGAATTGGCTCTCCCACTACATGAGTGGAACCCAGGGGAGATCCCAGGGGTACAGCCTTCCAGCAAGGACCAGAAATTACTGAGCCCAGGTGGTGCAGTGATTTAAAATCTCCCAAACAATTGGCCTTTAATGAAGAGCCTGGGGCTCACCTAAGCCTAAAGGCTGCCTCCAGGAGTTCTGCCTGTGGGATTACCTCTCTCACTCCAGCAAGCCATCAAGCTCCAGATGACCCCAATTAAATCTTATGAGAATCTTTTGAACTCCATCTGAAAGAAGTCTTTAACTTTTCAACAAGGTTTTTTTCTTTTTTTCCTTTTTCATTACAAAAAAAAAAAAAAAAACATTTACTCTGTTTAATTGTGACCTTAATGGTACATGGGTATTTATACATATTCATATTTTATTTTTCCCCCTAACTTCAAGCATTGTTGAAGCCAGCTATTTTTTATGAATATGTGGTTTAATGCTGTAATTGTTTGCATTGGTTGTTGTTATTACCTGTCTCCCCCTAAAGAATAAAGGACACTGAAACTTTAAGGAACACTATAAGTCCACAGGGTAGAAACTCTACTGGCTCAGATCCAGAATGTTAGATGGGTAGATATAGAAACATGAAAAAAACAAGAGAACAAATTGCCCCAAACAAACAAAGATATTCCAATAGCAGAATCCATTGACACCACAGTGGGGAAAAAAAGGCAGAGAAAGAGTTTAAAATGTACATAGTTAAACTAATCTGCAAGGTAGAGGACAATATAAGAAGTGAAATCAGAGGAAAAAAATGTAAGAAGTGAAAGATCACTTCAATAAAGAGATTCAAAAAGAAAAAAAAAAGCAGAAGCCTTCAAAATGAAGGAATCAATAAACCAAATTAAAAATTCAGTTGAAAGTATCACAAACTAGATTACTTAGAAGAATTTCAAGCAATGAAGGCAAAATATATAATCTTGTAAACAAAGTTGACTGTGGGGAAAAAATTTTAAGAAACCATGGACAGAATTTCCAAGAAATATGGGATAACCTGAAAAGGCAATTATATGTGTTATTGGGATAGAGGAAGGTGTGGAGATACAAATAAAAGGAATGCAAAATCTTTTCAATGAAATAATATAAGAAAGTTACCAAACCTAAAGAATACAATGGAAAATCAAATGGAAGAGGCTTACAGGACCCCAAATAAACAAAATTACAACAGACCCATAAGAAGGCACATTATTATGACATTGCCTAATGTAAAGAATGGTAGAATTTTAAAGGCTGCCAGAGGAAAACAACAGGGAGGGTTTAGAGGTAAAACTACAAGGTCTTGGAATAATATATACCAAGCATGAAAGAAAAATGGATACCAGCCAAGAATACTATACCCAGCAAAATGAATCTTCAGAATTGATGATGAAATAAAAAACTTTCCATGATAAACAAAAGTTAAAAGCACTCACAACTAGAAAGCCTGCACTATAGAATATATCCAATAAGATATTTCATGAAGAAGAAAAAAATTAAAATAGAAAAGGGAAGAACAACACTATAAGTAAAATGAATAATTGGAGAAACGAATTCAAATGTTCAAAAGAAATAAATCAAAATGACAGGGAATAAAAATAATATTTCAATAATAACAATGAATGTAAATGGCCTAAACTCATCAACCAAAAAACATAGGATGGCAGATTGGATTAAAGAACAAGACTTAACAATATTCTGTCTCCAAGAGACTCTCCTCATAGGCAAAGACATCCACAGACTGATGGTAAAAGGATGAGAAAAACATATAATTCACATGGCTCTCATAAACATGCTGGTATTCTAGCTTCATATCAGATAAAGTTGGCTTCATGTCAAAGTTAGTCAGAAAGGGACAAAGCAGGACATTTCAAAAACAACTGGTCAGCCCTTCTCATCCTACGGAGGTAAATGCCTACCGAGCCTTCATAGGTAGTGGCCACAGGTTTGAAACGGGGCTTGGGAGAGACAGTAAGGACCCACCCGTTGCATTGGTCACCCGGCAAAGGGAAACAAACTGTCGCCATTTGCAAGAGATACCACCATGGCAGAGAACTGACGTCATCAGACTGCGGCAGAGGAGATAACTTCATTGAAACCTACGGCTACAGGTGTGTAATTCCCTAGCCTTCCCTCTACACACATCGGGGAAACCTTAAGGGCCCCTCCCAGCTCTCCCGTAAGGGCCCCTCCCAGCTCTCCCGTAAGGGCCCCTCCCAGCTCTCCTGTGAGCACGATAGCCAGTCCGAGGGAATCAGAGGTGGTGCGGGACCCACGGCGCAGAACTACCGCTCCCACCACTGCTGACAGCTGAGGTCTCTTGCACCAGCTACTGGAGGCATGGCTACTGGAGGGCAAGTAAAATTTGCTGAGGATTCTCAGCCCCAAGCTCTACAAACTTAGGGACTGAGTGAATGGCAAACTGGAAGAGTGTGCCCAGTCATTCATGAAAACAGGGCTCCCGGGAGCAGCAGACCTGGTATGTAGCCAGTATTGTGGTGAGCGGCACCCGTGAGAGGGGCCTGGCTAGAGGAAAAGTGGGAAGTGACTAGACACAAGAGGAGGCCCTAGACACTCAGGATTGGAGACTCGCCCAGTCTGGGAGGAGCTGCTGCACAGTGATTGGTTCCCGTGTATTGACAGGAGAAACTTGGCCTGGTGGGCACAGCACCACCTACTGGAAGAGAAGTTAATCAAACTCTAAGACTGCATTTATTAGTTTTTTTTTTTTTCTTTTTTTTCTTTTCTCTTTTTTTTTTTTTTTTTGATTTGGGTTTTTCTTTCATTTTGATTTTTGTTTCTTGTTATTTTTAAATTTTTTTTACAATTTTTTTTAAATTTTTTTTCTTCTAATTTTAATTTTAATTTTTTTATTATTTTTTAAAATTTTTTTTCTTTTCTTATTTCCTATTTTTTTCTTCTTTTGTCTTTTCATTTCTTTTCAATTATCTTATCCCCCTTCCTTGAATTCTACCTGCTTACTCTCATTCTCTTTAGTGACTTCTTCCCTTCCCTTCTAATACCTTTCCCCCCAACCATCTAATAAATTTATAGGAGTAAACAGTAATTCATCAGTCAAACACAACAAGAAGTAACATGAGCAGCTTCAAAAAGCAAGGAAGAAAAGGAATACAAACAATGCAGGACAGCCTAAATATTCAGGAGGACCTAGAGTCATCATAAAAATGGTCATATAAAGAACTCAAGGAACACCTTAGACAGATGGAATGGAACCTTAAAGAGGATACAAGACAGCAAATTCAAGCAGCGAAAGAACACATTGAGAATGAATTTCATAAACAGATAAAAGAAGAAGTTAAGCATCTCTATCAGGAGATAGAGATTATAAAAAATAATCAAACAATAATTCTAGAAATGAAGGAAACGATAAACCAAATTAAAAACTCAATTGAGAGTATCACTAACAGAGTGGAGCAAGTAGAAGCCAGAACGTCAGATAATGAAGACAAAATATATCATCTTGAAAAGAGTCTAGCCAACTCAGAAAGTCTGGTAAAAAATCACGAGAAAAACATCCAAGAGATATGGGACAACATAAAAAAACCAAACTTACGAGTCATTGGGATAGAAGAAGGTACAGAGATTCAAACCAAGGGAATGAGTAACCTGCTGAATGAAATAATTACAGAAAACTTTCCAGAAATAAAAAAGGAAACAGATATACAAATTGAAGATGCATACAGGACACCGAGCACACAAAATCACAGTAGACGAACGCCAAGACACATTGTTATGAAGATATCCAATATACAGAACAAAGAGAAAATATTAAAAGCTACAAGAGAAAGGAGACAGATTACATTCAGGGGTAAACCAATAAGGTTAACAACGGATTTTTCATCACAGACACTGAAAGCAAGAAGGTCATGGAACAATGTATTTCAAACACTGAAAGACAATGGATGCCAACCAAGAATTCTGTATCCAGCAAAATTAAGCTTCAGGTATGACAATGAAATAAAAATCTTTCATGATAAACAAAAGTTAAAAGAATTTGCAGCCAGAAAACCAGCATTGCAAAGCATTTTGAGCAAAACACTACACGAGGAAGAAATGAAGAACAATAACCAAAACCATCAGTAGGAAGTGCCTCGGTAAAGACAGAGGGTGAGGGGAAAGATAATCATGGAGAAACAAACTAAATTTTTTAAAAAAAGGATAAATAATCAAACATGGATGGAAGTACAAACCATATATCAATAGTAACTCTGAATGTTAATGGCTGAAACTCTCCAATAAAGCGACATAGGCTGGTATCATGGATTAAAAAAACAAATCCAACAATATGCTGCCTCCAGGAGACACATCTGATTGGAAAAGACATACACAGGCTGAAGGTGAAAGGATGGGAAAAAATATACCATGCACACGGTCCTCATAAGCAAGCAGGGGTGGCCATCCTCATATCGAATAAAATTGACTTCAAGACTAAGTTAATCAAAAGGGATAAAGAATGACATTATATACTGTTAAAAGGAACCATTCACCAACAAGACATAACAATTATCAATATTTATGCACCAAATAATGGTGCTGCAACATTCATAAAACAAATTCTCCTCAAGTTCAAGAATCAAATAGACCACAACACAATAATTATGGGTGACTTCAACACACCTCTCTCACCATTGGACAGATCCTCCAAACAAAAGTTGAATAAAGAAACTATAGAACTCAATATCACAATCAATAACCTAGACTTAACTGACATATATAGAATATATCAACCATCATCAAATGGATATACTTTTTTCTCAGCAGCACATGGATCCTTCTCAAAAATAGACCATATATTATGCCAAAGGGCAACCCTCAGTAAATATAAAGGGGTGGAGATAATACCTTGCATTTTATCTGATCATAATGGAATAAAACTGGAAATCAATGATAAAAGAAGGAAGGAAAAATCCTACATGGAAAATGAACAATATGTTACTGAATGATCAATGGGTTACAGAAGACATAAAGGAGGAAATCAAAAAATTCTTAGAGATAAATGAAAATACAGACACAACATATCGGAATCTATGGGACACAATGAAAGCAGTTTTAAGAGGAAAATTCATCGCTTGGTGGTCATTCCTCAAAAAAAGAAAAAAACAACAAATAAATGAGCTCACACTTCATCTCAAAGCCCTAGAAAAGGAAGAGCAAAACAACAGCAAATGTAGCAGAAGGCAAAAAATAATTAAAATCAGAGCGGAAATCAATGAAATTGAAACAAAAGAAACTATTTAAAAAATTAACAAAACTAAAAGTTGGTTCTTCGAAAAAATAAATAAGATCGACAGACCTTTAGCCATGCTAATGAAGAGAAGAAGAGAGAGAACTCAAATTACTAACATACAGGATGAAAAAGGCAATATCACAACAGATGCTACAGAAATACAGAAGACAATTAGAAATTATTTTGAAAACCTATATTCCAATAAAATAGAAGATAGTGAAGACATCGATAAATTTCTTAAGTCATATGATTTGCTCAGACTGAGTCAGGAGGATACACACAATTTGAACAGACCAATATCAATGGATGAAATTGAAGAAGCCATCAAAAGACTACCAACCAAGAAAAACCCAGGACCGGATGGGTATACAGCGGAGTTTTACAAAACCTTTAAAGAAGAATTAATACCAATACTTTTCAAGTTATTTCAGGAAATAGAAAAAGAGGGAGCTCTTCCAAATTCATTCTATTATGCCAACATCACCCTGATTCCGAAACCAAAGACACCTCAAAGAAAGAAAACTACAGACCAATATCTCTAATGAACCTAGATGCAAAAATCCTCAATAAAATTCTGGCGAATCGAATACAAAAACACATCAAAAAAATTGTGCACCATGATCAAGTAGGATTCATCCCTGGGATGCAAGGATGGTTCAATATACGGAAATCAATAAATATTATTCACCACATCAATAGACTTAAAGATAAGAACCATATGATCATCTCGATAGACACAGAGAAAGCATTCGACAAAGTACAGCATCCCTTTATGTTCAAAACATTAGAAAAACTAGGGATAACAGGAACTTACCTTGACATTGTAAAAGCTATCTATGCTAAGCCTCAGGCTAGCATCATTCTGAATGGAGAAAAATTGAAGGCATTCCCTCTAAAATCTGGAACAAGACAGGGATGCCCCCTATCACCACTTCTATTCAATATAGTTCTCGAAACACTGGCCAGAGCAATTAGACAGAGGAAAGAAATTAAAGGCATAAAAATTGGAAAAGAAGTACTTAAATTATCACTATTTGCAAATGACATGATTCTATACCTAGAAGACCGAAAAGGGTCTACAAAGAAACTACTAGAACTAATAAATGAATTCAGCAAAGTGGCAGGATATAAAATCAACACGCATAAATCAAAGGCATTTCTGTATATCAGCGACAAAACTTCTGAAACGGAAATGAGGAAAAACACTCCATTCACAATATCCTCAAAAAAAATAAAATACTTGGGAATCAACCTAACAAAAGAGGTGAAAGATTTATACAATGAAAACTACAGAACCCTAAAGAGAGAAGTAGAAGAAGATCTTAGAAGATGGAAAAATATACCCTGTTCATGGATAGGCAGAACTAACATCATCAAAATGGCGACATTACCAAAAGTTCTCTATAGGTTTAATGCAATGCCAATCAAAACCCCAATGGCATTTCTTGTAGAAATAGATAAAGCAATCATGAAATTCATATGGAAAAATAAAAGACCCAGAATAGCAAAAGCAATTCTAAACAGGAAGTGTGAATCAGGCGGTATAGCGATACCAGATTTCAAACTATATTACAGAGCAATAGTGACAAAAACAGCATGGTACTGGTACCAAAACAGGCAGGTGGACCAATGGTATAGAATAGAGGACACAGAGACTAATCCACAAAGTTACAACTATCTTATATTTGATAAAGGGGCTAAAAGCATGCAATGGAGAAAGGATAGCATCTTCAACAAATGGTGTTGGGAAAACTGGAAATCCATATGCAACAAAATGAAACTGAATCCCTTTCTCTCACCACGCACAAAAGTTAACTCAAAATGGATCAAGGAGCTTGATATCAAATCAGAGACTCTGCGTCTGATAGAAGAAAAAGTTGGCTCCGATCTACATATTGTGGGGTCGGGCTCCAAATTCCTTAATAGGACACCCATAGCACAAGAGTTAATAACAAGAATCAACAAATGGGACTTACTTAAACTAAAAAGTTTTTTCTCAGCAAGAGAAACAATAAGAGAGGTAAATAGGGAGCCTACATCCTGGGAACAAATTTTTACTCCTCACACTTCAGATAGAGCCCTAATATCCAGAGTATACAAAGAACTCAAAAAATTAGACAATAAGATAACAAATAACCCTATCAACAAATGGGCCAAGGACCTGAACAGACACTTCTCAGAGGAGGACATACAGTCAATCAACAAGTACATGAAAAAATGCTCACCATCTCTAGCAGTCAGAGAAATGCAAATCAAAACCTCCCTAAGATACCATCTCACTCCAGTAAGATTGGCAGCCACTATGAAGTCAAACAACAACAAGTGCTGGCAAGGATGTGGAGAAAAGGGTACACTTGTACATTGCTGGTGGGACTGCAAATTGGTGCGGCCAATTTGGAAAGCAGTTTGGAGATTCCTGGGAAAGATGGGAATGGAACCACCATTTGACCCCGCTATTGCCCTTCTCGGACTATTCCCTGAAGACCTTAAAAGACCATGCTACAGGGATACTGCCACATCGATGTTCATAGCAGCACAATTCACAATAGCTAGACTGTGGAACCAACCCAGATGCCCTTCAGTAGATGAATGGATAAAAAAAATGTGGCATCTATACACAATGGAGTACTATGCAGCAATAAAAAATGACAAAATCATAGAATTTGTAGGGAAATGGATGGCACTAGGGCAGATTATGCTTAGTGAAGCTAGCCAATCCCTAAAAAACAAATACCAAATGTCTTCTTTGATATAATGAGAGCAACTATGAACAGAGCAGGGAGGAAGAGCAGGAAGAAAAGATTAACATTAAACAGAGACATGAGATGGGAGGGAAAGGGAGAGAAAAGGGAAATTGCATGGAAATGAAGGGAGACCCTCATTGCTATACAAAATTACATATAAGAGGTTGTGAGGGGAATGGGAAAATAAACAAGGAGAGAAATGAATTACAGTAGATGGGGTAGAGAGTGAAGATAGGAGGGGAGGGGAGGGGGGATAGTAGGGGATAGGAAAGGTAGCAGAATACAACAATTACTAATAGGGCATTATGTAAAATTGTGGATGTGTAACTGACGTGATTCCTTAATCTGCATTTGTGGTAAAATTGGGGGTTCATAACCCACTTCAATCTAATGTATGAAATATGATATGTCAAGAGCTTTGTAATGTTGTGAACAACCAATAAAAAAATAAAAATAAATAAAAAAAGAAGGACATTTCATGCTGCTTAAGGGAACTGTATTTCAACAAGACATGAGAATCATAAATATTTATGCCCCAAACAGTGTAGCATCTACATACGTCAAACAATCCTTGTAAATTCCAAGAAGCAAGTAGACCACGACACAATACTGCTGGGTGACATTTACCCACCTCTCTCACCACTGGATAGACTCTCCAAACAAAAACTGTATAAAGAATCTATAGAACTAAACAATACAATTAATAATTTAGACTTAAGAGACATATAGAATATTTCATCCATCAATGACTGAATGCACTTTCTTCTCAGACACACAGGGATCCTTCTCTAAAATAGGGCATATTTTGGGCCACAAAGCAACTCTTAGCAAAAAATAAAGAAAATACCTTGCATCCTACCAGATCATAATGGAATGAAATTAGAAGTCAATGATAAAATAAATAAAAATAGAAGCTATTCTAACACCTTGCTACTCTAAATAACTTGCTATTGAATCATGAATGTACAGCAGAAGAAATCAAGGATGAAATAATAAAGTACTTAGAGGTAAATGAGAATAGCAAGACAACACATCAAAATCCCTGGGAGTGTATAAAGGCAGTACTAAGAGGAATTTTTATTTCATTGAGTTCATTCATTAAAAAAATAAAAAATAAAAAGTCAACAGACAAATAAACTAACATTACAACTCCACGCACTAGAAAAAGAACAAATAAACACCAAAAGCAGTAAAAGACAAGAAATCATTAAAATCAGAGCTGAAATCCATGAAATTGAAACAAAAGAATCAATCCAAAGAATTGACAAAACAAAAAAAGTTGGTTCTTTGAGAACATCAATAAAATTGATAAACCCTTACCCAAGCTAGTAAAAGAGAGTGAAAACTCAAATTTCTAAATTTTTTTAATTAAAAAGGAAATATAACAATGGATATACTGAAATAGAGATGATAACCAGGACCTATTATGAAAATGTATCCTCTAATAAAATACAAAATATTGACAAATTTCTGGAGACATATGACTTACCCAAATTGAATATTCAATTTCAGGATAACATAGAAAATTTAAACAGATTAATTTCAAATAATGAAAGTGAAGACAAAATCAAAAGCCTACCAAAAATGAAAAACCCAGGACCAGATGGATTCTCAGCCAAATCCTACCAGATTGTTAGTTAGAAGAACTAACCAACACTCCTCAAATTGTTCCATAAAATAAAAAAGGATGGAACACTCCTAACTCATTCTATGAACCTAGTATTGCCCTAATTCCAAAACTAGATAGGCACATTAAGGAAAGAAAACTTCAGACCAATATCCCTCATGAACATAGATGCAAAAATCATCAATAAAATTTCTGGCAATTCACATACAAAAACATATTTAAAAAGGTATTGCACCATGATCAAGTGGGGTTCATCCCAGGGATGCAAGTTTGGTTCTATGTAGAAAAATCAACAAATGCAATTCATCGCATCAATAGACTTAAGACTCAATAGATGCAGAAAAATAATTTGACAAAATATAGTAGCCATTCTTGTTCAAAACACTGGAAAAACTAGGGACAGTAGGAACATACCTCATCATTGTAAAAGCTACATATGCTAAACCCAAGGCCACCATTATTCTAAATGGAGAAAAATTGAAAGTATTCACTCTATAAACTGGAACAAGACAGAGATGCCCTCTTTTACTATTTCTTTTCAACATAGTCTTATAAACTTTAGCCACAGCAATTATACAAATGAAAGAAATTAAAGGGATACATATAGGAAAAGAAGAACTCAATCTATTCCTCTCTGCTGGTGACATGATTTTATATTTAGAAGACGCCAAAAAAACTTCACCAGAAAACTTCTTGAACTTATAAACAAATCCAACAAAGTAACAGAATATAAAATTAACACCCGTAAATCAATTGCATTCCTATACATCAGTGATGAATCAACTGAAAGAGAAATTAGGAAAACTATCCCATTCACATTAGCCTTAAAGAAAATTAAATATTTGTAAATCAATCTAACAAAATAGGTGAAAGATCTCTACAATTCAATCTCCAGAACACTAAAGAAATTGATGAAGACCTTAGAAGATAACAAAAATCTCCCATGTTCTTCGATAGGCAGACTACTATTGTCAATCTATCATACTACCAAAAGCACTGCACAGATTCAATGTGATTCCTATTAAGTTTCTGATGATGTTCTCCATAGAAACAGAAAAATCAGTGATGAAATTCATTTGGAAAAATAAGAGACACAGAGTAGCCAAAGCAATGTTCAGCAAGAAAAGTAAAGCAGGAGGCATCACAATACCAGACCTGAAATTATACTACACAACTATGGTATCAAAAACAACATGGTATTGGCACCAAAACAGAAAAGAACAGAATAGGAGACACAGAGTCATGCCCACATAAATAAAGTTATCTCATACCAGACAAAAGTGTCATAAGTATACCATTAGAGAAAAGGTAGCCTCTTCAACAAATGGTGCTGGGAAAATTGGAAATCCATACATAGTAAAATAAAATTAGACTCCTATCTAATTTTAGGAGTCACAAAACTCTAAGCACATGAAGGTCCAAAGCATTAGATTAGAGACCCTGTGCCTTCTAGGAAAAAAAGAAAAGTAGGCCCAAATCCCCACCATGTTGGCTTAGGAAGCAAATTCCTTAAGATTCCTAAAGCACAAGAACTAAAATCAAGAATCAATTTATGAGATTGTATAAAATTAAAAAGCTTCCTCAGAGAAAAGGAAACTATTAAGAATGTGGAGAGAGAGCATACAGAATGGGAGAAAAATCTTTACCACCTGCACCTCAGATAGAGCATCAATCTCCAGGATATATATAAAAAACTCAAAAAACTTAACACCAAAAAAATCAAATAACCCAATCCATAAATGGGAAAGGGAATGGAACAGACACTTCACAGAAGAAAAAATACAAATGGGCAACAAATAAATGAAAACATATTCAACATCAACTACTTAGAGAAAAAGCACATTAAAACTACACTGAGATTTCATCTCATTCCAGTCAGAATGACAATTATCAAGAATACAAGTAACAATAAATGTTGGCAAGGGTGTGGGGGGAAAAAGGTACACTCATATATTGGTCATACGACAACAAATTGGTGCAACCACTATAGAAAGCAGTACAAAAATTCCTCAAACTTGGAATGAAATCACCATTTGACCCAGTTATCCCATTCCTCAGCATATACTCAGAGGACTTAAAATCATCATACTACAGTGACACTGCCATATCAAAGTTTACAACAGCTCAATCTTTAATAGCTAAGTTGTGGAACCAATCCAGGTGTCCTTTTTTTTATTGTTGGTCGTTCAAAACATTACATAGTTCTTAATATATCATATTTCACAATTTGATTCAAGTGGGTTATGAACTCCCGATTTTACCCTGTATAAAAATTGCTGTATCACATCAGTTACACTTCCATTGATTTACATATTGCCATTCTAGTGTCTGATGTATTCTGCTGTCTATCCTATTCTCTACTATCCCCCCTCCCCTACCCTCCCCTCCCCTCCCCTCTTCTCTCTCTACCCCCTCTACTGTAAATCGTTTCTTCCACTTGTATTATTCTTCTCTTACCCCTCATTTCCTCTTATATGTAATTTTGTATAACCCTGAGGATCACCTTCCATTTCCATGCAATTTCCCTTCTCTCTCCCTTTCCCTCCCACCTCTCATCCCTGTTTAATGTTAATCTTCTTCTCAAGCTCTTCTTCCCTACCCTGTCCTTGGTTACTCCCCTTATATCAAAGAAGTCATTTGGCATTTGTTTTTTAAGGATTGGCTAGCTTCGCTTAGCATAATCTGCTCTAATGCCATCCATTTCCCTCCAAATTCTATGATTTTGTCATTTCTTAATGCAGAGTAATACTCCATTGTGTATAAATGCCACATTTTTTTATCCATTCATCTATTGAAGGGCATATAGGTTGGTTCCACAATCTTGCTATCATGAATTGTGCTGCTATGAACATCGATGTAGCAGTGTCCCTGTAGCATGCTCTTATTAGGTCTTTAGGGAATAGACCGAGAAGGGGAATAGCTGGGTCAAATGGTGGTTCTATTCCCAGCTTTCCAAGAAATCTCCATACTGATTTCCAAAAAAAGTTTTTTTCTCAGCAAAAGAAACAATAAGAGAGGTAAATAGGGAGCCTACATCCTGGGAACAAATCTTTACTCCACACACTTCAGATAGAGCCCTAATATCCAGAGTATACAAAGAACTCAAAAAATTAGACAATAAGATAACGAATAACCCAATCAACAAATGGGCCAAGGACCTGAACAGACACTTCTCAGAGGAGGACATACAATCAATCAATAAGTACATGAAAAAATGCTCAGCATCACTAGCAGTCAGAGAAATGCAAATCAAAACCACCCTAAGATACCATCTCACTCCAGTAAGATTGGCAGCCATTATGAAGTCCAACAACAACAAGTGCTGGAGAGGATGCGAGGATGCGGGGAAAAGGGTACACTTGTTCACTGTTGGTGGGACTCCAGGTGTCCTTTAACAGATTAATGGATAAAGAAAATATATATACAATAGAATATTACTCAGCCATAAAGAAGAATTAAATTATGGATTTTGCCATTAAATGGATGGAATTAGAGACTTTCATGCTAAGTGAAATCAGCCAACCCTCCAAAACTGAATGCCAAATGTTCTCTTTGATATGTTCTCTTGGATATGTTCTCTTTGATACACTGGGGGAAGGGATGAGGGGTGGTTCATCGAATTGAACAAGGGGAAGGAGGGAAGAAGGGAGGATACGAATTGGAAAAAATGGTAGAATGACTTGGACATAACTTTCCTATGTTCCTATATGAATACACAAGCAGTGTAAATCTACATCATGTACAACCACAAGAATGAGAAATTATACTCCCTGTATGTATAATGGTCAAAATACATTCTACCGTCATGTATAACTAAAAAGAACAAAGAACATAAAAGAAAAAGAATACAAAAATAATATTTGTTATTTACAAAGCTTCAAAAGGAGAAATCTTGACCCAGATTATTTCTCTTTTAAAAGTAACCAAATATCTAAAAAAGTAATAACATTAGTTCTATAGGTTTACAGAGAATACAAGAGGAGAAAATTAAATTGAAATGATTTTATAAGTGCAGTGCTACCTCAGTACTTAAATGAGATTAAGACAGAACTCCCAAAATAATGAAGATTAAAAAAAGAGTAAAAGAAAATAGTACACCAATATCCCACATACATATGGCACAACATTTTCACCAAAATCTGAACAAACTATATCCAACAGCATATCAAAATACAGGATGGTAATAAAGAGGTATTTGTTTCAGAAATACAGGGCTGGTTCAGTGTTTGAAAATTAAGGATCTTCCCAAGCAATTCAAAGGAATCACTGGACAAAATTCTATATCCACACCTGATAAAAATTCTCATACAGTGTTAATAGAGGGGGACATCTTCAACTTCATAAAGAAGATCTTAAAACCTAGAGTTAACATTATTCTTGACAGTGAAGAATTGAGTGTTTTCCCCCAATGATTAAACAAGGAAACACAAAGGCCTACAGATAGACCGGAAGGAATAAAAGTTTCTACTTGCTGAAGAAATTATTCTTGTATGTAGAAATTCACAGAAATCTGAAAGTAACAACAACAAGTCCTAGAAATAATGTTTAGAGAGATCACAGGAGAACATATCAGCACACAGGAGTCTGTTTCATTTCTGAGTACTACTAAGAAATATACAGACATAAAATTTTTTTAAATCATGATATTTACAGTAGAGCCCCAAATGATGAAATGCGTAAATGTAAATCTAATAAAAGAGGTGGTTAAATAAAGCCAAAGACAGAGAATGAAGAGGTGACACTATATGTCAAAAAAACACGAAAAGGCAAGTAACAGGTACTGTTCTGGGATTTTCAAGAGGATCACAGCTCTGTTCTTCAGCTGACACCTTGATTTCTGCTTAGTAATACTGATTTTGGACTATTGACCTATAGAGCTCTGAGTGAATAAATTACTGTTGATTACAGTCACAAGTTTATAGTAAATTTTATGCAGCCACATGAAATTACTACACTGGGTGAATAAGTAAATTATGGTATGTCTAGTTAATGGAATATTATTCATCAATGAAAAATAAAATTGAAATGTACAACAATTGAGTGGATTTCAGAGGCATTATTCTGAGTAAAGGAATCAGTATGTTTTATTTTTTCTATAAACCGCAAAATTGTAGTGAAGAAAAACATGTTAGGTGTTGCTAAGAATAAGGGTTGTATGATTAGTATGACATAAAGGTGTAATAAGAAGGAAGTTTTGAGGGAGATGTGAGAATATTTCACCCTGATTTTGGCAGTGGTTATACAAATGTATGCATGTGGTGAAATTTCACAGATATACACATCAATAAAATTATATTAAAACTGATAAAGCTGATAAAATTCGTTATACTAGTCAATTTCTGGTTTTGATAATTATGCTATTGTTCTCTAAGATATTATGACTGAAGGAAGCTGGGTAAAGCATACCTGGTAATTCTATTATTTTCAAAGCTTCAATATGAGTCTAGAGTTATTTCAAAATCAAAAGTTAAATAATGATTTTATTTGACATCTCTGAGTGTTTTCTCTGTGAAGGTATGGTGCTTTGTCTATTAGCTTGTTTAATCTTTACAACGCAAATAAACAAGCACTATTATTGTTCTGCCCATTTTGAAGAAGCTGGAGCATAGAGAAGTTGAGCAACTTTTCAACATTTTAAAATTAGAGATTTGTTAGAACCAGACATGAAACTCTGGCAGTGCGACTTCAGAGCCCATCCTCAAAACCACTTTCTTTGTAGGGTGGCACTGCTGCCAGATTTGTTTTAGAAAAACAACAGTAAGTGGAAGAAATCTGTGTGTCCATCAATCAGGGAACATGACTCTTCAAACGCATGGTACATAATACCACCTGGTAGAAGAACAAATAACGAAACTTAAAAGATATAGGAAGAATTCCAAGGCTAATATGAGGCTAAAAAAAATCCAAGATGCATAATAGTTGGTATATTATACCATCACTCTATGGAAGAAAAGTTAGCAAAGACAAAGACACAATAGAAAGTGTGGTGTGTGTGGTGTGTGTGTGTGTGTGTGTATGCGCGCGCGCGCGCGTGTGTGTGTGTGTGTGTGTGTGTGTGTGTGTGTTGAAGCATTTGGAGCTGACAAATACTGGAAGTTCCAGGGGAGCAAAACAGAGCATACATGGTAAGAAGGACTCGGAGCAGAAACTGCTAATTAATACACGACATCCATTTTCTTCTTCCTTTTAATTAGAAAATCAAGGATTTTTGCTGAGCAGTAGCTATCCAATAAGAGGCTCTTTTACAGGTAGCAGTAGATGTGCCATCAAGTTTAGAACAGGAGGAGGTGATTTGAAGTGATGCACGGGGCTCTGGGCCAACTTCTTGAAGAGGTAGCTGCTTCCAGGATTTCTTCCCCATTCACCATGGCTGGAGAGTGGTGCACAGGCACCAGGCATCAGTAGGAATCATGAGGGTATCCCTGTGGGGGATGGAAGAGAAATAAGATAGGACTTCTGGAGTAGAGAAGCTGTGTCTCTAGCCAAAGGCTGCAGACATAGGAACCACTTGGGGAGAGAAATACATGTCTATCCTGTTTAAGCAAGTCTGCATTTGGATGTCCTCATGTCATAGTTTAGCTTATTGCATAATTATTACAAATATTTAATTTTTATTGAACTCTCTTTTTGAATTAATTTAATATGTACTAAAACAATTTAGATTTCATCCCTAGCAATCAGAGAAATGCAAATTAAAACTACTCTAAAATACCATCTCACTCCAGTAAGAATGGAATCCATTGTTAGGTGCAGGACAGGCTGAGTAAGTTGTCTGCAGGGCATGCCAAACAAAGTTAGCTGCAGGATGACCTGGCTTCTCAAACCCTCTGTCTGGTTCTTTATCACCTGTTTGCTTCAAGCCCAAACGCCCAAGCCCCTGCTCAAGGCTGAACACTTAACACTCTTGTGCCAACAAGGCAGCTTGCAGACCCAGAGACCCCATTAGATTTGGGCTATAAAAACTCCTTCCTGCTGGGCCCCTCTCTCTCTTGCTCTCTCTTGCTCTCTCTGTCTCTCTTGCTCTTTCTTCTCTCTCTTTCTCTCTCTCTTTTCTTCTCTTTTGCACTGCTGCAATAAAGATCTCTTGGTTGCTCTGAGTGTTGTGGTCACTTTCCTTTATCCATGATGAAGACAAACAACAACAAGTGTTGGCAAGGATGCGGGGGAAAAAGGTATACTCATACACTGCTGGTGGGACTGCAAATTGGTGCAGCCAAATTTGAAAGCAGTATGGAGATTCCTTGGAAAGCTGGGAATGGAACCAACCACCATTTGACCCAGCTATTCCTCTTCTCGGACTATACCCAAAAGACCTAAAAACAGCATACTACAAGGACACAGCCATATCAATGTTTATAGCAGCACGATTTACAATAGCTAGACTGTGGAGCCAACCTAAATGTCCTTCAATGGATGAATGGATAAAAAAATGTGGCATATATACACAATGGAATATTACTCAGCACTAAAAAATAATAAGATCATGGCATTTTCAGGGAAATGGATGGCATTAGAACAGATTATGCTAAGTGAAGCTAGTCAAACCCTAAAAAACAAATGCTGAATGTCTTCTCTGATATAAGGAGGGTGACTCAAAATGGGGAAGAAAGTAAGATCATGGGAAGAAGTTTAGCTCTACATAGGGAAGAGGGGTGGGAGGGAAAGGGAGAGAGAAAGGGAATTGCATAGATGGTGGAAGGAGACCCTCATTGTTATACAAAATACATGTATGAAGATGTGAGAAAAAAAATGGGCTACCTTAGATTAGGTAGAGAGAAGTGAGGGGAGGGGAAGAGAGGGGTTGGGGAGATAGGAAGGATAGTAGAATGAAACAGAAATTATTATTACTGTGTGTATATATGTGAACACATGACCAATGTGATTCTGCAACCTGTATACTCAGAAAAATGAGATGAGATATTGTATCCCATGTGATTCAAATGTATGCTATGTCAAGGTCATTGTACTGTCAGTGTAACTAATTAAAAAAATAAAAAATAAGTAAATATCAAATTGCAACTTTGCTGAGAGTTATAAAAGGGATGATCATGGTCCAATGGAGGTCAGCAATATTGTTGAGTGGTTTGAATGTCAGAGAACATTAAATGCATTGAGAAAGAGAGCTAATTCAGGACTTGAGGAGTGGGAAGGAACTGTCTGACTAAAGAAGAAATGGAGAGCACTCCTAGCAATACAGTGGGTACCAAGGTCCTGGGGAGGGTGGTGTTGGTGGTACGGGGTGAGAGTATCTGCTTTCCAGAGATCCTGGAGCAGGAAAGTGGGCTTAGTAAGAAGGGCTTAAAAAACAAACAAACAAACAAAAAACGGCCAGTATCAAGAGGGAGGTGGTTTAAATTGGAGAAAGAGATCAGTAGATAAGGAAGACCACCCAGAATCTCAGAGGACATGATAAGGATTCCAACTTCCTCTAAGAGAAGTTCTCAAAGGGATCTTAAGTAATCAAATTTATGTTTTAAAAAGAGTTAATAACAAGAATCAACAAATGGGACTTACTTAAACTAAAAAGTTTTTTCTCAGCAAGAGAAACAATAAGAGAAGTAAATAGGGAGCCTACATCCTGGGAACAAATTTTTACTCCTCACACTTCAGATAGAGCCCTAATATCCAGAGTAAACAAAGAACTCAAAAAATCAGACAATAAGATAACAAATAACCCAATCAACAAATGGGCCAAGGACCTGAACAGACACTTCTCAGAGGAGGACATACAATCAATCAACAAGTACATGAAAAAATGCTCAGCATCGCTAGCAGTCAGAGAAATGCAAATCAAAACCACCCTAAGATACCATCTCACTCCAGTAAGATTGGCAGCCACTATGAAGTCAAACAACAACAAGTGCTGGCGAGGATGTGGGGAAAAGGGTACTCTTGTACATTGCTGGTGGGACTGCAAATTGGTGCGGCCAATTTGGAAAGCAGTATGGAGATTCCTGGGAAAGCTGGGAATGGAACCACCATTTGACCCAGCTATTGCCCTTCTCAGGAAGACCTTAAAAGAGCGTACTACAGGGATACTGCCACATCAATGTCCATAGCAGCACAATTCACAATAGCTAGATTGTGTAACCAACCCAGATGCCCCATGAATGGATAAAAAAATGTGGCATTTATACACAATGGAGTATTACTCAGCACTAAAAAATAATAAGATCATGGCATTTTCAGGGAAATGGATGGCATTAGAACAGATTATGCTAAGTGAAGCTAGCCAATCCCTAAAATACAAATGTCAAATGTCTTCTTTGATATAATGAGAGCAACTAAGAACAGAGCAGGAAGGAAGAGCAGGAGGAAAAGATTAACATTAAACAGAGACATAAGGTGGGAGGGAAAGGGAGAGAAAAGGGAAATTGCATGGAAATGGAAGGAGACCCTCATTGTTATACAAAATTACATATAAGAGGTTGTGAGGGGAATGGGGGAAAAAACAAGGAAAGAAATGAATTACAGTAGATGGGGTAGAAAGAGAAGATAGGAGAGGAGGGGAGGGGAGGGGGATAGTAGAGGATAGGAAAGGTAGCAGAATACAACAGTTACTAATATGGCATTATGTAAAAATGTGGATGTGTAACCGATGTCATTCTGCAATCTGTATACAGGGTAAAAATGGGAGTTCATAACCTACTTGAATCTAATGCATGAAATATGATATGTCAAGAGCTTTGTAATGTTTTGAACAACCAATAAAAAAAGGAAAAAAAATCCTGTTTGCATTGTGGAAAATGTATTGGCAACTGGTAAAAGTGAAGGGCAGGAGACCATTGTGAAACGATTTGCATGGACTAGAGAAAGGCCGGTAGGCTACAAACAGTCTCTGTGGTAGAGATGGAGAGCAGAGATTTGGAGACCTGTCTCAGCACCGAGTGAGAAGAGGGAAGGAGGGAAAAAGTACCTGGTTATGATTCCTACCTACGTGGTCTTAGCAATCAGATGGGCAACACAGGGCAGCAGCAATCTCAGAAAAGAACCAATGGAAAAGAAAGACAGGGATTTTCCTTTTGTCATGTTAATTTTAAGGTTCATTCAAATCTACTTTAGTACCAATTGGATTTCTGACGTAGTGTTTATGGTCGTGTAATTAAAATAGGAGTCATAATCAATGTTTTCGCCCTTAGGTGTTGCACTAAGTAAACCTTTTCCTCCCATTTTACACGTTAAAGCATTGAAGGCAGAAACAGTTCAAACTTCTTCAGTGTCCCCAAAGTTTTAACTGATAAAGTGATATTTGAATGTGAAAATAATCTCTGAACATATTTGATGTTTAATTAAATATATAAGTGTAAAATGAATTTCTAAAAGAAGAACTGTGTTTAATTAATTATTTCACCCACAAAGCACAGAGTACTAAGAATATTTTGCACATAACTGGCAACACAAAAATGTTTTTAGGTCTATAGAAGTAGATGGGAGGGATGGGAGGTGGTACAGCAGTTGCCTAGCATGCATGAGACCCTGGATTTGATTCCTAGAACCTTCCAAACTTTTAATATTAATTTATGAATATTTGCCCAGTTAAGAAGACATGGACAAATACACATATTATAGGAACATTGATACTGTCTGAAGAAAAATCTTCAAAGTAAATGATATGTATTTCAAATACATGGTACCATAGATCTTAAGTTATCTATCTATCCACCCATCTATTTAATTTGTTATGGGGTTGCATCATGTCCCTGCAAAAGAATACCCAGAAGTTCCAGTTCTGAGGGCCTTCCAACTTTGACCTTATTTGGAAATATGATCGTAAAGAGATAATCAGGATAAAATGAAATCATTAGGATGAGCCCTAATCCAACATAACTAGCATCCTCATAAAATGGGAGAATCCCGACACATACATGGACATGCCTGCAAGGAAGATAGCAGGAGGAGCACACAGAAAAGATACCCATGAGACTGGGGTCATGCAGTCATGAGGATTGCTGGCAAACACCACCAAAGTCAGGATAAAATGGAGGAAGATGGTCACCAAGAGATGCCCAAAACAGCACATCTTGGTCCATGCCTTTCTTTCAGAACTTCATTTTCCACAAACACACCTTCATCCCCACCCTCCACCCCACCCCAGTCTGTGCTACCTTGCTTGTTATGACCCCTAGGAAACTAGCACTAGCTCACCGATTAACTATCAATCAATCACCTGCCTTTGCATCTATAATTTGTTTCTTTTTCTTTTTTATTTGAGGGTATATATGAAATATCAGTTATGATGTTTTATTTCCCAATTCTGTGGCACAGGCATTAATGCAACAAAACCTCAACACATCCTTTAAAACATGCACACACACACACACACACACACAGCTGACCTAACTTTTTATTTGATCCCGATAATACCTTTGGGGTTGTTCTCTCAGTGTGTGCCTCCCTGAATTTGCAGCCCTAGCAGCTAAAACACTGCTTTAAACTGCTTCTATACTGACCTTCTGAATAAGGTCCCCTCTGGAAGGTAAAGAACAGAGTTCCCACTGTGATAATGTCACTCTTCAGGTTGTTGAAAATCACTGTAAAATGCACTTGCAGCAAGGCACTGTGACAACAAGACACATGCCCTGGAGTGGCCCACAGACTGAATGATAGATCCTGGAAAGCAGTGGAGCACCATGCTTGCTGCCCAGGTAAGAGTCCTTGTGTTCAAGGATGGGATAAGACCAACTGCATTATTTCTCAAGCACTCATGTGTGCACAGAAAATAGTAGAAAGGATAAAATTAACAAGAAAACCAGATGAACAAAAAATGGAGGAAATTACATTATTATTAAACATTTCCTTCAGTGAAACAAGAACATTTTTTTCTATATGAAAAGGTGCCTATATACCAACCAAAATACAAATTTATGAAATCAAATTACTGAGGGCTCAGGGGATGGAGGGATAAATATGATGAATATTTTTATGAGTACAAATCCATGATGAATCCAGCTAGATCAATATGAGTCAATTGACTCCCATAAGGATCACCATTTAGTCCAACTCCTTTGGGAATTTGTTTTGTGATAGAGAAAACCACAAACATTATGACATTTCAATCACCTTTTGCATTGATACGGGGAACTCAATTCATTAGTACAATAGATACTAAAATTGTGTTTGTGTATCTGACTTTCTGTTCTTCATTATTTTGTCTCATCCTGTTGCCTCATCAATATTAACCCACATTTAAATTAATTGTGTTTGTGAGTGTGTGTGTGTGTGTATGTGTGTGAGTGTGTATGTTTATCAAGCAATGCAAAATACTGAATGAGTACAGAAACGACCACGGATTTGGTACCAAAACCACAGCCCACAGCTGTGTGTGTATGTATGTGTGCATGTGTGTGTGTATCCCTGAAGTGGTAAGTGCCATAAAAGATACCTAGCCTTGTGAACTCAGAGTATGTCTAAATTATTATTGACAAGTAAAGAGTCAGGGAATACGTTTGACCTGTGCCTCTCAAGGAGATGGGAAACAGCACACATTAGCATGAGCCTGGGGACAAAGCCCAGGACTTTCAATTTGGCAGGAGCACAGATCATAGAAGAGAAGGGGAAAGGGCTAGAAATTCAAATAATGATTCCTCATCGTCAAAAAAAAAAAAATGTTTGGAAATTTCCAAAGACTCACAGTGGCCTCATCAGAGCACTCTTCCAAGGCAATCACCCAGAAAGTGTCTTAGAGGGAAGGAAGTAGACAGAGAGCCCAGGCAAAGAGTGTGAATGTCTTTCCAATGTTCACAGTGAACACTAAGGAAGCTTTTAATTTCACAGTGGCAGTATGATGTAGTTTCCACTCTTAATAATCCCTGTAGGAGGAATTTAAAAGGGTGTTTCACTAAAACTCCTATGAAGTCATGGTCACATGACACATGGGTGAGTAAGCTTTTTAGAGTATTCATGGCCCCGGTTTTCACTGTTCTTGACCTTCATAATCTTATAGGTTTAAATCATGTCACAGTTAAGTAGAGCTTCATGTGGGATATATTGTGTTAGTTTTGATCATCTCTGTGTTTCTAGTCTGGTGAGTAACGGGGAGTGAATTGTAGATGCAATAATATTTTCATGACATGGATTGCCATTTCTAACACTTTAACATTTATGATCTGAAATCTATAAATGGTTCCTGACAATTTGAAAAGAAGCACCCATGAGGCATTGCTGAAATAACTGTGTATGATGTAGCCAATGAGAATTTACTCATATACTCTATTTGCACTGCTTGTAGCTGGGCCTGTTTTTATCATATGTAGAAGAAATTAATCAGACATAAAACATAATAAGAAAAAGCTAGTAATGTCCTAAAACCCTGTTATTTAAATGATTACATCTATTTGAATCAATTCAATATTAATTTTCAGTGCCCCCCTTAGGTTGGATATGCTATACATATATGAAATTGATAGCATTACTAATGACTATTGTGAGTAGAACTACAGTAATAACTACTATTTATGAAGCAGTTAAAACTTGACAGAACCTCCTATGAGCAGTTCATTTCATAAATATCTCATTTAATTCTTACAGTAACCAGTAACCCTAAGGGTGTGTGTGTCTGTGTGTGTGCGTGTGTGTGTGTGTAGTGTGTGTGTGTGTGTGTGTGTGTGTGTGTGTTGGAGATGATTCTATTTTAGGAATGAGAAGAGTGGAATTTAAAGGTGATAATTACAAAATCAAAATAAAATATCATCTGTTAGAGTGGCTACTATGAAAAAAAAACTAAAGGTAACAAGAGCAGTGAGGATGTGGAGTAAAGGGACTCTCACCTGCTGTTGGTGAGAATGTAAATTATGGAAGACAGTATGGAGTTTCCTCAAAAATTAAAAATAGAACTTCCATATGATGCAGCCATCCCACTACTGGGTATACAGCCAAAGAAAATGAAAAGAGCATGTCAAAGAGACATCTGTACCCCCGGGTTCACTGCAGCTCACTTCATGATAATCTAGAAAGGGAAAACAATCTAATTGTCCATCAATGGGTGAAGGGATGAGAGAGTGTGGTGCATGTACACAACTGAATACCATTCGACAACAGAAAATAATGAAATCTTATCATTTATGACAACCTGGGTAGAACTGAAGATCATTGTGAAGCCGGGCATGGAAAGACAAGCTCACCACATGATGTCATTCATACGTGGAGTTTTAAAAAGTTTTCCTAGTTATAAGTTGACAACAAAATCTTAGTTAATAAGAACAGGTTGATCAGTGGGTCTTAAGTTGCAGTTAGATAGGAGTACACTGTGCCCTGTACTGGGACCATAGATTACAATAACATAATATATATTTCAAAAAGCTACAGAAAGGATTTTGAATGTTTCAACATGAAGAAATGATGGCTTAAACTGACTTGAGTAGCTAGATAGATATAAACATGGCATGGTACCTACCCAGGGTACACAATTTTAATGTAATTATGTATCAGTAAAAATTAATTTGACTGTAAAGATAATAATTAACTTTCTCAATCAGTAGTCTATTAAAGTTGAGATTCTCATAATTCACAGAAGAGAAGAGTCTACCATTGTCCCCATTTAGTCAATCAGAAAAGGGTTGATACTTTTTTTCTGTGAGTTTCAAAGAGGCTGGAAGCTGTCTTTGGGGTGCAGAGTCCTCACCACTCAGCAACACCAATGAACTGAGGCCTGTGATGCATTCTGGGAAATTCCTAGGAGCTACCAAGCAGTTTGGTTTGTTCTTTTCATTTTGATGCTGAGATGGGATAAGGAAACCTGATCATTCTGGGGACACCTCAGGATTGCAGAAGCAGGTTACATAGCCACACCTGCTCCCCATTTTCTTCTGTGACCAAAGTAGAACACACACCCCAATGCTCTTGATCAAACCTGTCTCTAGAACCAACACCTGGGAGGTCCCTAGTCCCTTTCTAGAGTTCTCTTTTCTATTTTGACTCTTTAGTTCTCTCTTCATTTAGACAGAGATGGAATCCATCTTGGTATTTTACCAATGTTCTCATGGAATCTGTCCATGTTCGGAGGTAGTTAAGAAAGTTTAATTCCCCCTTTTTAGGGATAGGCATGGCTTTGAGTCAAAGAAAATTGGAAATTGCTGTACACTCAATTCCCCCTCAGAGATTTATAAGTCAATGAAAAAAGAATTGGGAAATTCTTCAGAGAAGTCACCTGTTTCATTTTGTTAATCCATAGGTCCCCACAGGCTTTTGACCAAGGACCAACCCTTCATCAAGGAACACTTACTAACCTACCAAGGACTTAACTTGGAAACTCTGAAGAGTGGATGTCCAATGCACCTCCGAAGTCCAGAGAACCATGAATTAACTAAAAGTATCAGAAACATACTTTTGCCATTTACTCAAGCAGGGTTGATAGATGTTTCCTGAAAGGAATTGATGAGGCATTGTTTTGTTTTTTTTTTTCAGGACTGAAAACTACATTAGGAAATATTCAATAAATGATTCAGATTTATACTCAATGAAAGCCTTAGAAGAAAGAGAATATCTGAAAAACAAGCAAAAATATAAGTTTAAAGGTATCAGTGAAAATCCGTTCAATCTATGAATTATGTGGGAGGTCTCACTTTACTGAACCAATTTTGCAGTGTCAGGGATAAATTGTTTATACTTGTTAAATGGAGATTTAGCAAAGTCTTCCAAAAGAGGAGAAGAAAAATCTACTCCTTTAATGTCCTTTATGCCATTCTTCTTCTTCCTCCTCCTCCCTAATTTAAAAAATACACACACACACACACACACACACACACACACACACACACAGATATATATATATATATATATATATATATATATATATATATATATATATATGATTTATTTTAGGTTTTCTAATTTTAAAAAATAGAACAAGAACACTGTCTACCAAATGAAATTTCATTTGAACAAGTAAATGACCAATCATAAACCTACACTCAACAATAAATTATTTTAATATTTTATTGGTTCTTTTTAAGTATACATGACAATAGAATTAATTTTGACAAAATTAAAAAAGCATTGAATATAACTTGTTCTAATTCACTCCCCAGCACTTTCCCTTTCCCTCCCCTTCTCCATCTAATGTTCCCCTCCTTCTGTTCTACTGATATTTGTACTGTTTACTTATAGAATTTTTCATAATTAGTATCTTGTGGGTGTACATGGTGGTGAGATTCACTGAGGTATATTCATATATGAACATAGGAAAGTTACATCCTATTCATTCCACTGTCTTTCCCTATCCCGTCCCTTCTTTTCTCTTCTCCCCCCATTGTGTACTCCACTGATATTTCTTCTAGTCCTTTGCTTACCTGTTTCTTTATTTGGTGCATTTTTAATTGATGTTCTTTAGTTTTCGTTTAATCAAACAGTGTGTATAAGTGCATCTTATATTTCCAAATTAATTATTGAAATACAAATTTTACATATTAAAAATGTCACAGAAACCTTTTAACAATTATAATAATTATTTTATTTTTATGTTTATTCTATCATGTACAATATCACATTTACAAACTTAAAAATATAGTTACATATATTGTAGGTTGTTCACCTTTATATTTTAGGTTTTTCACCTTTCTTTCTTTTCCAGTTTTCTAACTTTGTAGGACCATACATAAAAGAGATATTAAATCAAACTATATTAAACATTTTAGTGAATGGCAGCATCATTATTTATTACAATTTATGTGTCAAGGTTGACCTGCAAGTAAAAAAAATATTTTTCTTAATAACTGAACTGTCTTTCCTAATGATAAGGAGAGGAAAAAATTAACAAATTTTAATTCAATCTGTACAAAAAGAAGCCCAATAGAAGCATTTAAATGCACTTTTAGGAGCTGCTTTGTTATTTAGGTAAAATGATCAGTTTATTAGATTTTATTTAAATTCCATTGCTTTCTCCAAAATTATGTTTAGGGGAATCTGGAGTATGTGGTTTCTTGGTGTTCCAGAGTAGGGGAAATGAAGGTCAGACTCAGTCCTGCAGATCCTCACTGTGCCCCAGGATGACTCCTGCCCACTGGTGATGTGGGCAACATGATACCATTGTTCTACTTAGCTTTTCAGAACCCCTTATCCACTGGTTATCTATGCATCATCATTTAGTTCCAGTGGCAAAGCCTCTTACCTCGGATTCTAGGCCTCTGATGAGTTACTTGTGACCTTGCTCATTTCTCATGCCCTTGGTAGAGAACATAGGTGCCTTTGTTTGCTATAAGCCCCCAAAACAGGCTTCAAGGAAACCAGGACCTTCCTGCCAAGCTCAGGTGTCTACCTGTCCTCTGTCACTTCTAGCCACCATTTCTGTATTGTGTGTGAGAAGTGGCTGCCTATGGAGAATCTCCTAAAAACATCTGTGGATTTCCTCTGCAATGAACCTATGAAACTGTGATCCATATGTGCATAATGCATTCAAAGTGTCATGGCTCCACACTCAATGAAATAAGAACATGTATTCTCAGTTTCTGACATCCATTGCCTCTTTACTTTGACCCACAGTGTTCAGACTCAGAAATGATAGGTTAAGGACTTTCATTTCCTCCCCTATGCCCTTTATTTTTCCACTATGAATATTCAGTAAAACTATGACTTGGTCTGTCAGGTTGCGCTTTGTTCATGGTGAAATGAATGGAACACTTTTCTTTCCCCCTTTTGACTAAGTCAAAGTTTCAATGACATCATCTTGTTATGGAGTCAAAAAATACCATTTTGCATGCCAAAGAATAACTATGAATCCTTTCTTTCTCCTCTAATTTGTACTGTAACAATGCTAATTGTCTTTCACCATCATGATGATAGATAGCTTGAACTGATGGGGGAAATGGTCATGTATCAAAACTACATGAGAGAAAGTCTCATGATAAGATTGGAAAGCATCACCATCATTACAGTCTACTCCTCAAATGCTCCGTGGACTTATTGGGCTCTTTGTGTTCCTAATGTTCAGTGCCTTGTATGCAGATAAGCCAAGCATCCTGCCTGAATGTGTGTTCACACCAGAGGAGGGACTGTCCTTTGCTGCTCTTGTCCTCAGCACTGCCTCTTCCTGTCCAGTTGGTCCTGGTTGAACTAGCCACTTATTCTGTTGTTTAATTGGGAAGATGCTCTTTGACTTCAAATAGGATTACATTTCCATAAGCCCATCATAAAATACAAATATCATAAATTTAAAATGCATTTAATACACTTAACCTACCAAATATTATAGCTCATCCCATCCTACCATAAGTATGCCCAGAACTACAGCTGGGCAAAATCATCTAATGCAAAGCCTATTTTGTAATATAGTACTTAATAATTCATGTAGTTTATTGAGTACTATACTCAAAGTGTAAAACCAACACGGTTGTATTGATATAGTTTTACACCATTTTGCACAGCAGAAACATTGTAAGTCAAAACACTAAGCTGTGTACATTCTGCAATGTAATACTTAATTTTGCATTCATTTTTAATGTATTTTTCTTCCCTTAAAAGCCCCTCAAAATTGGAGACCATCTCTCATTCTGCTGTGCATTTCAAATGCATTTAAATAGAGTTCACTAAATATTTGTTAAATGAATAAATACAACAAGTACAGATTGTGACAAAAGAAGACACCAAAAAGTAAGCGTCTATAACACCTTTCTACGTTCTGTCATTTTGGCTAAGCGTTTTGAGCAACCCCCAAATGATATCAATAATAGCAAAAGAGGCAACAAAGAGTGTGCATGCTGCCAAATACCTAGTGCTAACAATCCCTCAGGCCAACCATGATCATGGCTCTAGTGCATGAACTTGCCTGAACTGTTTCAGCCCATCTCTAATGGAAATCTAATGGAAATCATAAATTACTGAAACAGGTCCACAGGTGCTGAAATTTACTACTGTGTTGACTGCTGGCAAGGTCTGAAACTGAAGAACAACACACGATGTGCTACAAAAATGAAATATTTATTACATTCATATTTTCCCTCAAGCTTTTTTTTTATAAATCCTTTTTCTTGGTGGCAAAATAACAAAGCACCAGAATTTCAAGACAAACCAATTTGCACTGGCATTTTTAGAAATTTTGTTAAATAATTCTCTTTAATGGTTCAAAGCTTTTATGTACAGATACAACTTCATGAATTCTAAATAAACCTTAAAGCCAAGGGGAAAAGGGTGGAAATGTTCTATCTCACAAATTAATCTGCACTTCACTCATCACCAGATACTCCATATGATTGATTCAAATCCCACCAGTCCGTAACCTCCCAAAGCCAAATTAGTCACCAAGGAATTGAAATACTTGGTTATAGGGTGACCATAATGAACGTATGGGGAACCAATGTTCCAAACTAATGCATAAAAAAAGGAATATCATTTGGCTTGGAAGAAGACCATGGAGAAGTAAAAAAAAAAAATACATTGAAAAATGTTGGAATCTGAGATTAGAGAGTTTAGGGTGGGAGGGGATTCATGGCAGCGTGGAAACTTGACTGCAGAATACCTCCATTATTACAGGAGCTAATATCACTTCACCTGAAGTCAATGTTGTCTTATTGGCTGAGATTTAATTAACAGTTTGTCCTGCAAAATATAGGAGGCAAACACTACACCTACAGTTATTAAATTTGGAATGCTGCTAAGACCCTAAAAAAGTGGAAAACCCTAACTAAAAAGCAATTCTCCCATCAAAGGTAATTGCATCTTACTATCACAAGATAAAAGATTCAGATTAATTCATTCTTTTAAGTCCTCATTATTTTTTAAACAAATGGAGACACAGAGCTGTGGACATGCAAAATATAATGCTCAAATTCAGAGACTTTAATTTTACAGCATTTTTATAACTATCTACTTTCCACTTTAAAAGAGTTGTTCTCAACTTCATTAGTCATCAAGCATTTTTAAAAAGTATACCTAAATATTTTAAATGACTCAACATTTCATATGAATACAAAAATTAAATAAAGAAGAGTATATTTGGTACTGATGTGACCACATCTTCACAAAGCATTGGGGAAAAATGATGTAGTGGATACATCTGTGTCTACTCAAGCAAAGACAACAGACTGGGCTAAGAAAAAGCCAGGTAACAGCCTACAACCTGAGAAGCACAGCTGGTCAGGTTCTAATTTCCTGAAGTGGGCCAGGATCGGAGATGTAATCAGATCCGGGACTTTATACCTTAGACCCAAACTCTCAGTTGAGGGTCAGGCTCTTCCAAAGAGCTCAGTTAGCCTGACTGTGAACTGGACCTCAGTGAAATTATTCACAAGCAACAGATGGAAACCACATGGGAAGAGAAGGAACAATAAAATTGGGTGTTGGGATGCTGATAGCCCTTTCTACCTCATTAGCTCATATATACTTCTGTGTTAGAATTTTCATAAGTATTCTTCCATGATCATTATTAATAATAATATTATTACTAATTTTATCGATGTTGTCATCAACACTGGTGCACGCAAATTGATGAAACAAAGCAGTAAAATTAAGGGAAAGTGACTAGGTAGCAAAGTTATTACCTGATAGGAAATAAAAGAGAAAATAAGAATGACTCTGTTGAATCAAAGAACAAAAATGAACACTTAAAAATGGTGCTTAGGAAATAAACTCATTTAAGTGAGTATGTAATATGTAAATTTTAAAATAATACGAGCTTTTAACACCTAAACTGGAGTAAGAAATATAGGTGATATCACCATATTCTGGAAGGCTTTTCTACCCTAAGAAATTCAACTCCATTACCACACCTGACAGACTTAGAGAATGTGGAGGAGTCTGGAGGAAAGGTATGTAATTGCCTTTTTGAAACTAATGTTCAAGTGAAAAACCAAAACATACAAGATGGAAGTTTAATCTTGTATCCCCAACTGCGCATAGTTATAGAAGCACTGGTCAATGTTAAAAAAAGACTGAAACTATCAGGATTAAAATGAAAATGAGAATAATACCAATATATCTTAAATAAACATTGTTTAAACTGGGGGCATATATTAATATGTTATTGAACACTGTTAGAAAGATATCCACAGCAAAAAAAAAAAATGGTTTGACCATGCAAAATAAAGAAGTCTGGAAATCATCTCAACCCTTACAAAAGTAATCTTCAATGGAAAAATAAGTTTCCTTATATATAGAAGACCATGTAAATGACTTAAGGCAGCAAAAATGGATAATCTTTCAAATATATTGTAATAATTCCTGTTACTAAGAAATTGACTTGTATATACTAATGAAAGAAATTTGAGAGAAGTAGGATTTTTTTTCTAAATTTAAAGGATAATGTTTTAGTCATAGACTAAAGAATTCAATCAGCAAAGTCTAGACCGCTTTGCTATATTAAAAGAATGACCATCTGATGCTTTTCATTCTTTATGGACACTATGGAAGGGATTCTTAGGGACTTTATATTGTATGCATTCTCTCCAATATGCCTTTTTGAATCACATTCGTTTGTAGTACCCTGCCATAGTGATTCTGGGCTTGGTTACATGGCTTGTGCCAATGGGACAATATGTAGCTTTAGTTAAACAGAACTTCAAAAAAAAAATGTCTGCATTTCTATTTCATCTTTTGGTCTTTCACAGCTCTCATGAGGTAAATGTGGTATATCTTGGTGAAAGGATATTATAGACAAGGATGCCAGTCATTGCAGTTGACTGATGTACATTTGGAAGCTCTGACCTGGAGCTGATCACGGACATAGGACCAAGCTAGACCTAGATAAATGAGTTCACCTCAGATCAGGAGAGCTGCTACCCAGCTGATTTGCAGACTTGTCAATTGTTGTTGCAAGCCACTACATTTTTGATGTGTTATATAGCATGAGTGTGGCAATGGAACTATTTTGTTCAAAATGGTATTAAATATGACTTTGTAAATTATAGAAATAATAAAACAATGACAATTTGCAATGCAGAAATGTTTTCAAACGTAATCTTAACATTAAACATATTCGTTTTTATTGCCCAGTCCTTCAAATTCCCATTTATAATAATAGCATTATGGATGGAACTGTAGACTTTCATGCCAAGTGTCTTCATCTCTAAGTTTGAAAGGAGCTGTTCTTTAGAATTTTATAGGCAAACTCTATTGAATCTCATTTCAGTGTCTGATTGCTTACTTCCTTGTCTTTTCAGATCCTAATTCTCTCATTTCTGGCCTTAGTAAATAACCTTCAAACTGTGATCAACTTCTGTTGAATTGAAATCTGTTCCACATTATACAAAAGTTTTTTTTTTTTCTAAAATAAGAGTACTGTTATGGTAATGCTCTATGCATAAATCAATGATAATTCTGCATTTTCTGAAGGATAAAGACATATTGTTTTGTAGAAACCAAGTTTTCAATGATGAATTTATTTCGATGGGTAATACTAATTAATGGTGATGCTTAAATGGAGTAGGCAAATATAAATTCTTTGTAACATACAATTTTAAATAAATACATTGTTGCTTTGTATATTTAACATTATCCAATCTATATGTGGGTGCTCCCCACCCCTTATTTTGCCTCTGCCCACCCATTAGCAAATAGAATGGTTATGGTGGCACTTTGGTGTCTGTTTTATCTGGTCCTCAAGTTATTAGGCTCTTTACACATTATCAGTCATAGAGGACTGTTCTATACTCTTATTTGTATTTTATATTAGTCATTGTTATTTGGATGAAGCATATTTGTTACATTTAAAGTCTATTTCAATAATGACAAAACATGAGCATTCACCTGTTTTTATAAATGGTCTCAGAGGAACTCTTATTAGAGTAGTACTTGCCACTATTTCAATCATTCTTTTTGTATTTCTTTTTTTCTTATTTATTAAGCACACATATTTTTAATTTGTTCTTTTTTAATAAGCATACTGGTAGAGTGTACTTTGACATATTATACATATATAGAGTAAAAATTATTCTAATTAGAATCCCATTCTTGTGGTTGAACATGATGTGGAGTTTTACTGGTTGTGTATTCATATATGAACATAGGAAAGTTATGTCCAATTCATTCTACAGTCTCTCTATTCCCATCATCCCTCCTTTCTGTTCATTCTCCTTCATCTAATCCAATGAACTTCTAACCCCTGACCATCACCCATTATTATGTATCAGCATCCACATAAAAAAAATTGGCCTTTGGTTTGGGGAGAATGGCTTATTTCACTTGGCATAAAAGTCTACAGTTCCATCCATTTACCAAAAAATGACATAATTTTCCTTTTCTTGGTGGCTGGGTAATATTTCATTATGTGTATATATATCATATTTTATAACAACCCCAATTTCTACAGTTATCTTATTAAGACCTACACCATAATCTAGGGTTGTTATGCAATCAAATAAAGAAAAAATTTCTAAGTGCCAATCATGATTTAGTTTCTTTTGCCTCTCTAGATGGCATGTCTAAACCCCCTTGGATCAGTATATTACCACCCAATTTGCTTCCTCTACCCAGGTGTTTTCATCAGCAGTAATATCGGCCACCAAGGCACTTAGGTGATCATGCTGATTGTAATCTTTTTCCGAATCCCATCTGATATATTTATAGAACTCCTTCAGAGCTGCCATGTTGTACATATGCAAAGGATGCTATTCACATTACAGTCCATAGAAACAGTGTGTCCCCTCAAGTGGTTTTAATGATATTGACACTGAAAGTTCCATCCTAACATGTTTTGATCTTAACATCTTTAGGGAATTGTCTCTCATCTACATACTATTGCCTGTATTGGTCTTCATATTGATGGCACCATTTATACAAATATTCTCTCTGATAGTAATTTTCTTGGCATTTTCTTGATTTCTGGTTCTGATTGTTTTTGGCCACTCCTCTTGTACTGCTAATCTGCTTATGTAATGCTCAAATTTATTATTAAACATGTACTTTTTATATTAAGCCTTTAAAATAAAATTAGACTTAAGGAAAAATAAAATCTGAATATTTTGTTCCAATTCTATTCCCTTCGTTCCCTTAATGTGTTTATTAATTGAGATGCTATCAGTAGACTAAATTTTTTTTCCTAAGGAATGTTTAATATTCCACAAATAGTGAAATTTAGTTTCCTTTACTACATCTGATATGCTAAAATGAAATTATTCTCTGTATTTAAAGACTAAACTGTTATAGTAAACTATATTCCCAAAGCATAATATGAAAGAACTTTTTAAATAGATGTGTAATATTATTTAATGTCTCTATTTATAAAATCTCTTTCTGAATCCATTTATCAAAGCAAAAAATTTTATATAAAAGAGATTAAGTCTGGACAAAGTAAGTTACATTTCCATATTTTGGCTAGATATGAAGTTCTGATTTTAAAAAGATGGAAGAAAGAAGGAAGAGAGAGAAAGGAATGAAGAATGAAAAGAAGAAAGAGAGCAAGGGAGGAAAAGAGGGAAGGAGAGAAACACAGGGTCACTTATATAAAAGCTAGCTTCATATCTTTGTCCTTTTGAACTCTCATGGAAATCCTCAAACACTGAGAATGAGTTCTTTCATAGTTGATAAATGTCTAACAGAATTTTTTTTAAATAAACCACATTTAATGGTTTGGAAAGACTGAGAAAGTAAATTATCTAAAAATGCTGTTTAATAAAGTGTGAGAGAGCTAAATGAAACAAGGTAAGAAATGAGTACAAAAATCTAGAAAAAAAAGATAATAAGAATAGTGTACTTAGCAAGATGGCAGAATAAGAAGCCTCAAGCTTTGTTTTCACACAGAAACACTGATTAATCACAATATACTGTCCAAAAAGCCCATGTGAGAAGGACAGAAATAATTAGAATTTGTCTTATCACAGATGAGCTCAAAGCCAAGAATGGTTATATGGAAATAGATATAGGAATGTCATTTCATTTTATCTTCTTTAGGTCCTCCCCTAGAATGTCAACCTCTGAAGTGAGGTTAAACCCAATGTACAGCTTCCCCCCCCCATTGCGATTAAAAGTTGAGAGTGGAATGCATATACAATGTTCCCGATTTTAGAGGATCTAGTCACTGGGTTTTATGTCTCTGGACTCAGAGTACTTACTGATGGAGCTGACATATTTTGGTTGCTTCTGGAGTAATAATAAAAAGTTTGACAGCATGTGCAGTGCTGGAAAACTTATAGTACTACGGACAGTGAGAGAGAGAGAGAGAGAGAAGAGAGAGAGAGAGAGAAGAAAGAGAGAGAGAGAGCATAAGCTCCTGAAAAAGAAACGAGCAAATCTCTTTCATTTGGAGATGACTTACAGAAATTTAGAGAAAATGCACTTCTATAATAAATTTGAAAGGTTCACAAAATTCTCACCAAGTTGACTGATGAAGGTCACAAATTCTACAAAGCCAATCTCTATAAACTTCTTCAAATTTTAAAAAAATTACAACAAATAACATGGCTTATGAAGAAACAGGAGAACTTGTCCCAGTGAAAGAACTAAAGTAAATCTTCAAAAACTGACCCTAAAGAAATGGACATGTATAAATTACCTGACAAAGAATTCAAAATGATTTTCTTAAAAAAGATGAATATGCCACAAGAGAATACCAGATAGACAACTAATCTAAGTCCAGAAAATTATGGATGTGCAAAATTATAATTAAAAAAAAAACTCAAAGAATTTGAAATTATAAAAAAGAGCAAAAGAGAGCTTCTGAAAGTCAAGAATGCAATAACTGAATTGAAAAATTCCCTGGAGCAGCTCAATGGTAGACTTGAACAAGCAATAGAACCAGGAAACTCATAAGACAAGTCATTTGAAAATATCAAGGTAGAACAAAATATAAAAAGAATCAGGAAAAGTGGAAAAAAATCTCCATTATATAGGGACACCAAAAAAGGTGTGAATTATTGCATTCCTGGAGGCCAGAAGAAGAGACACAGATTAGAAGGAAATGGAAATCCAGATTCAGGAAGCTGAAAAATCTCAACTAGGATGAAAGTAGATAGGTTTAACACTAAAAAAGACCATGATAAACAGACAATGTCAAAATAATCTAAATGGCAGCAAGATAAAAATGGCTTATCACATAAAAGATAACCCTCATGATATTGTCAGTGAATTTCTTAGCATAAAATTTGCAGATAACATGGGAGATGGATGATATTCGCAGTTCTCAAATCAAACAACCGAATAAACAAACAAATGATCACCCTGCCAAATAAGAAAACTACTTCTGACAAAACTACCCTTTAAAAATAACACTTTATAAATAAAGGAGAAATAAAGACCTTACCAGACAAATGAAACTAGAATTCACTTGCCAAAAAATGCTAAAAGGGAGTTTTTCAAGTTGAAATGAAAGGATGTGAGATGGTTACATGAAAGCATACAAGATTATAAAGCTCTCTGGTAAAAGTGATACATAAGCAAATAAAGATTTCTGTAATGTTGTAATGGTTTTCTTAAGTAGATTTCAATTCAGGAAAAGAATTTAAGCAGAAAAGTATAAAATAACTACACCTCTAAAAACTATGGTAAAGGATACAAAATTTTTTAAAAATGTAATTTTAACTTCAAAAACAAAAAGTGAGGGAAATGCAAATGATTTCTTTTTTCATTGATTTAGGATAAATTGTATTGATTTAAAATAGATTGTTATAACTATAAGATGTTTTTGTGATCCCCATGGTAACCACAAAGAAAATGTCTACAGAAAATGCGTAAGACAAAATAAAAAAGACATAAAATGTTGTTACAAAAAACAATCTGCAAACACAAGGAAAGTCAGCAAGAGAAGAAAAAAAGAGCAATAACAACAACAAAGAAAAACCTTATGAGATATAGAAAACAAGAAAATGGCAGTAATAAGCCCTACTGTATCGGTAATTACTTTAAATGTAAATGATTAAACTCCAAAATCAAAACACACAGAGTGGATGAATGAATTTTAAAAACTAACAAACAAAACGATCCAAATATGTGCTGATTATAAGAGACTCACTTTAGATATAAAGACATATACAGACTGACAATGAAAGGATGAAATAATTATACACACACACACACACACACACACACACACACACACACACCTAATAGCAGAGCACATGAAACAGACACTGACAAAACTAAAGACAGAAAAAGACCTTAACACAATAATAGTAGGAGATTTCAATATCCTACTTTCAAAAGAGATAGGTCAACCAGAAAGAAGATCCATAAAGAAAGAGAAGATTGAACAACACAACAGACCCACTGGACCAACAGACATGTCCAGTACAGCCCATCCCCAAACACTAAACAAAAATACATCAGGGGAAAGAAATACCCAGGATTAAAGAAGAAACAAACACAATGTAGAATGGAAAAACCATAGAAAGATGTCATGAAACCGAGTTGGTTATTTGAATAAATTAACAGAATCTAAAAAGTCTTAGGTAGACTGAAGGGAAATAAAGGAGATGGCTTAATTAACAAAAATCAGAAATAAAAAATGTTTACTACTGATTCCAAAGCAGGAAAAAGGATCATAAGACAATCCTATGAATATTTATATGTCAACAAACTGAGTAGTTTTGAAGAAATGGATGGATTTCTAGAAATGTGTAATCTCCTGAACTGGATTATGAAGAAATAAGATCTGGACAGATTTCTAACTAGTAAGATTTGATTGGTAATTGATCAGTGATTTACAAATCTTTCTAGCAATGAGTAGCTGGGGACCAGATGATTTCATGCAGAGGTAAGAATCATTATCCAAAAATCAATTGCATTTCTACACATCACAATTAACAATCTAAGAGGGAAATTTAAAAAATTCACTTGAAATAGCTCAAAAAAGAAAAAGGTACTGTTATTGTTTGGATGTGAGGTGTCCCCCAAAATCTCACGAGCGAGACAATGCAAGAGGATTTGGGGGTGAAATGACTGGATTACAAGAGCCTTTAGTGAATTAACCCAATTAGTGAATTAATCACTGGATGAGATTAATTGAGTGGTAACTTAAAGCAGGTTGGGTGTGGCTAGAGGAGGTAAGGCATTGGGTGCCTGGCTTTGGAGTATATATTTGTATCTGGAAAATAAAGACCTCTCCCTCTGCTTTCTGATCATCATGTGAATTGCTTCCTTCCACCACACTCTTTTGCCATGATGTCCTGCCTCACCTCTGAAAACGTAAGCCTTCAAATAAACTTTTCCTCCTCTTCAGTTTTACTGGTTTGGTCTTTTAGTCACAGCAGCAAAAGAGCTGACTAAAACAGGTACTTAGGAAGAAACTTAATGAAGGAGGCAAAAAAAAAAAAAAAAAAAAAAAAAAAACTTTTACACTGAAACTACAAAATGTTGCTGAAAGAAGTTAAAGAAGATACAAATAGAGAAGTAGTCTGTGTTCATGGATTGAAGACTTGGTTATGTTTAAATGCTCTGTTATCCAATATGATCTATATATTCAAGACAATCTCTATCGAAATTCCAATAGCAATGTTTTTTGAAGAAATGCAAAATTCACAAAGCAATCTTTTGTAGACAAAAAGAAGCCTATTACTTCCTGATTTTAAAACATATTGTAAAACTACAGTCACTAAAATAATATGTTACTGAAAAAAAAAAAAAGCCAGATGTGTAGTCTGATGAAACAGAGCAAAGAAACTAGAAACAAATTCTTACATATATGGTCAGATAATCTTTGACAAATATTCTAAGGCTTTTCAATAAAAGATAGTCTTTTCAATTGTAAAGGTTGGGCGAGCATCAGAGGAAGAGACAAGGAAGAGACTGTCTCATGCAACAGCAAAGGGTTTATTGGGGGTCCAGCATGCTGGGGCTCAGAGCTCACTTGAATAGAGCAAAGAGCCCCGAGAACAGCTTAAGCAGAGCTTATATACTTTCCTTGGAGAGGGCAGGGAGGGAAGTTCATTGACAGGTCAGGGTGAGTGGGCGGTTTGCATGCAACCAGGTAAGGGAGTACATTCTGCAGTTTGGCAGTTGGGGACAGCACATTCTGGGAACAAGATTAGCAAACAGTTCTCAAGATTATTAACCTTTCATTCCCCACTTCTTCTTCTGGCTACTTTTAATCATAAAAGTGATCATTGGGGGGTGTCACATTCTATGTCTGCTAGTGGGGTATATTGTTGTCTGATTACCATAAGTTTAACTTGTCCAATTTGAGTTTGGAGAAAGGAAACTACACGGTTGAGCAAACAGGGTCCTACAGTTAGCAATAATATGAGGATTATTAAAAGACCGGCCAGGGCTGATAAAAGCGTAGTTAACCAGGGGGACTGTGTGAACCAAGACTCATACCACCCTTTTTGGGCCTCTCTCTCTCGCTGACGCTCTTCAAGGGGTTTTCTTAATTTACTCATAGATTCTTTTACAACTCCAGTATGGTCGGCATAAAAACAACATTCTTCCCTCAATGCAGCACAAAGGCCCTCTTCTCTCATGAAGAGGAGGTCCAACCCTCGCCTGTTCTGTGAAACAACTTCAGAGAGAGAGGTTAAAGATTCCTGCAAAGCTGTGATGGAGGTTTCTAATATCTTTAAGTTTTGGTCTATTGCTGCTTCTAATTGGGTCATTTGTTGTGTCCCACGGACCAGGGCAGTGGTTCCTGTGCCCACCCCTGCAGCAACTCCTATTCCTAATAGGATGGCTAAAGTGAGGGATACAGGTTCCCAGCAGAACCGGGTTGTATGCCCCCCTATTTGATCTTCAAATGAACCTGCGTCATGATAGAGCACTCTGGGAAACATCTGCACCATTACACAATAATTTACAGAGCTGTTAAATACCTGGCATGAAATGCAAGGAGTTAATCCTGTGTCATATGCCCACCAGGTTCCATTTTATGAAAACATAAACAATGTTTAAGTATATAGAATTATACTGTTGCAGGGACGGACAAGGCAAGACACCTAAGATAGTACCTAAGGCAGGGAAACAGTCCTATTTGGTTGCAACTGGATTCAGAGGGCATTCCTTCTGTTGTAATCAATTAATCCCCTGAACCCCAAGTTTAGGTAGTTTCAGAATTTTGTACCCAACATGTAAGGGAAGGGGCTCAGAAGTTCACAGTCTGCAGAAGTTTATAAAAAGCAGTTTTTGTTTCTGTTTTTTCCTCTGTTCTGGGCAAGTTAACTTTTCAAGGACACCTGGGAGGGGGAGAGCTTTTTCTTCCCTTTTTTTTTCTCCCCCTGCCAGCTGTTACCATGGAGCCCAGTTGGTAACTTCTTTATCTTAGAAATGTAGCCATCTCTGTGAAGCCCCAGCTCAAGGCCAGAGGCCTTGTTTACATATTTTGTGAAAAACTAGTAAGGGGGTGTCTAGCTTAGGATTGCTGATTTTTCCAGCCAGTGGCCAAGTAGAACAGGGCAACATGAAAAGAGGAAGTTTATCTATACTGAACTCTTTTATAGGGACTCTTTTGCTGAAAGTCCTAAAGTCAGCCATGGTGAAGACTTCTGGAGAAGGTCAGTTAAGACTTTTCTGTGGGCCTGGTACAGAGGGGGAAGACGGGAGGGAGTATCCCAAAAAGCCTGTGAGGGACATTAAATTCTTAGTAACCTGTTTTCAGTGATGACAAAGCAACTTTAAAGGCCATTTTTATTACATCTTGGATAGGGGTCTGAGGGCTCTCCTCAGCTGGTTTGAGCTTTGGGTTAGCTGGTAAGAGGACCTGGTGGGACCCGGTGTGGGCACTGACAGGAGAAGAGAGGAGTGAGTGGGTGGAGGGGTACTTCAGTACCTGCTACCTCAGCAAGGGAGCAATGGTCTGAGAACCGGCAGAGGTTTGGGTTTTTGATCTAGTAATTGGAGGGGAGAAATCAGATTGCTGAGGTGGGAGTGACAGCAGAGAGTCTGGAGCAGAAGGCTGAGGGTGAGGATATATTGGAGAAGCATAATTTAGGATGTGAGCGAAGGAGGGAAAAGGCCTCCACATAGGGGAATCTCCTTCCACCCTTTTGAGCACTTGCAGAAGTTAAAAAGGTCACGCAGAATTTGAGGATCTAGAGACCCCTCTGGGGGCCATCGGTTTGGGTTATCTAATTGGTTATATGGCCAATGCTGTGTACTGAATTTGATGAGGAGTTTGGGTTCCATTAGGCAGTCCCTGTATGCTCACATCATTATGACTTACAGAAGAAGTCGGCTTTTCCTCCACACAGCCGTGACTGTTTGTGGCTTCGATAGTCCGCCGGGCAAACATAGTAATCTAGGTTAGCCAACCTCCATCTGGCTCACGTGTCCCTACATCCATAATGTTTGTTTTTATTATCTATGGTATGGAAGGGATTTAATGGAATTTTAGTGGGATCCTCTTCATCAGGGATATCCCAATAGGAAAGACCTATAGCCAGCTGACAAATTTCTGGGTGGAGAGATGGCCACCAGGTCCCTAAGGGGGCTGTATGTGAGATAGACCATACTTCTTGTCCAGTAGGATTTGTGATCAGCCATTGCTGCTGAACGGGCTGATGAGGGTTAGGACTACTGGTGGTCAAGGGGAGAGTCTATAGCCCTATCCACATGGTGAATATGCAATTTGAAAGGGTTACCAGTCTTTTTCAGTTTCCAGCCAGAGTCTGGACAGGGTGCAGGCTTGAGATGAGAGGCATGGATCCAGGAAGTCATTCTGTCTACCTTTACCACTGTAGGTGTTATAAGTAGCACCTGGTATGGTCCTTTCCAGCGGGGTTCCAGGGATGACACCTGATCTCATCTTATGTAGACAAAGTTTCCCAGTTGATATTGGTGTGGAGTCCTTTCGTCCCCAGATTGGTAGGCAGTGGCCAGCTGTTTTCTTAGGTATCGCTGGGTTCTTTTAAGAGCTTTAAGTCTGTCAAGCAAGGGGGTGTGAAAGGAATCCTTAGGTCTTAGAGTTGGGGTTAGGTCCCTTACTGGAGGAGGGGCACCATAGAGAATTTCATAGGGGGTGAGGTTACACAACGAAACAGAGGGAGTATTTTTTTGCATGAAACAGTGCATAAGGCAGGAGCATAGTCCAATCTTTTATGCCGGTCTCTAAGCTTAATTTCGTTAAGGTCTCTTTAATGGTTCTATTCATTCTTTCTACCTGTCCTGAGCTCTGTGGTCTATAAGCACAATGTAACTTCCAATTAATCCCCAGGGTCCTGGCTAACCCCTGACTTACCTGGGCCAAGAACGCTGGTCCATTATCAGACCCTATTACCTTAGGTGGGCCGTATCTTGGAAAAATATCTTCCAGGATCTTCTTGACCACCATTTGTGTCGTTTCTATTTTTGTGGGGAAGGCTTTAATTCATCCTGAAGATGTATCTACAAAGACTAGGAGATATTTAAGTCCATACCTTGCTGGCTTAATTTCAGTAAAGTCCATTTCCCAGAATTGTCCTGGTCTGGTTCCTCGTAGGTGCTTTCCTGCAGGAAGCTTGGAAGGGTAAGCACTAACCAATTGAAAGACCCGACAGGCTTTTGTTACCCATTCAGCTATTTCCTTTCGCTGTGAGTCAGTTAGTGGAAAACTCTGTTCTTGATCTTTCAGGAATGCCTGCAGTTTCTTTGAACCAAGGTGAGTGAGTTGATGTACATTTTTAATGTAGTGTAGGGCTTTCTGAAATTGCAGGCTAGGCTCAGTGAAGTGGAGGAGTTCAGTGTCCGTGTCCTTAGATGTTAAGTTGTCGGGGTGCTCCGACGTAGTTAAATCTCCTGACTTATGTTCCCCCAGTGTGGAAAGTGTTAACATGGTTACTCCGTTTAGGGCTGTCAATTTAGCCTCTTCATCTGCCCTCCTGTTAGATGGGGGTGGTATCTGCACAATGGTTTGTTTTCTGGGCTCAGTGAGCCATCGTTTACTGCCCCTAAGGGAATAGCCCAGGAAGATTAATTCTTGCTGGCAAATTTGGGCCTTTTTGGCAGAAGCTTTATACCCGAGTTGAGCAAGCTCGGATAATAGTGTTTGGGTCCCAGACTCACAGTTTTCCTTGGTGTCGGCTGCCAGTAGCAGGTCATCCACATATTGAAGCAGGGTGACTTCGGGGTGCGTAGTTCTGAAGTTGTTGAGATCTCTGTGGAGGGCTTCATCAAAGAGAGTGGGGGAGTTTTTGAACCCCTGTGGGAGTCTGGTCCAAGTTAGTTGACCAGATGTTCCGGTTTCTGGGTCTACCCACTCGAAAGCAAACAGCAACTATCTTTATGCAGAGGCAAGCAAAAGAAAGCATCTTTTAAGTCCAGAACAGTATAACATTTTCTCTCAGGGTTCAGAGTGCTAAGCAGATTGTACGGATTAGGTACTGTGGGGTGAATGTCCTGCACTCTGTTGTTGATCTCTCTTAGGTCTTGAATGGGGCGATAGTCCCCAGTTCCTGGATTTTTTACTGGTAGCAGGGGAGTGTTCCAGGCCGACTGATAGGGCCTTAGGACCCCTGAGGCCAGATATTTCTGAATATGGGGCCTTATAGGGCCCAGCACCCTCCAGATGACTCCCCCGCGGCACACACAGCCCCTTTACCCTGGAGGGAGCTGGCCCGGCTAAAGGAACTCGCCGGCAGCAAATGATTAAAAACCCTGAAGCCCCCGTGATACTCCCCCTCCGTCCCTATGGGCCAATGATTGACGATGGCCATGGGGGAGAAATGCAAGCCTACCAGTATTGGCCTTTCTCCTCTTCAGACCTATATAACTGGAAAAATAACAATCCCCCTTTTTCCGAGGACCCCACCCAGCTCACAGGTCTGGTTGAGTCACTGATGTTTTCACACCACCCTACTTGGGATGACTGCCAACAACTCCTAGGCACTCTCTTCATCACAGAGGAACGAGAGAGAATCCTCCTGCAAGCTAGAAAAAATATCCTCGGTACAGATGGGCGACCGACACAACTTCCAAACATAATCAAAGCCAACTTCCCCTTGAACTGACCCAACTGGCACCCCAACACCTTTGAAGGTAGGGAGCATCTGTCCACTTTTCATCGGGTTGTAATAGTGGGTTTCCAAGCGGCCGCTAGGCGACCGACTAATTTGGCCAAGGTAAGAGAAATTATTCAAGGGACTGATGAATCTCCCTCTATGTTTCTAGAGAGAATTATGGAGGCATATAGGAGATATACTCCTTTCTATCCTCAGGCAGAGCATCAAAAGGCATCCGTCACGATGGCCTTTATTGGGCAAGCTGCCCTGGATATTAAAAGAAAGTTACAACGCTTAGATGGATTACAAGATATGACTTTGAGAGGTTTAGTCAGAGAAGCCGAGAAGGTATACTATAAGAGAGAAACTGAGGAAGAAAGGGAGCAAAGGGAGGATGAAAGAAGCAAAAGACAGACTAAGGCATTGACTAAGGTCCTGGTCACAACAACAAATAGGCCAGAAATTAAGAAACAGGGAGACAGGAAGAGATACCTGGGCCCATGCCAGAGGCCACCCCTGGCCTCAGAACAATGTGCCTACTGTAAAGAAAAAGGACACTGGGCCAAAGTGTGCCCTAGAAAGAAACAGCCATGCCAGCCAGCCATTCTGACTCTGGAGGATGACTAAGAAAGTCGGGGCTCAAATCCCCTCCCTGAACTCAGGGTAACTTTTGAAGTGGAGGGGACCCCAGTAAACTTTGAAGTGGATACAGGGGCAGTATACTCAGCCCTTAAGGCCCCATTGGGCCCTCTATCAAATAAAAGGTCTCTAGTTCAAAGGGCTAATGGCAGTAATATTGGGCTTGGACAACTAAGAGGACCATGGACCTGGGGAAAAGAAAAGTCCATCACTCCTTCCTAGTGATCCCAGAATGCCCAGCCCCATTGATGGGCATAAATCTGCTCACCAAGCTCCGGGCCAGAATAACTTTTAACCCTGAAGGCCCCCAAATGGAATTTCTAAATCCTTCAGTAAAAACTCCTATAGTCATGGCTTTAACTATATCAATAGAAGATGAACGTCAACTCTTCACACCCCCCAAGACTAATCAAACAGGCAAGCTACCCCAGAAATGGATAACAGATTACCCAGATGCCTGGGCAGAAACTGCTGGGTTAGGCCTAGCCGTGAAACAACCTCCAATAACAGTGGAGTTAAAAACCTCAGCCTCCCTAATTAATGTCAAACAATATCCTCTGAGCAAAGAAGCTAAAGATGGGATAAGCCGGCTCAGCTTCCTCCAATGGCGGAGAGGCTGAGTCAGCAGCAGGGGAATCACTTAGAGGGTGTTGGGGGTTGGGGGACTAGGGCAGGGGATAAGGAGAGGGAGGAGAGTCCAGTAGAGTCAAATCTTGAGACTCAGGGAGAACAGAGGGTGGAGGAGGAGAAGGAGGAGCAGAGGGTTTGAGAAATAAAATCGTGGGGGAAGCAGTAGGAGCGGGGGCAGGGACAAGGAAAGGCTTCACCCATGGAGGAGGAGATTCGCAGAGGTTCTGCCAAGTTAAGATATCCGGCTATTGATCTGGATGGCTATGTGGCCCCGGTTGAAAGACAAAGACAATATCTCTGATTTTTGAATTAGTGGGAAGTAGAAAGATCCTTCTTGGGGCCATCCGACTCCCAAGGTGGGCCATTCTGAGGCACAGAGAGTTTGCCAGGTCTGGCGTTTTACTGAAAAACAAAGATTCTGAGCCCTTAAGCGGAATTTGGTCCAGTGATCAAGGGTCAGGGACAGAGGCGTTGAAGTGCTCTGTCCCATAATGAAAGATACACAAACAGTGAAAGCAACGACACACGACACAGACAAGACAAGACAATAAAGACAGGCAATAGATGTCCAACACTGAGACCAGGACTGAGTAGCCAGCAAAACCCGATGGGCTGGCAATACCGAATCCGAAACAAAATATCACCGAGTCGAGGAGACTATTGTTCCTCGATTTCCTGAGTCCTCTGGGGCGTCCCCCAGGGATGTGGCCTGTGGCTCTGTGACACGTCTGTCAGCTACCGTCGGAGAGAGCTCACGCTCTTCACCAACAGCCATTTTGCCAAGCCCTAACCTGAAACCTGAAAACCTGAAACCTGAAACCAGAAATCAGAAAGAGGCGCCTTACTTACCCCGAGAGGAGCCCATTGGGGGTCTTTTGTCCGCCGCTGCCGGATCTTGGTGGAACCTCCAGATGTAAAAGTCGGGCGAGCGTTGGAGGAAGAGACCACCAAGAGACTGTCTCATGCAACAGCAAAGGGTTTATTGGGGGTCCAGCATTCTGGGGCTCAGAGCTCACTTGAATAGAGCAAAGAGACCTGAGAACAGCTTAAGCAGAGCTTATATACTTTCCTTGGAGAGGGCAGGGAGGGAAGTTCATTGATGGGTCAGGGCAAGTGGACGGTTTGCATGCAACCGGGTAAGGGAGTACATTCTGCAGTTTGGCAGTTGGGGACAGCACATTCTGGGAACAAGACTAGCAAACAGTTCTCAAGATTTTTAACCTTTCACAATAAGTAGTACTATATGTGCCTTCATGCAAAAGAAAAGTTGTATATCCATATGAAAAAAAAAATGAAATGGAACACTTACCTTACACCATATATAAAAATTATCACCAAATGAATTAAAGATCTAAATGTGAGAACTGAAACCACAAAAACTCCTACTAGAAAACATAAGAGAAAGGCTCCTGGACTTTGGCCTTAGCAATGTTTTCTTGGATATGACACCAAAAGAACTGAAATCACAAGCAAAAATAGACAAATGAGACCATGGAATTTAGAACACTTAGGTTCAGCAAAGGAAAAAAATCAACAGGGCAAAAAGGCAAACTGTGGAAAATACTTGCAAACTGCAAATATGAAAAAAGGGTTAGTATTGAAACTACATAATAAAGAATTCCTACCACTCCACAGCAAAAGTAATTCAATTAAAAATGTGCAAAGGAGTTAGCAGACATTTCTTTAAAGGAGACATAGAAATGCCTAGTGAGGATATGAATGGATATTCAACATTACTAATCATTAGGGAAATGTAAATCAAAATTGGAACAAGATATTACCTATTAACATGCCATTATGCAAACAAAATAAAACAAGAAAAAATAATAACAAAAATATTGGTGAAGCTTTGGAGAAATTAGATCCGTTGTGCACTGTTGATGGGAATGTAAATGGTGCTCCTGCTATGGCAAACAATATGAGGTTTTTCTCAAAAAATTAACACAGAATCATTATATAATCCTGCAATTCCACTCCTGGTGTGTTATTCAAAAGAACTGAAAACAGAATTTAAAAGAGATATTTGCATGTCCTTATTCATTGGAGTATTTTTGCAATAGCCAAGAGGTAGAAGAAACAACAGTTTATCACAGATATATGGATGGAAGAAAAAGCAATGTATATATACAAAACCAAACATTATCCTACCTTTAAAAAGATGGAATTTCTATCATATTCTAAACTATAAATGAACTTTTAGGACATTAAGCTAAGTGAAATAAGCCACTGGCAAAAATACAAATATTGCATCATTTCAGTTGTTAGAAGTATCTGAAAGAGTCAAGCTCTGAAAAAAAAAAAAAGAAAGCAGAAGGAAGGTTGTCAGAGGCTTAGGGGGAGTAGAAAAGAACATATTGTTCTAGGTTTATAAGCTGAAAATGTTCCAGAAATCTATTGCACAGCAAGTACATATCATTAATACTACATATTTAAATATTGAATTTATTTAATTATTTAAGTAATACTATACATTTAAAATGGCTAAGATTTTAAATTTCATGTTGTATTTTTAAGTACAATTTTTAAAAATTAGAAAAGATGTCCCTCTCTTTTGTTTACTAGTGTAAAGTTCTTTCTGCACTTACAAACATTGAAACTAAGAATTATAGGAAGAGTAGGGATACACTTTATGCCAACATTACAGTGAAAAATTTTAAAAAGTTTCTGAATGTTAATTTTCATTCATCAACATGTTTTGCAAAAGAGTGGTGAGTTTTGATTAAATCTATAAATTAGTTGGAGGATAAGCAAATTCAACTGGTGTAAAAACCTTTGGAAACAAACATAATTGACTTGGTAAGCAAACAATTCAAGTAGGAAACAAAAAAGTGAAAATCATATGAAAAGAAACAGAGAAGTCTGATCTCCAAAGATCAGTGAGAAAAGTCAGCATAATGTACTTTAAGTTAAAATGTGTTCTAAGACATATATATATTTTCCTGTGTTGTCCAACCAGGGACAGTCTGGACCATAAAACACACTTCCATTTCTATCTCTCAATTGGTATTTCTACTACCAAAAACATCTCAAAAAATTTCCTTCTCAAAAGTATTATTCTTTTTAAATGTTCCCCTTCCATATTTTGTTCTTAGTGCTATTTTAACATAAGCCATAAAAATCATAGTATTTCTGAGAAATTACAAATGTTTCACCAGATATATCTATTTTCCAATAATGTAGAGCTCTCCTGCTAGCATGAGTTTTAATGTCCCATTATTATTCAAGAATCTCATTACCACCATCTATTTAGCGATAACCTCTCTGCTTAAACAGGGGCTGATCTAAGGGTTCCTTTGCCATCATAGGAAGCAACACATGGATTTCCCAGTTCCATTGGCAAGCACCATCCAGAACTGAATTTGTCATGCATTGAACTCATTGACTAAGTTAAAAATGGCCCTCCACTTTTCTTATTAACTCTTGTTAATGTGTCTCTCTGAATTAGAGCTTATAAAGCTAAAAACTATGTTTCTGACCTTCCTGCATACAAATTAGGTCCAACAAATGAAAAACAATTTTTAAAAACTTGGAAGCATATTCCTAGGTAGATGGAAATTCTTGAAGATTTTGGTTCTTCTGACAAAGCCAAGTTAAAGAAAAGTGAAGGTGATGTAGTCGTTTTACATGCCATAATCTTGATGCTGTCAGTGTTTAGCTTCTGTGGTGTCAGCAGAGGTAACGGTGGCAGCTTCTAGATTCCTAGATCCTAGTTTTCATTGGGTGCAGTTGGCTACCATATTTCCAAAGGCAACTCCCAAAATTGCCACCTTCCTGATTCCTGCAGAAATTTGTAGCTTTCCTGGCACAACATGTTTTTAGAGTGCTTGGAACCATTCCTCAAATCCCTGCTGAGAGAGCTTGCTCCTCCAGCCCTTTCAACAATTTTAAAAGCAGTTAATCCCCTTCTTAAATTTCTCAGAGTTTCTATTCCCCGCATAAAATCTTATAGATCTGTGCACTTTCTAAGTCCAAATAGACACTGTCACTTGAAAGTTTTAATAGTGCATATTCCCCTGGAGTTTGTATGTAAACCTTTGTGTAGAGAATAGACTGCAGCTGTGTTCAATTGTATATATTGAACATAATTGTCTTTCTTGAGATGACTTATTTTGTAGTACTTGCCAAACCCGAACACAAATTATATTTACCTCCATTACTCTTAAAATTATATAACAAGGAACAGTTGCTACCAAACATTTGTAGAGGTAATTCTAAAACACAGGTAATGTATAAACTGTTAATAGATACTACATATTAAAATTATTCTAGCACGGTGTGGTGGTGCATACCTATAATCATAGTGGCCAGGGAGGCTGTGGCAGGAGATCCTACCTTGAGAGCCAGCATCGCAACTGAGATCTAAGCAACATAGGCCCTGTTACAGCCAACAAATAAATAAATAAACAAACAAATAAACAAATATAAAGGGCTGGGAATATCGCTCAGTAATTTAAGTGCCTCAGGGTTCAATCCCTGGTACCAAAAAATATATATTCTAGAGATGAGTTTCAAAATTTGGCAACTATCACTCTACAAGTCACAAAACTCTCTCACAAGGGACTTTGAAAAGTTTTGCAGTACGTAAAAGCCTTTGCTGGCACCCAACAGTTTTCCTAATGTACTTGGGAATAAAATATCTGTGGAGGACCAAAAAAAATATTACATTTTACTTAATAATAGCTATTTTTAAAAAAATTGGGAAATATTGACTTATGATGTTATCCTTATTATAGATGGGAAAATCATAATCTGAGAACACCATGCCCATATTTTAAATGATTTGGAGAAAACTCTGTCAAGGACATGAGAAAATTGAGAGACCTCATTACAAATCGTTGAAATGTTTAATTCAAGAGATAAATTACACACAGTATTGACTTAGTAATTCCTTTTGTAACAAAGAGTTCGTACAGAAATATTCAATTTATTTCTTCAAAGAAAAATGACAACATAAGAAATCATTTGGGTGTAAGAATCTTTCATTTTGATTGTGATGTTTCCAATTTTCAATTTTTAAAGTTCTCAAGTAGTATATTATTATATATAACCTGCCATTCTTGCACATCTATTTTCTTTCAATTGCCTTGATCAATACAGGTTAAAAAAAAATACTACAAATAGGGCAATTGAGACTCATTAGTGTTTGACTTTCAGGAAAAACATTCATGTATAATTCTTGTTTATTTGGAACTTTATTTTTGAAAGAAGAGAATGAAAAAAAGAACAATTTTTAAAGGCCATAATGAGTTTTGTGGGTGAACAATAGATATACCTGCCTGGCTCACCAATGCTCTGGGTTCTGTGAACCATTAACTATTTTTCCATATATTTCTTTAATTGGAGGAAAGAAATCTACAGCCACCAATGCAAGATGTGATCTGTGATTTTCATCTGTAATGTATCAAATATACAGATTTCCAGAGGGTACAATTGAATAGAATAAGTAATAATGACGACTCTGTCTGGAGTTGGACCCAGGCTTGTATTCGAGAATTACCTTTTACTAGTCCTGTGAGCTTGGCCATAGGAAGGAACACTTCCATGCTTTAGTTTTTTTCACATATTTAATGGGGCTAAATTGTCTTCCTGCCTTGTAGAATAGTTGCAAGAATTAAATGAGATAAACAAATGGGCAATATAGTGCATTAGTAGATAAATAAATCTGTTTATTTTTATTGATGTCATGTTACAGAAGTAGAAATGAAAAGGATGTATTTGTAAACCATGTCCTTAACCAGCACATGGCTGGATAGCAGTATAATTGAGGGGAAGGTACCCACATCAAACCATCCAAGTTCAAGGCTAGCTCACAAGGTCCAGCCCCAGCTATTCCTGATTGCAGTCAAGTCCAGCTAACTCTAACCAACCACACTGTAAAATCTTGGCAAGCAATTCAACCCTTTGGACTTACTTGTGTAATTACTAATACAAAGGTGATGATATAGCTTTACTCTGAGGCCATGTTCAGAACTGTGTTTTCAGATATGTTGGAGGTACTTAGAAGAGTGGGTGGCACAGACAGAGCCTTTGCTGTCCAGTGGGTGCCTAAGCATCAATACAGTGCTGTATCTGGTAAGATCATTAGGATAAAATCCTACGCTGCATTTCTATTCTCTTGAAAGCCCTTAGAAATCTAACCTGGAAAGTGCAATGTTTAGAAAATTATCTTCTGGGGAGCAGTCTGGATGGAACCTTCCAAACCTTTGGGGCAACAAGTCTCTGAGTATTCCCCAAGTGAGCCCTGGTTCTCTTCTGGGTTCACACTTTCTGCTTCCTTCTTGTGAGACGCCATATGTGCTTGAAAACCTGCAAGAGGCTTTGATTACTCATCTACACCAGCTCCTTTTATTTGCTCTCCTGAATACTCAGCAAGATTAAAATATCAGCCCAGTACTCCCTAAAACCTGTAAAGCGTGGGTTATTTCCAACCACAGTGTCTGGATGAATTCCAGCAACTCAGTACCACAAAGCACATGCTTGCTGACGATCTGAAACAACAAGGAAGTGTATAGTATTTGTTTTGACAAGTTTGGCCCCACAGTGTTTGAGAATATGCTACTCTTGCTGTCTCAACCCTGGAGATTGGAAATATCATTAACATGATAGAAGAAATCATCTCCTCTTGCAAAGAGTCTTGGTGTCTTTTCATTGCCTACAGAGGAAAGTCTGTCTTAATCTACTACCTAAATCTAAAGGTTCCTGTAAACATATTCTAATTTTACTTCCTCTCCTAGCATTTGCTACATTGTGTTTATAAAATTATCCTGACAGGATGAAAGTATTCTGGGGTGTGGTGGGGACAGATTAAATTTCTGAGATCAAATTTGTTTGGGAAATACTAAGTTACTCTAAGTTATTCATTTTGTATTTTAAAGGTACTGAGAAGTCCTGCATTGCAGAAGCTTGCCTAATTTTATTCAATTCAAAAAGATACTGTCTTAAAGAAAAAAAAATATATTCAATGAGTCTGAGTTATTTTCTACTTTTTTTTTTTTTTTTTTTTTTTTTTTTTTTTTTTTTGGTGGTGCTTGGTATTGAACCCAGGGCCTTGTGTATGCAAGGGAAGCACTCTACCAAATGAGCTATATCCCCAGCCCTGAGACTGAGTTATTTTCTATGATTCCACATAACATGTCTCTATATTCCATTTTATGTGTGTATATGCAAGTATGCAAATTTTCTCAAGGTGACCACAATTCTGTCTCTACCCCCCCAGAATACTTTCATCCTATACCTTGTCACAACCAGACTGTGCCACTCCAGTTGTTCATAGTGGATCCCCTGACATATCTAACAGATAGAGACTTTCTTCCCCATCAAGAGAGCTTCAACCTTACTAATATATATCACCTATCATGTATGCCAGATAGCACATTATTTATCATTTTTAACAAATGCAAATTGGGAGCCTAAGCATCTTGAAATCAACAACCACAATTTAGTTTAAAAATACAAGACAAAATTAAACAAAAAAACCTGTATGAACTTCATAGTCAGGCGAATGAAGGAAATCTCCTAACACCCCAACTCCAGTCTCGGTGGTGGTCACATCTTGATTAAGCCTCTGCACTTCCTAGTCATCATCCAACATCCCTCTTGGATCCGCTGTCAGTATACACTCAGATACTACATGTGCAGAATCTAGCATACAGAGGACCCTCAATAAATATCACTAACATCATTATGGTGTGGCTCCATGATGTCTAGCCTTTTACAGTTGCTCGACAATTTAGTCATTGACTTAATTAATTTAATGAAACTGTTTGCTCTCTAAAAAGTTCTGGAGCTTCTGTCATCCCATCTGTAATATAGCAGGCACTGGGCAGAGGCAATGGAGTGGTGAACAGAACATGCAAAGCACACTGCAGGAATGAGAAGGGGCCGGGGCTCCGGGGCAGAGCTGTGAGGTGTGCTGGTCAGCAGGGCTGCCAGGGCTGGCGCTGCCTCACCAAAGGTACTCAACTGCTTCTCTGCCCAAGTACCATGGAAATGGCACACCGACTCCCTCTCCTCACTTACAGTGGTCACCTTCTTGATCTCACATGCTAGAGAACATGCTGATTTGCTATTACACCAGTCAGCCAAAAGGGAATGATGATCGATTATAAAAGGAATAGCATGTCTTGCAATTTTAATAGTTGAAATACCCCCCCCCAACGGCAGAATCTCTGTGAGAACAGAGTGGCCCTCATTAATGCTGTCCTTACAGACTCCTCATTGTTTTTACTTGTGATATTTCTTTGCACTTGGATATAGAAGCAATAAATTTCCAGGGAAATGAAATTCACTTATCAGATTTCCCAGCATCAAGTTTCATATTAGGAAAGAAAAAAAATCAGTCTAACTGGACTCAATATAGCTGTAAACCAATATATGTAAGCCATATCAGAGATTAAGCCTTTATCATTGTGTTTATAAGCTTCCCATTTCTGTCTGGAAAGAATAACAATTTTTCCTAGCTGTTATTTAAGGATGCAAAATATCCTTAAATAATAAATTAATATAGGCAATGTATGCAAACCAAATATTGTTCTCTATGGAAGAAAAGCACGAATCAAATGAGCACACCTTCCCGTTAAAAAATATGTGAAGTTTCAAATATTAAAGACAATAATATTTTTACTCTTTCAGTTATCAGAAGAACTTTTGGCTCTCAGAGGTACTGGAAATAATTTGTGGAGCAATATTTCTCATTGAGCAAAAAATTTCTTTCTTCAAAATCTTTTTTTTTTAATTTATGACCAAGTTCCAACCAGTATAATTAACATTATTTTAATTTACTATTCAGTACTTCCATTTTCTTCAAGAAACGACACTGTTTCATATTAATTTTTTAAATGTAAATACAGAAAAAATATTTACAAAAGAAGCAGCCATAACCACAAATGAATTGATGTTTAACATTGCCCTGCTAGTTTGGAGAATGAGGAATGGCTGAGAGAAACAGTAATTATCAGTATCTTCATTTTATGTCTGGGTTCTTATAAACATGCACATATAAGCATAAGTGTGCACAATAAATGTATGTGCAAGTTATTGTATATGCTATGTATGGTTAAAATTCTAATTAAAGCAGTTAGCTATAACTCTCATTTAGCAGCACGTAAAATGAGTAATTACGCTTGTTGAAAGAAGCTAGAAAACATAGCGTTAGCAATTGTGAAAGAGCATCCCGTGGACCCACAACCTTCAAATCAAGTAGAAGTTGGCAGGGAGAAAAATCAGAGTAAAAACTGAATGTGATTCCTCACTAGTGCTTTCCCTGCCCAAGTACACTGTGATGTATTGTTTATAAGCAATGTTTCTAATTTATAGTGCAAAAGGTCTGATGTGTTTTCTGTGAAATGCACATGCCTTCAGATTTATTTTAACCAAAAATTTAAAAGACACAATATGTGATGGCCATTACATATGATGAACATCTTCAATTCAGAGCATCTGTATAGGGTCTAACTTAAACATTTGGACAAACAATTTCAATTTGAAACTCCTGTTTAAAGGAAATCTTTGTTTAAAAAGAAAAAAAACACTTAGGAACTGCATAGTTGCACAAAAAGACACTGGTTCCTGCAAGGTATGTACTCAGGTTAAAAGAATGTTCTTAGGTCACATGAAATTAAGAGATTTTGTAACGTGGAGGGAAAAAGGAAAAGAAAAAAAAAAGCAAAAGTAAAAATAAAACTCTAAACTCTTGTTGTGGCATTAATAAAAACAGAAGAAAGAGTAGAGAGATTCTGTAGCTCACTTTTCAGCTCACCCTCGTTGAATTTTTCCTAAAGAACTTTCCTCGGTTACATTTTCTATGACAAATTTGTTGTCTTTGATCTCTCCTTTTTCACCATTCCCACTGGTCAGATAAGCCATAAATAGTGCATTGGTTTATTGTAATATTTCAATTTAAATAACATCTTACCAAATTATTATTATTCCTTAACCTGTAAGTGGTTGTTAATTTTCTTTTTCTTCTTTAAATATATTTGTTCCAATTCAAACTCTGTCAGGATCTCCGAGTTAACCTCAAAAGTGCTTGCGAGATCGAAAATTTCGGTTTCGTCCATTTCCGACCTTTGCCACTAGGAGGCACTGCAGCCTGCTTTATGATGGGGCTGCGATCTGGCAAAGTGAATATTCCACACAACTATGGCTCCGGTGTCATTCCCTATTTAATGGCTGTCAGTGAGGGGGAAAGACAACGTGGCGGGTAATTAAAACCAAATTGCAGGCAGGAGATGACTGCACAAGAATGATATTGTCATTAATACTGATTTAACATGCACCTGGGTAAGGTGAGGGAGAGCGGCAGGGGAATTCACACTGAAGCCAGGGTTGCCTGATTTAAAGATGTAGTGTTTCCAGCTGAAGCATGTTTAAAAACTGAATAAAACCATCATATTATGACAGCAGAAATAAAACAGAAACAAATGTTCTACATATGTCTGAAAAAAAAATCTTCCATTTCTTCCAGCTCCATGGACTGAGCATGTTTTTCATCCTCTGAAGTTCAAAAGTATTTTTGCAGAAAGCATTTTTCCCAGTGTTGGCTTCTCCTGTGTAGGTTTGTAATCTGTTCATGTAGTTTTCTGTTTTCACAAGACTGTGGAGATGGAACCTTTGATTGAAGCAAACACCATTGATTTACAAAACTACATATCACTGGTAAAATATTTCAATCCAACAAACATTTTAGGAGGAAAAGTTATCCTTTGAGATTCAGGGAAATTTTTGCATTCATGATGAACACCTGACCAGAGCCACTGAAATCTGGGATTGCAGCCTTAAGAATATGGTCAATAACACTCATAACTGAGACAGTAGGCTTTCCAAGATGAACCCCCACATAAGAAAAAGATTGATCCCTTGTTAATGTTCTTAAAATTATGAAGTCTTTTTATTTCTAATGGTAAATAGCAAATCTCAGAAAACAACCACTAGTCAGAGTTCCAATTAAGTAGTCTGTTTTTTTCAAAGACACATGAAATAATCTAGTGTGTATTTCAATAGTCTCTAAATATTTCCATAGTATGGCTAAGGTTAAAATTCCCCAGAAGAAAGTATAGTGGTTTAGATCATGTACAAATTAAAAGCAATCTCTTCTTTAAAGTTTATGGGACATTTCAGGCAGAAAGTGTAGGGAAGTTAAATGTGTTTATGGAGGGGGATAAATGGTTATTGTTTAGCTTATGCCTGGAAATCCTGTGCTGATTGATAAATCTCCTGGTTTCACCTTAAATGAAATGTGTGCAGTGTAGAAATGGTTATCCCTCTGCCCAGCACCAAAAGAGATGAATCATTAGGGATGTCATGAAGATTTATAATCACTCCATAAAGAAAGTAAATTCAAAGAGCATTCCTTGGGCAATAAAGAGCATATTATAGAGAAAGAGCTCCCTAAACAAGGTCAGATAGGAAAACAATGATCGCATTCCATGGTTGCCGGATCTAGACAATGAGAGTTGTTTTAATATCCAAATCATGAATTATAGAACAGTGATTAGATCCTTTGATTTTTTTCCCCTCCATCCTTTGTTTTAATGGGTTTCAGGTTTGCAGACCTTTTATGTATATATTTATTTATTTTTTAATTCTTTCACTTTAAGGGATGGTAATGAGATTCCAGAGATGGTAGAAATAAAAACAATTCATGTGAGCCTAATATAATTGAAAAATAGGGGTAAAAGTTGGAACTTTTGCCTTTATGAAGGAATGCACAAATTCTATCCTAACATTTTATCTGCTACTATTGATCTCTGAAGTTTAAAAGGCTAAAGTGGAAGATGCAAAGGAAAAGAGCTTTTTCTCTCTTGCCCCTTTATAAAATGTCAGAGAAATATTTTCTGTAAGGAGACGTTCTGGAACTGGGACACTTAATGACTATACCTGCCCAGTTTGGGCTAAATATTCTTTGACACCTGAATTTCCTACAGGAGAGCTGCCCTCTAGATATGACACAGAAATTTGTTTTCAAATTCTGTTCTCCCATTTGAACAGAAAACATCAGTGGAGCTCAGGTCCACTCGAATCTGCAGAGTATCTGGGCTCTGGGGCTTTTATGAGAGGAGAAAAAAAAAAAGGACCCTGTGGTCTCAAAGGAGAAATAACTGTGGAGATGTAGAGCATCCTCACATTTCAGTCTGTACAAAAGCCGCGCAGCATCTGAAAGCCCAGTTGCTGAGAAAACTTGCTGACACGAGTGAAAAGAACAATTATTGGAAGGAGGAGGATGTTTGGTTATAATGAATATTGACTCTGGGATGGCTATGTGTGGCAGGTTCTGTGGTTCTGACTGGTGTGCACCAGGGTTCATGTGCTGGGGACATGCTCTGTAAGTAAAGGATCAACCCTCAAGTCTTTTTCTGATTTTCACTCCATTTACTGTTGGATGGGACCTGGCATTCTCCATCTCTTGAACTATTCTCCCAGGTTGCCGGTGTAACAAATATAATTTTTCAGCAAGATGGCTGCTGCCAGAAGCATGCTTAGAAATGTCCATTTTAATTAAACATTTTACTTTCAATTACATTTCACAGTTTGCACATGGTGACACACGCTTTCATCACACGGACTTTCAGATTACTATATTAGTACTGTTTTCCTAGGCAGGGAAATTTGTGCTGAGGGAAAATGACTCATGGATGAAGAACTCAGTTTTGCTTTTTTCTTTGAATTGATCTATGAGAAATTATTTTCAAAAGAGAGATGTAGCCATGTGTCTAGACTTCTGGGCAGATTTGGGGATGTTCAATTGCAGGAAGCCCCCAGTTAACAAAAAGGGAATCATAAAAAAGTAGACTTTTTTTTGTTGCTGTTATGTTTGCCCTTAAATGACATATGAAAAAAATATGCACATACAACTAATGTTTTTATACCAAAATTTGAAGGAAAAAAAAAGATCTTTTATAAAACTCTGACACAAAGTGTACAATGCACCCATAAAAGCAAATCGGTCTTGATACCTATCCTCCAGAGTCCTATAATGCAAGGCATAGTTCATAGAGATGCATTTTGTATCAACAGGATACATAAATACATTTCAAGAATCTTTTTAGATGCCTCCATATTAGGAAAATATCTTTACTGCAACAAGATAGGAAACTCATTCAGATTCCTCTCTGAAACACATCACTTGAATAACTGATCGTTCCAAAAGGAAGAAGTTTTTGAAGGTGTGCAAGTTGTATTATTTCATTTCACAGATAAAGTTGAGGAACAGCACAGGCCAGGAATCACCCTTTTAAGCGCATATCTGCCAGGGGTTTCCTGCAGAGGAAATAGTTGATGGGAGGCATTTCATGCCATTTAAAATGAAATGGCTTGGGTGATCGTACCCCAACTCAGACTTCTGGCTAGAAATCAATCAAGAGCTGAAATTTCCTGGACCAATGCTCTTTCTGCTGATTCCTCTACAAATAACCTCTTGGCCATTGCTTGGTTTAAGTCAGTCCAGAAAGGAACTCTTTAAAGGTAGGAAGAGGATTAATCTGATGGTTTCAGTTTCACTTTTTAACACAGCTTCTTCTTTTCTTAAATTATAATTACTGTATGAATATTAAATATGCTTACCCTTCCTCTCACCTTTCTTCTTCTCTCCCTCTCTCTCTCTTCCTTCTTTCCTTCTTTTTTTTTATTCTTTATAAGCAAATAGATTCATAAAATATATTTGGCTGTTACTTTGTTTATTATTGCTGTGTCCATTTTAGGATAATCATCTCTAAAAAAACCAAGGGGCCAGATTTTCCATGGCATGTCCATATCTGTTTCATGGAGGGATATTCATGATTGCATTTAATTCCTAAAGGAACACATTTAGGAAATATCTTTACAGAATTTAGATTCAACTTTTCTTAAGTTAGATAAGTATGCAAAAAAAAATATACCAGTATAACTGTGAATGATGAGGCCACTAAGATTCAAAATTAGCACCCTTCATGGAACAGATAGTTCTTCAAAGTTTACATTCATAAGATAAATTTTTAAATCTCTTTTATGATTGAAAACTGAGAAGAACCATATAAGATAGGAAATTATTGTTTCTCAGATGAAGAAACCACAATACCTATGTGAAGTTTCACATTTGGATTGCCCGTGTAGAAATAAGGTTTTATCTAACAGGCTTAGTTCATGAATCTTCAGCTACCCACAGAGATGTATGTGGAAGAGGAGCCAAGCAAAAGTGTCCTATTTGAGGAAATCAAGTGTGCTCCCATGCTGACCCCTGGAAAGACTGAGCCTTAAAAACTCAGCTGAACAAGAAAACTCCCTAAAATGTGACTGTGGGCCACCCACAGCAAATAGGCAGGGTTGACCTTGGTTGCAACACATATTCAGGAAACAGTCATACAAATGCCCTGTCACAAAGATATCTTCACACTCATTGGGGCATGTGTGTGCAGACACATGCATGTGTATGCAATAAACACACACAACATGTGTGCAGTTGCATCTGGAGGATGGAGACAAGTCTTTGAAAATAATTATTCAAATTTGAAATTAACCCATCAATCAAAATTGGAAATCTTGGTAATTTTGTAATAACAAGTAGCTTTCCCCCATATAATTATTATTCATGTGGGGTTTTGTTTTTTTTCTTTGTTTTGGTACCAGGGATTGAACCTAGGGGTACTTAACCACTGAACCACATCCTCAGTGCTTTTTATTTTTTTATTTTCAAACAGAGTTGCTCAGGACCTTGCTAAGTTGCTGAGGCTGGCTTTGAACTTGCAGTCCTCCTTCTTCATGTTCATAAGCCTCTGTAATGTTCTTATTGCTGTCATTTTACCATGCTAAGGGTGAAGTGAGGGTTCCTGGAAATACACAGCTAGCATCTGAGCTCTTCTTTCATCATTTACCCACAGTGACCCTGAGCAAGTAATTTACTTCTCTAGACTTATTTTCCTCTTTTGCAGCATTCTGACCATAATAATAACTGGTTTGCCTTGGCATGCACGAATTAAAGAAGCAAATGCATATAATCTGCTGAGCCTAGGACATAGAAAATAATTGACATTTAATAAAGGTTAGCTAATTATTATTACTATGCATAACTGATGACGGTGCACAGATATCATAAACTGGCTTATTTATGAGCTTAAATTTATTAAGTCATGCTCAAGTGCCAACTACAGAGCTCAACTCCTAGAAATTTCTTGACAAATAATTTGGAGTGAGATCAATATTTTTCTTGATTCTGTTTTAAAATGCTAGTCTTAGTGTCTAAGCTAAGGATTAAAATCAATATGCATTCTCCAGAGAGCTATCCTTGCCTTCTCATCTCTTTATATATATTTTTTAATTATTGTAGAATGTATTTCTCTTAAATTATTTCAATTCTGTTGGCTATTGTGATTAGTGCTGTTATTATGCATGCTGCTTCAATCGTCTTTCATTTCTCTTGGCATTGAATTTCTGGGTAATATAGTTAGTTTATATTTAACTTTTTAAGGAAATTGTCAAACAGTTTCAAACAGTTTTAAAAAGTGGGGGTGCCATGGGCAATATAGGAGGGTTCTAGTTTCTCTACCTTCTCACCAACATATGTTTTTGTCTGATTTTATGATCATAATTATCCTACTGGGTAGGTCATCCTATGTATTGTGGCTTATATTCATTCCTCCCTAGGGACTCATGATGTTGAGCAAATTCATGGTTTTATTAGAACTTTGGTAAAGGTGTTATTGACATCTGCTCATTTTTAATTGTTTTATCTTCTTTTTATTGAGTTTTAAAAGATCTTTATATATTTTAGATCCAAGTGGTTTTTATCAAATATAAGTTGAAAATACTTATTGCCAGGCTGGTCCTTCTATTTTCATTCTCTTTACTCTATCTTTTGAAATAAAACTTTTGGATGTGGGTGATATATCAAATTATTCTATGTGTCAAGACCTTGGCATCATACCTAAAACCTTTTATTAATTTGATACGAAGGTGTATTATAGACCATTTATTGTTAGTCCTTATGTTTAGGCCTATGACCCATTTAGAGTTGGTTCCTCTATCTCTTGTGAGGTGACAGGTCTGTGGACATTATCTTCTTGTCTTAGTACCACCTGTGGAGAATACTGTTCTTTCCTTATTGAAATCACTTGTCAACTTTGTTGAAAAAAAAAAATAACTGATCATAGATGTAAAGTTTTATTTATAGTATTTCAAATCTGTTTCATGAATCTAAATGCTTATGCTTACATAATCACAACCCTATTTTGTTTAATCTGGATTTGTAGTAATCTTTTCATAAGGTATTGTGGAAGACAGAATCCCAAAATGGTTTCCCAGATTTCCCACTCTGATCCCTGGGACTGTGAATAAGATGAGAGAGGATGGCTTTATTATGTTATATTACTAGTCAAAAGGGACTTTGCATTTGTAATTAAGGGTACCAATTCATTGACTTAATCAAAAAAGCACTTTACAACATTCAACCCACATTTGTGTTTAAATCATTCAACAAATTGAGAATAGAAAGGAACATCACAACCACAACCCAAGAAACAAGCTTAATATTTAAAGAACAAAGACTTTCCTCCTGAGATTGGGACCACGACAAGGAATTGACTTTAGTCTCCTCTTCTCTATGCATGGGCACAAGGTTGGTCAAGATTCTGTGCGTGGTCATCTTCATGTCATCTGCAGGTAATGTCAGTCAGGGATTTGCTTTCTAGAACCATTACAACCACAACCCCAAACTGTTAGAACTATTGACCTTCTTTGCACACCTACCACCGAGATTGCTTCTGCCATTGGCTACAGTGCTTTATGCTTCAGCAACCATTTGAAATGGAGCAAGCCCATATTAACTATGGCAGGTTTGGCTCCAGTCTACCAGTACTTCCACACCCAGTGAATTGAGGGCACTGATCAAGGTGAGAAACTCACAGATTCAAGTCTTTACTGGAAGTTCAGCCATTTATAAAGTATAAAGTCTTCTTAGATTATTGTATGGTATTATTGATTTCCATGGTGCTGAAATGATTGTTTGGTCAGCTTTGTTTACCATTGAATTTGGTGTTTGAAAGAGGATTGGATGACCTCTTTATTTGTCTGTAGCCAGTAGTTTATCCAGCAAATAAGAATCTAGAGCAGCAATTATAACTATGTTTAATGAGATCATGAAAAAAAACCATATCATAAATTTCAAAATACAAAATGTCAGGAAAGAATTATCTAATATGGAAAGAAAACAAATGAAAATTATGGATCTGAAAGTAAATTTAACTGAAGCAAACATTCACCAGGAAATACTTAACAGCTTAATAGAAGTTAATTTAAAAATTTAGTGAATGTTAAAATAGATCAATAGAAACAATTACATCTTAAAAATCACGTATGTTTTCCCTAGCAGTCTCTAAGAAATAAAACAAAGGTATGTAGACAATAAGCCAATAGAATATGCAAAATAGAATAACACAGAATATTAAATTAATCTAAAAAAGGAAGGAGAAGAGGCAAAAAAACTAAGAACAAATGGTAGAAGCAAAAATGACAAAAAATATGGAATTAACTCATATAATCAAAAAATTACATGGAGGGGCTGGGGTTGTGGCTCAGTGGTAGAGCACTCGCCTAGCATGTGCAGGGAGGGCCCTGGGTTCAATCCTCAGCACCACCTAAAAATAAATAAAATAAAGGTATTGTGTCCAACTGCAACTAAAAAATAAATATTTTAAAAAATTACATTCAGTGTAAATTTCTCAATATTTTAATTTAAATACAGAGAATATCAGACCATATAGAAGCAAACCTAATCTCTGTGCCATCTATTAGAAACACAAACAAAATATAAACACATAATTTAAAAGTGAAAGAATAGAAAAGGAGACATAGTGTATAAACACATCATGTAAGTGAGATAATAGAAATTGAGGTATGAAAATATAAAGCACTTGTAAGTATAAACTATGCCAAAAGATACTCTCCATACCTAAAGAAAGATACAAGGCATAAGATACTCTATATATTCACACCACTGTGCACTCTAATATATGCAGTCATGGTTTTAGCAAGACCAGGGGAGATCAGTGCACTGAAAGGTTGTGAGTATTCTCAGAGAGGAGAGTATGTTGCAAGCCCCTATTGTTCATCACTATAATCACAATTCTATTAATTTTTTCTTAGGTATTTATTTGGAGAATAACATCAACATTTTTTTCTTAAATTGTGAAAATTGATTAAGTAGTTATTATTGCAGCTGGAATGAATTGGAAATAAATTTAGGCATAATTAAAGAGATAAAAGAATAAAACTTCATTCTTCAACTGATGGCATAACTATGCTTTGTGAAGAATAAACCTGGCAATTTGAGAGTGAGCTAGAAGTCACTGTCTTTTACACCCCAGTAGTGTTTGATGATTAAACATGAAATATACTCTCCACCAAACTGAAGAAGGGAAACCAGGTGTTTTTTGAGAGCTGTAGTGTGGCTTTTGTCTGCTGTCTCTAACGTTCTTTAAACATGTTGTCAGAAAATGAAATTCAAAATGATAACTTCAAGTGAAGAGACAGACATGGCTGAAGAAATAGACAATGGAAAATTAGATGAGAATTCTGGCCCCCCTCTCAGTAAAGTGAAACAGAGGCAAAGTGATAATAATAGAAATACTAATAATAAAAAGTAAAAACAAAGTTACTTCTAATTCCTTCTTTCCACCTCAAAGAGAATTAAGATATAAGTGACATATTATGATCTCTTATAATACAGCAAAAGACAATGATGTTTAAATTACAAAGGAAAAATTATATTCACATAGTTAAGCAAAAATGTCATCTGATTCATAGATATACTAAAAAAATGCATATTAGGTTGGACTCAAACATTTTTTCAGTGTTGAATAATGAAACATACCAGAAGTATTCTTATAGATTTATGTGGAGGAAATGTTTTGATAGAATAATTTCTAAGAAGCCAAATTTTCTATTGAGCATTTCTATTATGTAAGAGGTTTAAAAGTATACAATTCAGACATTCTTTGAAATAATATATGAAGAAAATATTCCAGCCAACCAAGAGAAAAATAAAAATTATGATTTTAATTTATGATTCAAAATGATAAAGGTCTGAATTCATAGGAATATAATTAATTCTTGATAAAAATGTTAAATTTGATTATAATATTGAATGTTAACATCAGCGATTATGCTCTTAAAAACTGTGAAGCCTAAAACAACTTAGTAAAAATAAATGGAACTACAGACCAATTTTTAAGAAAAAAATTTAAATTACAGTGTTAGTGGGGAAGAATAACTCCATACTTTCTTCAGGAGAATGTTTTATATTTAGAGAAATATAAATTAAAGAAGAGTTTTGTAAGTATTGAGAATAATCAGGCAAATTTAGATAAGATAGTTACTTTCAAAATTTTGGGGTCCTAGAGTGATAATAGATATCAAAGAGTCAAATAAAATTAAAAAAAAAAAAACAAAAAATGAACTTTTCTCACCAAAAGAATAGAAAGATAACACATTTAAAAAATAAATTTAAAACAATATTACATAAAAAATGAAATATTAGTGCAAGAAAGATCAGTTCTGATAAAATCATTTAAAATAAAACAGAAAAGGAAATCACAACTAAGTTTGTAGGACATTCACAGAAGAGAATATTATAATAAAAGTCAAAAGGAGCAAAGATTCTTTAAGAAAATTCTAACAAAAAATCAAAAGGCTATACACTTTTTACAAATGTGATTTCAAAAGGAGTCATGAAACAGGACAAAATTCATGTCCTATTTCCACTTAAGTTACAGTCTACAATGGCAATAAAAAGGCAATAAAGGTTTATGTCACATAACATAGAACAAAGTACAAGGACTCTTTCTTTAGTATTTCAAAAATAAAGCAAAAACACATAGTAGTACAGCAAATATAAGAAGTATATTTAAGAGTATAAATAAATAAATATTCATTTATTCTTCTTAATAGCCTAAAAAAATAAAGGTCATGGTGTCAAAATGCTTTCTAAAGGGGTGTGTGCCTGGCTTAGCCAAGACAGTGCTTATAACCACTCAAGATTCTTACTTTCATTTTTGTTTGATGTTAAAAAAAAAATCTAGAGAAAAAGATTATTTTTCTCTGGATCTGATCACTAAACAATGCTATAGGAATATTCCAAACTTAGATCTATCTATTTGAAAAGCCACAATCTTTTTAAAATATATTTTTAATTTTTAATGGATATTTTTAAATTTGTTCTAATTAGTTATACATGATACTAGAATGAACTTTGACACATCATACATACATGGAATATAACTTCTCATTCTTCTGGTTATACATGATATAAAATCACACTGGTCATACAGTCATGTATGTACATAGGGTAATAATGTCTGATTCACTCTATGATCCTTCCTACCACCATATGCCCTCCTCTCCTTTCACTCCCCTATATCTAAGCCAAAGTACCTCTATTCTTCTCTAGCCCTGCCTAATTATGAATTAGCATGCAAATATCAGAGAAAACATTAGCCTTTGGTTCAAAAGCCACATTCTTAACCCAATAGTCACAAAATACAAATTTTAGAGAAAAAATTAGATGATATATTTTTTAAAATCCTTAGAAATAAGTAATTCTTTTCTACACTAACAACCATAACCTTTCAAATGTTTAAAATACAGAAATTCCCCAAATATTTGTCAAACCAAGAGTATATTATACTTACATGTACAAATTTAAAATAATAAATAGCAGGGTTAAAATAATATAATTGAACATGTGTATATAATTATATATGTATGTATACATATGTATGTATGTGTGTTTGTATGTGTATGTATGTTTTTTCAGTTAAAAACCAAACCATATAGAGAATATAAATTTATTCTACTGAAATATTAATATGATTAATTATTTAGCTAAAAAACTTAGAAACTATCTTCAATAGAAATATAAAGGTAACAGGTAAATTTTAATTAAGCAAGAAGGGTGGAAAAAATTTTAACGTGTCTCTCTAAAATTAAACAGTGAATACTGGATCATATTTGTGAAAAGGTATTGCTCTATTATCATTTCAATATAATTGCAATTAAAATTCTAATATCAAAATAAATCTGAAGATTTTTTGGTGAAAAATAATGGAAATATTCAGCCATATATTGAAAATGAGTAGTAAGAATGACAAACTAGCACTAACATATTTTAAAGCACATTAAAATGTCTTCAAATCATCACATTTCAATAGTAGTTCACCAGTAGACTTTTTTCAATGGAAGCCCTAAAATAAGGCCTAAAATAAATCTACAATCATGTATGGGAATATAATGCATATAATAAAAAGGCACATAACATCTCTGAAAGAAAATATGCACTAGTTAATAAATACATATTTCTTCTTTAATTGAGAAAGTAAATTTGTACCACACATACTAGTCTTATAACTATTTATTCTGATTTTTACATATATTTAATTGGTAAGATAATAAATAATATTTTTTCCACCAAAAAAATGGTCAAAGACCTATACAAAATATAAAAAATAAAATATACAAGTGGCTGATAAATTTAAAATAGAACTTTTATGTTAATAATAATTTAAAAATGCACATTATAATACTATCACATATGCTTCAGTAATGGACTGGAAAGAGTATTAATATCCAATGAGAAATGTGCAATCTAAATCAGGAGTAGGGGCACATACCAATAATCCCAGCTACCTGGAAGGCTGAGGCAGGAGTTTCACTCATTCGAGAACAGGCTGGGCAATTTAGCAAGAACCTGTCTCAAAATGTAAAAACATTTTAAAAGGGACCCAGAGTATGGCCTAATGGTAGATCACCACTGAATTCAATCCCAAATACTGCAAAAAGTAATTTTTTTAGAAAGTATATTCTAAGTATATCTTTAAGAGAGTGAATTGCTACAAAAAGCATGGAGATCTGTTTAGTAATATTATTCAATTTTAAGCATACATACTTTTATTTCAATAAACCCACTTATATGACTTCATTTAGGCTAGTCTTTCTCAATTTCTTTCAAAGAGTAGAAATGAGAAAACACTGTAATGTATTTAATGGTACCTCCATAAATTTGGTTCCAAACATGACAGGGAAATTTCAAAATGGGAACATTCCTTGTCAGTCATTATAATTCACAAAGGCAAAATCAAATACCATTAAATCATATTCAGCAATAGAAGAGACAAATAAATAAGACCAAGTTGACTTTATTCTAGGAATGCAAGGCTGGTTTAACATTTTATAATTGTCCAATGAAATTGACCTATAGATGATAAAAAAAAGTAAATCATATCATATGATCATATTAAAAAAAACTTGATAAAATTTAGGATTCAGGGATAGGGATGTGGCTCAGTGATAGAGCAGTTACATAGTATGCATGAGGCCTTGGGTTCAATTTCAAGCATCAGGAAAATAAAAATTGAAATCCAGGATCCATATTTTATAAAAGTTATATGCAATCAAGAAATAATAAAGAGCTTTCTAAGTCTGATCACTGGCATTTGCAAATCTCTAGTAAATATACTCAACAATAACATATTAAAAGCTTTCCTCTGGAATTGGGGTGCATTTGTCAAATATCATACTGAAGTTTCTACCCAGTGCTAAGTTAAAATATAGAAAAGGAAAAAAGTAGCCACTATTTGCAGATTTATATTAAAATATAAAGACAAAAAAGTAGATACGATAATAAAAAAATTAATGTATTAGTTTTGCATCACTGTGATAACACCTGAGAAAATCAAATTTAAAAAAATGAAAAAATTGTTTCAATTTGCTGAAAAAAAATTTGCTTTGCACCATTGCATTTGAACCTGTGGTGGCACAGTACATCATGGCAGGAGCATGTGATAGAGAAGCTGCTAAGGTCATGGCAGCCTGGAAGTAAAACAAGAGAAAGGAAAAAAGCCAGGATCCCAGTATTCACTTCAAGGACATGCCACAATGACCAAGTTTCCTTCTACTAAGCTCCACCTCCCGAATGTTTCAGCACCTCCCAAATGTTTTACCATCTCCTATTAATACCTGAGGTCACCAAATAGTTTCTTAACACATGAGTCTTTGGGGGTTGTTTTATATCCATATAACAACAAATATTAAGGTGTTCCACCAGGAAGCAGGGTACTATGGAATTGTAATAACTCATAAAGAATGTTATTGGAAATAAATACTGAGCAAAATAAGTTGAACAGAATGGGATAATGGATTCTATTACACTTATGTAATTCTCAGAAAGCAGGCAAAGCACAAAAAAAATTCAGTTAAAAGAAAAATGTCTTTTATCAAGGTAAAACAACAATATCTAGCTTCTTATATGATCCATAAATGTTAGCTATTATAGTGATATACAAAGTGATTGCTTCTTCCTACTAAAGACAGGCTTAAAGCAACAGTGGAAACTCTGCAACCAATATGGAACGTTGGCTATAAAGATGGCAATGTGCAGCCAACCCTCCCAGGCTAGGTTGCCTTTGAAAGTGTATTTAGAGATGAGGTAATCACAGAATTTCTTACACTTGATAGGTCAGAAGTAGGAAAAAACAATGCCTCTTGTCTTCCCATATTGCTCCTCTGACTAAACATCTTAAGAGGTGATGGCTGCAGGAAGGAAAAATCATGATAATAATCACTACTATTAAATGGACAATTGTATATGCTAATAACTGCACTGGGAGCTCAAAATACATGGCTCATTTGTTACTCACAACAATGAATAGGGAAACATGGAAAGCAATGTGAACACATCACAGTTTTTCCTATCTGAAGGTCAGCCAGGAGTGGAAGGCCCTTGCATTGATAGGTGTAGCTGAATGAAAGACCCTGTGCAGACTGAAATGGATTAATTCACTTCCCTTTGAGCAGCTGGTGGGTTTTCTAAGTGGGAATAAGGGACTTTCCTATTAAACTCTGCCTATTTTAATCTAAATTACTCACCCCAAACAAACTCTAAATTCCTTTCTTTTTTTGAAAAAAATTAAAGACAAATTAATGTGAAGCTTTTCACATTATAGTTTAATTATAGTTTTTAGAAAGTTTTCTTTGTGCACTAAGAAATGAGGTCTTTAGTGTCAAAGACAAAAGTGAATAGGTTTTTAGAATCCTTTGACGATTTGGAAATTTTAATCTCTGCATTTGTGATGATGTGGGTTATATCTTGGGGCCAGCTGCCTTATTTATACGCATAACAATGATGAGGAATATCTCCAGTTTAATTAAAATAAGGAGGTTGTTCATATCAAAAAGTGTAATCCATCCAGCACTTTCATAAAAAGAAAGTACAGTTTAATTCCTTAAGAATATTGTAACCTTCTAACAAAATTTATCTTTCCAAGTTTCTATCTTTATGCATGTAAACTCAAACTTAGCCATAATCTATTATTTGTATTTTTATCTTACTCTCTAACTTTTATGATCAGCTGCTCAAGCATTATAAAATCGAACAGCTTGAGATTAGCATTCCAGGTTTTAGTCAGAAAAGCTTAACTCTCAAATACCATATTATAGTTTAGCTATTTATCCATAATTAAGTGTATAATAATTAGATAAAATGCAGAAGGATTTTAAATCCATCTTTCAAAGTAATCTAATTTATATTTATAACTTCATAATTATATTAGGGACCAATGATTACTAGAATCTTACATATTGAGAGGGAACAATAGATTAAAGATAGACTTTTATCTTTTCTTTGGTTATTTGATCTCACTAATTATACATTTAATAATGATCAATTACAAGTTAATGTACATAATTGTTTTATTAAATCCAAATCATAGTTAAATGTTTATTTAATAATGTAAGTTAGTATTGCCCTTTAATCTCTCTCAGTAAATTAGAGTTGCACTCACTCACCTAAAATTTTAAGTGTTTATATTGCTGCTTTCTACATTATTATCTTGAATTTTGGAATAAACCAATCTCCTTTTTCTAGTGGATAAGATGAAGGAAACGGCTGGTGTGATGGCATAGGCCTATAATCTTAGCTGCTTGGGAGGCTGAGGTAGGAGGATCAAGTTCAAAGCCAGACTCAGCAACTTATCAAGAACGTTTCTATAAATAAAAAATTAAAAAAAGGGCTGGGATGTGGCTCAGTGGTTAAGTACTCCTAGGTTCAATCCCTGGTAAAAGGAGAGAGAGAGAGAGAGAGAGAGAGAGAGAGAATGATGAAGGAAAATGAAAAGAATTTTTTTAAATTTCAAATTAGAACTTGAAGAATATTTACTTTTTACTTTTCACTCACCCAAGTCCTATTTTAAACTCTTCTTTACATCAACATTACATCATTTAATCTTCAAACAATGCTTAAGATTAGGTGCTGTTACCATTCTCATTAATGGAAGAAGAAACCGAGACATGGAGAAGTTAAGTAGACTTTCTGTAGATCCCTCAGAGAGAAGTGGAAGAGCTGCACATCTGGAGTGCAGAGCTGACCCTCTCAGCAACTATTCTTTCCCCATGGCACTCACCGCCCTTCACCTCAATTTACAGGTACTCTAGGTTGGAAAGATACAAACGCAACTAATGATTCATTTATCACCTTCATGAAGTGTGCTTGTAGTGGGAAAACTATGAATGTACTTCTAGTTATATGACAAATGTTTCAAATTAAGTCAGGTTGCAGGAAAATTTCCCCTTCACGAAATAACAGATGATTTGTAAATTCTATTTGTTATTCACTATAAACTCATCAGTTACATATTCTTTCATTACAAATGAAATTAGGAGTTGAGAGAAAATTCATTACACAAGATTGAAGCAGTTATCTAAAGTAAGAGTAAATTAAGGCAAAAACGTGCATCAATAAAAGAGGAAAGCATTCTGAAAATTCGAATATATGTAGGTGCATATTCTCAATTTAGAAGAAAATTGAGGACTCTTCCTTTAGGCTTTGAAAGAATCAAGTGTGTACACAATTTTTATAGTGGTTGAATACAATACATTGAAGCAAACCTCTTAGGGAACAAAGTTCACAAAGAAGGAAGACAGAATTTTTGTGCACGTCTTGTGGCCAAATCCTGGACATGGCACTTTTCATAGATTCTCACCTAATTTTCTGAACAACCCAGTAAAGAAAGCTTTGTGCCTTTTAAAGTTGACAGGTGTTCAGAGAGGTCTGAACTAACTAATAAGAAAATAGTTGTTTTAGTCAGATTTTTGCTGCTGTGACTAAAGGATCTGACCAGAACAACTATAGAGGAGGAAAAGTTTATTTGAGGGCTCACAGTTTCAGAGGTCTCAGTGCATAGAAGGCTGGCTCTTTTTCTCAGGGCTGGAGATGAGGCTGAACATCATGGCGGAGAGTGTGGCAGAGGGAAGCAGCTCATATCATGGTGATCAAGAATCAGAGAGACTCCACTCTCCAGATACAAATATATACACCAAAGCCACACCCTAATTCCCACTTCCTCCAGCCACACCCTACCGCTTGAGTTACCACTCAGTTAATCCCTATCAGGAGATTAAATCATTGATTGGGTTAAGACTCTTTCAACCCAATCATTTCTCCTCTGAACCTTCTTGCATTGTCTCACATGTGAGCTTTTGGGGGACACCTCACATTCAAACCATAATAGTAGTGAACTTTTATTGCAAGCCAGATCTTATTTAATGCTAATATTTTTGTCCCATTTCCTCATGTACGATTTATAAACTCAAAGGGATTTAAATATTAAAATGGGCATGAAGGGTCACTAATTTGCTAATATAGAACAAAACATGGAACATAAGTGAACCCTTGTGATTAGTGAGACCAAACTTTACTATGTACATTATAAAATTGGTCTCCAGGATATGTATTATTTTAAATATTTTTTTTACAATGGTGTCCAAATTTTTGTTTAGATAGCTAGTGTTTTATATTGTAAGCATATAACAGCTGAATATTTTAACAGTTCTCATGAGCTTTTAATTTTTAAATTGGCCTCAGATTCCAGTTAGTTAATTGCAATTTAAGCCCCTAAAATAAGCTTTTGCCCTCAATTATGAATTTTAAACCTTTTACAATGGTAATTTGCTTTACTTCTAAGAAGCAAAATATATAACACAAGTTGAGCACATTTCAAAGTGCTCATATTTGAGACTCATTCATATTCACTATGAGGAAAAACATTTGAGACTCAATGAGCCTGGGTTGATACCAGCTTGCTTCAAAGCAATGTCTTCCAGAATGTCTCCAGACTGGACGGTAGGTGAACTCAGCTCACTCTTCAGGCCTGGAGACTGGCCCCCAATGAGATATATTGACTCATTCTGCTTCCTCGCTTAATATCTTCTCTAGGTAGCAGATTGGAGAGATGGTATCTGAGGGTGATTTGGTGAAAACAGTGGTAATTTAACAGCAATTTTTGTGGCTACTCCACCCCAGTAGGAGTCATTTCATTCCCTCGAAAGTAAGAGCTTTGATCAAAGATCCAAGTAGGGAGGCTTATGTGCTCAACATGGAGTTAAGTTGAAGAAATGGGTAAAAAACACAGAGCTGATTCCAACCTAACAGGCAGTGCTTTGCACAAGATGTGATGTGGGTATCCATTGAGACAGAACTGCAGCGAGGGTTCAGATGAAGTCTCACGTGCTGCCACAAGCAGTATTCTCTCTCTTTGCTGCTTTCCTATTTGGAAAAAGCTCATAAACACACATGAGTTCAGAATGATGAGTGAAACAAGAGATAAACAAAGAGAAAATGCAACAGCTCTCTCTCTCTTGCTTTTTTTCTCATTGTTCTTAGTAAAACAAAAGAAACACATTGACATCCTAAGTGTTACAGTGGAATATTCACAGTTGCTATCTTGTGACTGTGATAACTCTTAAAAAATTATCTTGGAGGGTGAATGGGAAATATATTTTTCTTAACCTATCTTTAAGAACATGTAGAAGAAAAATATGAGCCTTACTGAATACGACATCACAAGTGGGGCTCAAGTTCATCAAAACTGCAAAGCATATTTCTGTTCCATTCATTCATTAACGTATTTATTAAACCAAATGTAGTGAGCATATATTGTGCGCTACCTTGGTTTCTTTAATGAGATTGCAAACTCCGTATCACAAAGACATACAGCAAGAAGAGGAGGATTTACCATGGTCTGAAAAACCTTATGCTTCAAGGTCTCCCATGTGCCATGTAAGCCTCAGGAGAAGTTTGAGGAAAGTGTCTGTGTGATCATTTGTTTTTATCTAATTTATAAAAAAAAAGAAAGAAAATGTTGAAACTGCAATTGTTTATCACTTTTCACTTCATACATCTTCCCTCCACTATATTTCCCTTTATTTGTTGAAATACTAAAGTGTCCCTAGGCATTTCAGAATATGTTAAAGGAAAGTGGAATCACATGTTCATTTATATTATATCCATTTGGATATACAGATACTTAGAGTTCTCATAGCTATGTTTTTATCTAAAGGTAGGTATTCTGGTATGGGATAAGTTTCTGAGGATCCTTCTACACCCAATTTGTAACTCACCCCCTTTGTGACATAAAGGCCAATCCAAAGTACCTGTCTTAGTATTTGTGAGGACAGAGGTTTGAAACACACAAAGCCAGAAATTAGAGTATGATAAATTCTTCCAAATGGTAAACACATAAAATTTAGTTAGAAGATTTTTCTTGTAAAAGCAGAGACAGAACTAATTTTTAACATCAGTTATATAATTGGTATTACAGTATATATAATTATAAATGTAAGGAAATATTTTTGTTTATTTGAAGATTTTACAAAATGAAATGTATTAGAATCCTTGGGTTTGTAAGACATAGACCTATACAAATACTATTGGGGAAAATATTTGACAATATATGCATTAAATAAAATTAGTTGAGATTTCTTCATTTTGATGACATTTTGAAAATTGCAAGACATAACTAAGAACATCTATAAATCTGAAAGGAATTCTTTAATCCATGAAAAATAATGGTTGATCAAATATGCTTATACAAAAGTAGTTTCCAGTTTTCTCTCAAGAAAATAATATTACAAAATAGTTGCCATATAAAGAAATAATTAAAGAAAATGCATCCAAAATTGGAGAGAAAGTGTATTGTAGAGTTGTGTTACAAGACATAACTAAGATTGATTTACTAAGACTTGTTTGTAGATTTGTGTTACTAAGACATAACTAAGAACATCTATATATCTAGATAATAAAACTATTTTGGCTTTTAAAAATTGGAAGGTCTGTGGTATTTCTCAGCTTTATAAATTTGGAATTTGGAATGGTTTCTTTTTCCATTTGTAACATTCACTTTTGTACTTATTTTTTTTCTTTTTTTTTTTTTAAGAGAGAGCAAGAGAGGGGGAGAGAGAGAGAGAGAGAGAGAGAGAGAGAGAGAGAGAGAGAGAGAGAGAGAGAATTTTTAATATTTATTTTTTAGTTCTTGTCAGACACAACATCTTTGTTGGTATGTGGTGCTGAGGATCGAACCCCGGCCGCACGCATGCCAGGTGAGCGCGCTACCGCTTGAGCCACATCCCCAGCCCTGTACTTATTTTTGCATTCATGATTTTAAGATGCTTTTTCCTAACTATGGTTTTCTAAATCTTGTGAAATCAAGACTCTTCAAGCAAAAATTACATAAAGCCCTATAATCAAGTATTATATTGTTCTTTATCCTGTATGAGTAAGATACAAAGAATTATTCTTAAACTCACTGCTTCTAGAAAGCATGTGTTTTTGAGAGACTCATTCTTTTATATTGTAAATTCTGTTATCAAGGTCACTAACAAACAATATACTCATAGTCTATTAACCACCAGATCTAAGGGCTTTTCCTTCATCAACTTTTTTTCTATTCATAAAGGTGAAATCATGACTCAGCACTCAAAGTAGATGACAGCTTGGTTTAAAAAAATAATTAAAAATATTGCAAATGAAATTTTAAAAAATTGACATTTTAAATATCATTAAAAATTACTCTTTGAAATAATCAACTGTAGAGAGACAAAATTCATTTAAACTAGACTGAACAGAAAATTGGAGATTACAAACAAAACAAACAGAATAAAATCCTTGAACTTGCTATTAGAATAGTAGTAATTATTCAGAAGAAATAAAGTGGAGAAAAATGATAGAAAAACTTTTAAAAATTAGTAAAGGCCTACAGGAAAATATTTACAGGTCTAACATTGATGTGCCTGAGCAGAAAAGATAAAGAATGGGTCTTCCAAAAGAAGTCATAAAACTGGTAGAGATTTCCTCATTTTGATGGCATTCCTAAAAATTACAAGACATAACTAAGAATATCTATAAATCTGAAAGAATTTATTTAATCCATGGAAAACAATGGCTGATCAAATAGTTTTGTTAACCAAAAATCTTCAAATTTTGTTTTAAAATGCCAAATTACAAATTCAAGCAACTCTAAAAACTGACCAAAAAAAAAAGCAAGCAAACAAATAACAACAACATACACAATATTGCAATTAAACTGCCTAAAACTATTGTTGTAAGATGGAGGAAAAATAGAACATTGAATTTAGGAGCAACCACTGCACACACGCCTGACCTCTCATTGGAATCAATGGAGGAAGGTCAATGAGGAGCAGTAAAAATAATAAAACTTCCACCCCAGAATTTTATATCCAGCAAAAGTATCTTATCATAATGAATATGTGATAATGGCACTTCCATTTAAATAAAAAAAAATAAGAGAAATCATTGCCAGTAGACCTGTACTAATTAGTAATGCCGAAAGGGGTCCTTCAGAAGAAAGGAAAATAAAACCAGATGGAATCCAGATCTTCTGCAGAAAGGAAGGGAATTTTGAAATGGAAATTTTTGGGTAAATTACTTTAAAAAATTACCTTTCCTCTAAATTTCTTCAGATTACATATGGCTGTTTAAAACAATTTTTTTACATTGTTACTTGAAGCTTATAATGTATATAAATGAAAATTATAACCTAAGGGATAGAAAAGGGCTTATAAATGGAATTATGCAATTTTAGGGATTCTATCTTTTCCATGACATAGCATAATATCAAATCTTACAGTTAAAGCATGTATATTTTAATCTACAGAATAGTATCTGAAAATTAATGCCAAGATGTTTATCTAAGAATCCAATATGCATGTTCCAGTGGAATTTTAAAATATGCTATTAATTCAGAAGAAAGCAAGAAAGGAAAAACCTAAAGAATTAAAATAAAATAGGAAATCATTATGGTGTCCCCCAAAAGTTTAGAGGTAAATATTTGGACTAAGAGAGTTTTGGCCTAATCAGTACATTAATTTGCTGAGTTGATTGGGTTGTCCCCTTGGGGTTTATATTTTATCCTTGGTGAGGGGAGAATGCTTGCAGGCTCTCTCTCTCTCTCTGTCTCTCTCTCTGTTTCTCTCTCTCTGTTTCTCTCTCTCTCTCTCTCTCTCTCTCTCTCTCTCTCTCTCTCTCTCTCTCTCTCCTTCCTGGTGCTATGTTCCTAGTTGCTTTTTCCTCCACATCTTTCTGCCATGATGTTTTGCCTCCCCTCCACACCAGCAAAGGAGTTCGCCATCAATGGAATGAGACCTCTGAAATTGTGATTCCCCCGAATGAACTTCCTCCTTTAAAATTGTTCTTGTTAGGTCTTTTGGTCACAGCATCAAAAAAATTGACTAAAACAGAAATATAGCAAAACAAATGACAAAATGACATCAAACATTGTGTTAAAATGTGGTTGACGGAAAAATTTGATTAAAAGGTATGGATTTTGAGAGTAGGTGGAAAATAAAGACCACGTAGGATGTTACCTATAATAAATTATTTTAAAGACACAAATGGATTGAAAGTATATTAAAAAAGAATTATTGTGTATATAGTAGGCATAAATAAGGATGCTGGAGTAACTGTGTATAATGTTGAAAAAGTAGATATTAAGACAAATTGTGTCAAATTTGAACATCTCCATAACCTATGGGTTCCCTATGCTAAACAAATTACGCAAAAGTTCAAATTATTTTGATTTAAATTTTGACATAATTGAACAAGTCAAAATCTGCAGGATGCAAAAATGGAAGTGCTTAGAAAGAAATTTATAATTACAAAAAATTATATTTTTTGAAAAGACATGACATCAACAACCCTCACTTTCCACCTTAAAAGGTAAAGAAAAAATAAAGTAAATCCAAAAGAAGTACAAAAGAAAATAATGAAAGAAAACCAGAAATCAATGACAGTAAAAAGTAAATTTCACATAACAAAGAGATACAACATTTCATTATTAGGGTAATGTAAGTCTCTCTACTTTTCAAATAGTAGAAATGAAAAGGTTTTTGCTGAAAAACATGAATGAAGTTGTGAATTTTCTAGTTAGATTGATCAGGAGAAAAATATGGCTTCTCACTGTAATTCCTAATGGTGGTACACTGGTATAATGGTGAAATGATATGTTTATACCATAAAATTCAACAAATGTAAAAATTTTTGACCAATAAAAATTCACATTGACAAAGTTAAATTGAAAAACTTGAATCTATTTTGAAAATTAGTGAGTTATCAAAATTATTTCTAAAATTCTTAACACAGAGAAGTGCCCAGGGCAAGATGATTTCATTGATAAATTCTGTCAAATATTTAAGCAAGAAAATGATCTAAACTATCATTAAATTAGGAATTTTTAAAATATATATATTTTTGAGTGGCTACCACTTGCATCTAATTTTTATTTTTATTTGCTTTTTAAATTTTTATTTATCTTATATAATAGTAGAATGTACTTGACATATTATACATATATGGAGTATAATTTCTCATTCTTCTGGTTGTCCCTGATGTAGAATTACATTGGTCATGTAATCATATATGCACATAGAGTAATAATGTTTGATTCATTCTACTATCTTTCCTATTTCCATTCCCCCTTCCTTCCCTTCATTCCCCTTTGCCTAACCCATAGTACTTCTATTCTTCCCTACTCCCGTTATTGTGAGTTAGCATCAACATATCAGAGAAAACATTCAGCCTTTGACTTTTGGGATTATTTCACTTAGCATCATAGTCTCCAGATTCATCCATTTACTGGCAAATGCCAGAATGCTATTCCTTTTTTGGCTGATTAATATTTCTTGCATATATATATATATATATATATATATATATATATATATATTACATTTACTTTATCCATTCATCTGTTGAAGGGCACCTAGATTGGTTCCATAGTTTAGCTGTTTTGAATTGAGCTGCTATAAATTTTGATGTGGCTGCATCAAAATAATGTACTAATTTTAAGTCTATTATAGGGTATAAACTGAGGAGTGGGATAACTAGGTCAAATGGTGGTTCCATTTTAAGTTTTCTAAGGAATCTCCATGTTGCTTTCTATAGGAGTTGCACCAATTTCCATCCCACCAGGAATGTATGAGTGTACCATTTTCCCCACATCCTTGGGAGCCTTTATTGTTACATGTATTCTTGATAATTGCCATTCTGACTGGAGTGTGATGAAATCTCACTTTTAATTTGCATTTCTCTAACTGCTAGAGGTGTTAAACATTTGTTTCATATATTTTTGACCAATTGTATTCCTTTTTTGCAATACCTTGTACAGTTTCGTTATTAGGGTAATGTAAGTCTCATAACATAACAGGAAGTTTTCTTTCCCTATGTATTTCCTAAGAGAGTTATAAGATTGTTTTTTTTTTCTTTTTTAAATATTTGATAGATTTTTTCTTAAAAAATTCTTTTTTTGGCTTTTTTATTGGTTGTTCAAAACATTACAAAGCTCTTGACATATCATAATTCATACATTAGATTCAAGTGGGTTATGAACTCCCATTTTTACCACAAATACAGATTGCAGAATCACATCGGTTACACATCCACATTTTTACATAATGCCATATTAGTGACTGTTGTATTCTGCTACCTTTCCTATCCTCAACTATCCCCCCTCCCCTCCCCTCCCATCTTCTCTCTCTACCCCATCTACTGTAATTCATTTCTTGTTTATTTTCCCATTCCCCTCACAACCTCTTATATGTAATTTTGTATAACAATGAGGGTCTCCTTCCATTTCCATGCAATATCCCTTTTTTCTCCCTTTCCCTCCTACCTCATGTCTCTGTTTAATGTTAATCTTTTCCTCCTGCTCTTCCTCCCTGCTCTGTTCTTAGTTGCTCTCATTATATCAAAGAAGACATTTGGCATTTGTTTTTTAGGGATTGGCTAGCTTCACTTAGCATAATCTGCTCTAGTGCCATCCATTCTTAATCTCACAAAAAAAAAACTAAGTCTAAAAAATTTGTAAAGCTCATCAAGTAATAGTGAAATATTGTCTTAAAACTTTTGCTGTTATGACCAAAAAATCAGACAAGAAAAATTTTAAGGAGGAAAAGTTGTATTTGGCATTTATGATTTCATAGGTATCAGGCCATAGAGAGTAAAGTCCATTGTTCTGCAACTAACCTGAGTCAAAACATCATGGTAGAAGAGTGTGGTGGAGGAAAGCAGATCAAGACATGGCAATCAGGAAGCAGAGACAGTTCTGCTCACCCGGGACAAAGTATATACCCCCAAAATTTGCTCCCAATGATTTATTTCTGTCAGTCTTACCCAACCGTACCAACAGTTACTGCCAATTAATACATTCAAGTGTATAAATTCATTGATTAGATCACACCTCTTGTAACCTAATCAATTTGTCTTTGAAACTTCTCACACAAGAGGGAACTCCTCATGTCCAAAGCTGTTACAGTCTGTAAACAAGTCAGGATGGCACCTGGCATTTTTCCAGGGGAATATTAGAGTCTCTAAACAAGTCTGGATGGTGCCTGGCAAAATGCCAGAGGGAGTGGTTTGTGAAGTAAGGCCAGCGAGCCATTAAGTGTGGAGATTTCTTATTGGTTGACTGATGTATCTAGTTTATGCTAATTAAGATAAGATGTGTGGAATGTATAAATACCGCTCCTGTTCTACAATAAAGGGCTTCCACTCCTGCTTTACCAACCTACACAAGTTGTTCGACACCCCCTGGTTATTTTGCTGCAGCCGGACTGCGGCACAAAGCATAAAAAAATATTGAATGCTTTCCCTCTTAATTCAGGAAAGAAACAAGACTATTTGCATTTCTATTTAATTTATTTTTTTTTTTTACTAATAAGTTTAGTGAAAAAGCACTTGTTAATGTGTGACTATTTTTTTTTTCCTTATTTAGTGTTGGGGCCGCACACATGCTCAGCACTTGTTCTATCATGAAGCTACTATAACCATAGCCTTTTTCTGCTCTTGTGATGTATCCTTCTTGGGGATAAAGAAGTTTCATGATGCAGTTTTGATTTTTATTTCCCTAATAACTAATGATGTTCCACATTTTTTCATGAATTATTCTCTATTTATTTATGTCGTAATCAAGACACTTTGTGTTTACTCAGACACTTTCCTATTTGAAATTGGGTAATATATCTTTCTATTTTTGAGTTACAATAATTTATATAGTCTTTATTGGTCTTTCTGAGATATAGGCTTTCTAAAGTTTAACTCCATATTGTGTTTTATCTTTTCACTTTGTTTATGTGTCTTTTAAGGCAGTAAATTTTCAAATCTAGTTTTTTATTTTGATACTGAGGATTGGGCCTAAATGCACTTTACAACTGAACCACATCCCTAGTCCTCTTTATTTTTATTTATCTTTTAATTTCTTTCTTTTTTTTTTTTTTTTTTGAGACAGGGTTGCACTAAGTAACTTAGGGCCTCATTAAGTTGCTGAGGCTGGTCTCAAACTTTCAATCCTCCTGCCTCAGCCTCCTGAGTTGCTGGGATTTTAGGGATGTGCCACTATGCCTGGCTTAAATCTTCAATTTTGACAAAATCCATTTTATTTATCTGTATGTTTTTTTTTTTTTTAATTTGTGCTTTCAGTACAAAAACCATTTGCCAGATACAAGGTCATGAATATCTAAAAATTCATTGCTAAATATGAGGTCATAAAGATTTACCTCACAAATTTCTTCTGTGAATTTTGTGGGTCTTTCTTTTACATCCAAGTTTGTGTTCTACTCTGTGTTAATTATTGAATATAAATGTGATGTAGAGGTGTCACTTCATTCTTTTGCATGTAATCATATACGCACAATTTGTTAAAAAGTTCACTTCTTCATTCTTTTGCCCTAACATCTTTTGAAAAGTCAATGTGAAAGTTTGTTTATGATCCTCAACTACCTTCCACTGATCTGTAGATGTTTCCTTCAACTAACACCACACTGTCTTGATTGCCACAACTTTTTATGAGGTTTAGAAGCCAAAATGTGACTAATTTAATTTAAAAAAACTTTGTTTTCTCAAATATTTGGCTGTTTGGGTTTTTATTTTCATATAAATATAAGGAATAGAACATCAATTTATGAAAATGTATAAATAGGATTTTGAAAATAATTATATTGAATCTAGAAATCAAATTGGGAAATATTGCCATTTTATTAGTAAGTCTTCAATTCCATGAATATGGACTATCTTTCCATTTCTTTAGGTCTCTAATTTCTTTCAATTATGTTTATAGTTTTCAGAATACAAAATATGTACTCTTTGTGTTAAATTTCCATGTAAAAATTTTATTCTTTTTTAAATATTGTAAATAAAATTGTACTCATAATTTCATTTCCTGAGCATTCTTAGTGTTTTGGTCACTTGATTTTTTTTTTATATTTTTTCTTGATAATGTTGGACTTTTTTTTATCATGTCTAATGGTTTGGTTGTGCTTCTTATAATTTTTTTTCTATGAAATACAGGCCATTTTTGAAGAGAAATAGAATTTTTCCTTGATATCCCTGGGGGAATGGTTCCAGGGCTCCTGTGGATACCTAAATTCATTGATGCTCAAGTCTCTTGTATAAAATAACAAAGTGTCATAGTGTTTCATATAGACTACACACAGCCTTCTGTATACTTTAAACAATTCTTAGATTACTTATCTATAGCAATGTATATATTATGCAGATAATTGTATTATTTAGGAAATACTGAGAGGAAAAATGTCTGTACATGTTTGATACAGACATAATTTATTCTTAAACATTTTATTCCAGTGTTGCTTGGATCTGGAAACATGCAAGCCACAGTATATGGTTTCAACCATAGTTTTCTTTTTGCTTTTCAATTTAGATGTATTTTTGTCTATTTCAGTTACATAATTGCTCTGATTAAATGACCATAACAATATTGAATAAAATAAATATGAAAAGGCATTCTTGTCTTCTTTTTTATCTTAGGTTAAAGCATCCAGTTTTTAACTGTTGATATTAACAATTTTTAGTGTTTTTTTTCAGAAATGATTTAGTATCTACTTTTCTCCTTATTTTTGTTGAGTGTTTTGCAATGAAACTTGTGTGTTTTTTTCAGTTATTTCTCTGTATCTTTTGAAGCAATCATGTGTTTTTGTTCTTTATTTAATTAAATTATGTGTTGCATTCAATAATTACATATGTTAAACTAACTTTGAATTTCTGAGAAAAAAATTCATTCAGCCATAGTGTATAATGCATTTTATTTGCTGCTGGATTCGCTGCTAGTATTTTGTTAATGTTAATTTTATCTGTATTCATGAAAAGTATTAATATGTAGTTTTCATGTCCTGTGACATTTTTATTTTGTTTTGTTATTAGAAAACACTAACCTGATTGAACAAAATGGAAAGTGGTTCCTCATCTTCTATTTTTGAACAGAATTTGAGACCAGATATGTGTATTAATTTTTCCTTAAATAGTTGGCAGAATTCATGACAGAAGACAGTTAGTTGAGCCTGGGTATTTTTTTCATGAAAAGATTCTATACTAGTATTAAATACAGCAAACACCATACATTTTCCTTTTTTACATTTTATTGATGCATTATTCTTGTACATAATAGTAGAATTTATAATACCATATTTGTACATGCTCATAATTTGATCAATCTCAATCCCCAGTATGTTCCTTTTCCCTCCACTCCTGCCTCTGATCGATTGCTCTACTTTACTGATAACCTTTCTATTTTTGGTAATGTTATTTTAATTAGTGCATTACATATATATATATATATATATATATATATAATATATTATTATATATATGTGTGTGTGTAGTGTGTGTTTGTGTGTGTGTGTGGAGAAGAATCTGGTTATTTCATCTCTGACCCTCAGAGCTAAGACTCACAGGTATCTTCTGCCTTGGTCAGCTGCTAACACTAAAATGGGCTTTTTGGGCTGTAGAGAACTTAGGATACAAAATTCCACCCACCAGCAGAAGATGAGAAACTCTGGTTTCACTACTACATATAAAATATTCAAGCCTTGACTTTCTGAGTCTAGATTATTTTATTTAGCATGATGTTCTCAAATTTCACAAATTTACCCACAGATGACATAATTTCAATCTGTTTTTTTTATAATCAAAGTACACCTATGCAAAGATATTATCAAAAATTTCAATTGATATATCTCACACATATGAATGTAAAAATTATTAATGATATTAGCAAATCAAACCTAGCACTACAAAAGATAACATTTCATTATCACATGGCTAATTTTTTTTATAAGATAAGCAAATTTGGTTTGTATTTAAATCAGCATCATAAACATGAATTGCCAACTCATGTCTATATACACATTTTCTTTACCCATCCATCTATTGATGGACATCTTGGCTGGTTCCCTAACTTGGCTATTAGAATTGCACTGCTGAAAATTTTGATGTTTCTGTATCACTATAATTTGCTGATTTTAGTTCTTTTGGATAATATCAGTGAGTGTGATAGCTGGATCATATAGTCATTCTATTTCTAGTCTTTTGAGGACTTTCCATACTGCTTTCCAGAGCAGTTGTACTTATTTTGCAGTGTCACCAATAATGTATATGTGTACTTTATTTCCCACTTCACTTTTTAATGTCTATTAATAGTTTCTCTTCCTTAGGCAGTTTTGGTAGTGTATATTATATAGGAATCTGCTCGTTTTATTTAGCTTATCTTCTTGGTTGGCACACAATCATTTACAATATACAGTAGCCCCCTATAATTATTTTATTCATTTAAGATTTGTATTTATACTTTCTTTTATTCCTGATTCACTATAAAACTGTATTCTTTTTCCTTACTCAGTCTAGCTAAATATTGTCAATTAAGCTGCTCTCTTTTTAAAGTTTTATTGACTTTCTATATTGCTTGTCTTTTTTTAAAAATCAATTTACCTCAATTGTTTTTATTTCCTTCATTTTTCTTGCTTTACATTTAGTTTGCTCTTTTTTAATTTCTAAAAATCAGAAGCTTAAGTTAATAATGTGAGATTTTTCTTTCTTTTCTCATATAGCCAATTGGAGGAATGGATTCACATCTAAGTACTGTTTTAGCTGTATACCATAGATTTCATGTGTTGTGCTTATTTTTCTCATTCATCTCAAAATGTCTTACAACTTTTCTTGAGATGTTTTCTTTGAACCATTTATTATCCAAGAATGTTTTAATTTCCACATATTTATTAATTTTCTAAATTTCATCATTACTGATTTTTAATTTTATTCCATTATAGAGAACACACTTTTTATGATGTTAATCATTTCACTTCACTGAGACTTTTTTTTGTAGCCTAACATATGGTCTATCCTGGAGAATGTTCTATGTGTAATTGGGAATAGACTGTGCATGGTGTGTAGATGTATTAAAGATATCAGCCAGGTCTGCTTGATTTAGTGCTTCTTAAATCTTCCATTTCGTGATTCCATCAGGTGCCTAATTGTTCAATCAACCACTACAGGTAGGTATTTTAGTCTCTAACTATTATTGTTTAATTATCTATTTCTCTCATCAGTCCTACTTTTTCAGTTCCATTTCATGTATTTAGGTCTCTGTTCATAGGTACATAGCTGTTTATAATTATTATGTCTTCATCATGGACTGATCATTTTGTCATTATAAATTGTATTTTTCTATTAACAATTTTTCTTTAGAGTCTATTTTATCATTAGTATGCACACTGTAGAATGGATCAGGAAGATTTGCTTAAGAACCCAAAGGACACTGACATGAAAGCAAGAAAAACACATAAAACAATTAAAATTTCACCAAAGTTTAAAAGTTCTTCTCTTTGAGATATCATTATGACATAATTAAAAAATAAACCAGAACCACAGACTTGAAGAATATATTTTAAAAACATATATATGGCAAAAACTCACTTGAGGATATATAACTTATTGCTATAACACAATAGTAATGAGACAACTATCTCAATTAAAGAATATAATATTACTATGCAATATATTTTCTGTTACTGTATAACAGAAAATATATTGCATAATAAGCAAATTAAAATGTGGTAAGCATTATTATTAATTAGGAATTTTAAATGAAAACTACAAGGAAATTTTACCACACACTATTATATTGTCAATATTAAAGAAGAAAACTGACAACACAAAATGATGGAGAAGATGTAGAACAGAATTGTGACACATTATTGTTAAGAGTCAAATTATAGAACCTCTTTGGATAAATTATGTAATGTACTTTTAAAGCTTTACGTTCATCTATGATATGCCCATTAACCTCACTTCTGGTATCTATCTGAGAGAAAAACAAAACATGCAGCCATGACCAAGTTTTTCTATGAAGTTTATATCAGCTTTATTCACAATAAATTGAAATAGCCAAAAATCAAAACAGTTCAGGTTCCCATCAATAGGGGAATACATAAGCACACTATGATATATATATACATATAATATTATTCTACTCTTCTGTCAAAACCAGGATGAACTGGTACATGCAACATGAAACAACATGGATATATCATAAAAATAGGAAATGAAAAAAGAAATATAAAGTTTCACATTGTGTGACAATTTGAAATTGAATACAAATTTATTTGGTGGGGGAGCAGAACAGTGGTTGTCTCTGATAGTGATGGGAAGTGGCATAAGGGAAATTTCTTTGGTGATAATATTCTGTATCACAGATTGATTTGCACAGGTGAATGCATTAGTCAGAACTCATCAAATGGCATACTTAAGATTTATGATTTTTAATATATGTTATTTTACCTCAAAGAAAAATCACCTTAAACAAATATTGAATTGTAGTTATTTTTATGTCTGAGGTGAAGTTGACTGATCTGAAGCTTCCTTTGATATGCATGAAAATCATTGGAAAGATTGATGGATGGAAGGACAGATGGGTAGATGCATAAATACGTGACAAAGCAAATACATTAAAATGACAAATGTAGAACTACATTGGGGTATATGGGTATTTACTAAAAAAAAGATTCTTTCAACTTTCTGTGTGTTGGAAATTCTTTATAATAATACTTCTGGGGATGAAAAAAAATACAGACCAGGATTTAATAAGTTTACAGTCTGGAGACAGAGATTCTCAAAAACAAATAAGTGATACAACAATGAGAGAAGAAATAGAAAGCTGTTCTTTGCATGGTGGTGGCACAGAGGGGAGAGTTACAATAATCATAAGATTTCAGGTCAGTTGAGAGATGAGTAGAGGTCACAGGTGGACTAAGAAGTTTGGACTCTATTCTCTGATATTGCAGAGATTTCGAGGGGCAACTAAGCATTGTTAGCATTCTCTTTTCCAATGCTGTGGATAGCCAACAAGGGTTAGGAAGTGTCTGCAAAGACAGTTACATTTTCATAGCCATTGATATGTCTGTCTTGAAATGAGTCTTACTTACTCCATTATTTGTGGTTTCTGAACAGAACCAGCTGATTGCTCAAGGGCACAATCTAGACCATGGTTCCCCTAAGAAAAGCTTGGTCAGCCCTACAAGGGCATACTGCTCTTTCTCAGTGGGACTGTGAGCTAAAAAGACTCTTTGTAATGGGTAGAGAGCAGTGGACAGTTCTTCCTCATGAAAACTCCAATGCAAATGACATTGAAAGAAAGAAAACAGTTTCAAATAGAACACATTAATTCTTTTTTTTTTTTAACAAATGGACGCTTGATGTTTTATTCACCAGTTACCTGTCAGTCTCCCTCTTGCTACCGTGGGTGAGGCATAAGGGGTGAGGTAGAAGGGGAGGGAGGAGGGGCTAGGAGGGGGCAGACTGCAGCTGCCCCTTATAGACATATTCCAGTGCAGGGGCAGTTGTGAGCATATTCATTTTTATGCTCTGAGCCCAGTTCTCCAAATCCCCCATTTCCTTCCTTTGCAGTTCTCCTCCATCTTGATCCACTGGCCTGTCTACTTGGCAGATTTGGCAGCCTGGACCTGAAGGGACTCATGGTCCAGCTTTCTCTGGTTTGTGGAGGCCTGGGCAACACCCACAATGAGGTGATCCACCAAAGCTTCTGCCAGGAAGGTCGCTGCAGTGATAGTCTCGCGCCTCATCTTCTTCTGCAGCTCCTTGTGCCCCTTCTGCTCGGCCTGGTGTTCTTTGAGCAGGCAGACAGCAAGGTCGCCACGAATACTTGTATGGAAGCCAAACTCTATGACAAGTACCTAAGACCATTACACGTTTAGCTGGGTGTAGGACTGAATCAGGAACACATATCATGATAATGCATCTTTAAAATAAGTGCATCAATTTAGAGAGAAAATACAATATTTTTACCACATTATTAGTGGCATAAATACAAATAAATTTCAGAATGTGGATCTATCAGATAGGGTTAGTTGAATGTGAATTATTCAGATGTTAATGGTGTATAATAGTTCACATGTAAATCAGAATACAATTAGGCCAATTTTAAGATTATTTCAATTTTTCAAAAGTGAAAGGAAACACAGGCACAGGTTTTTTGGTATACCTACCCCTTAAGGAAGAATAAGGAAGGCACAGAAAAGCATATTAGTGTTTTTATATTAATATAATCTAAATATGTTTATATTAGTTAAATATATTTATATTAACATGTTGAATTAAATATATTAACTTTGAGATGATAAAAGTAAGTGACCCAGGAACATATTCCAGGAAGCACCTTGTTATATAGTTCTTAGGTAATTCCAGAAAATACACCCAAATGATAAGAGGAAAATACTGAAGCTATTTTATGATCCCAGACTATTGGCACTATCTGCAATCAAAATTTTGGAGACCCTTCTTTACAAATTGTATTCATCATATTATTGTGAATTCTACTTTGAATCCTTATTCATTTCAAAATAAACTCATTACAACAATGAATATAAAATAACAATGAACATTTATTGTTAATTTAATTTTACAAATCATTCCCAACTCTGAAACAAATGTGTTTTTCCCAAAATGTAGAACTCCACTGCTATTTCTACAGTAGTACAGTGGGACTGAAGTGTCCTTATCTCCTCAGTATCTGAGTGAACACTTGATTGGCGGGAATACAGCAAACCAAATGAGCCATCTCCTTGGAAATGCATCTTCCCCTCTGGGCTGATTCCCACATCCAGACTGAGGAGTTAATCATTCACAATTGGACGGAAACAAATGCAGCCATTTTCAGATGGACTTTCAGTGTCTACAGCTGTATAGATTTTTCAAAGAAAATAGATTCAAGCTCTATCAAACTGAAGGCTTAGGAAATAATAATCACAGATTCTTCTCTTCCGAGCTATTTGTTCTCTTGCTCTTGATTTTCATCAATTCTCTGTAATTTTCACCTACTCTGTCTCATGATCATGAGTTATCATTGGTTGCCACCAGAACACTCCAGAGCAATTTGTCTTATTGAAACATGAGCTGGCCTCATGACTGTGAATAATCATTCACTCTCTAATATATCATATATACTCTAAAATTCTTTTCTTTCCTATTGAGGATGTAATGCTGTCCTAGAGCTGATTAGACCAGGAACTAATTGTTTTTCTTGCAGTTTGAAGAGTACTATAGATATTTTAACATGTTCATTTTTTAAATTTGCACCAAATCGAAGGCATTTCCTGAAAACCAAAGAGCTAAACTCTGCCCTAATGAATAAGAATAACTTTGACTCAAGAAAAGAGCCAGGTAAAGATCTGGAAGAGACACTGGAGTCTACAAAGCAATTGTATTGGACATGTCAACCTCCCACCAATCCACCATCACCTCCCACCCACCTCTCTTTTTTGCCTGGATCTAGTTGTGTTGAGAATGAGTTGACTTGAAAGACTATAGCTTTGCTGATTCTATAAGGGTGTACTACGTTTAATTTTGCCAGATATTTATATTTTTAAAATGATATGTGAAGGATTTTAGTATGTCTTAAAATTATACATATGTCTTTCAGTATATGGCAGCAATTTTAATTCTAATAGTAATAAAGATGATTAGTAATTGGGGGTGACAATGGCCAAACTTGAGTCCATTGTAGTTTTAGTCATGCATACACAGTATTTCCTTTTGATTCATTTTCTTGAATGACAACATTTCAAAGGAAGAAAAACGTACAAAATTATGTGGAAAGGCCTTTTAGACTCCAATGTAGTTTCTATAAGGAACAGTTTAGGAAATTAAATGTAATCATGTCAGTAAAATACAGACTGAATATTCCCTAAAGTACACACGAACTGAAGAATTAAGGAAGCTAGTGTTTGGCAAAACCAGTCTTTTGGTTTGCCCAAGATGAAATATTTGAAAAAGAATTTTATGTCAACATTAATTACTAGACAACAATGACAATGATCATTTTGAATGCAAAACACACTTCCAAATACTCAAACCCAGATTCAAAGTCTGACACCATGTAGATAAATTGCCCTGAAAGTTACCAATAGGTTTGTTGAGCCACAATATTCATGGTCATCTGCACTGGATTGAGGCAGCTAACAGTTCCCTCCTGCCCTCTCAGTGAGGAATTTAGAGGAGCTGAAAGCAGTATACAACTATTGTGGCTACTCCCAGACGGAGCTAGACACATAAAGCCCAACATGAAGGGTTATTAAGCCTAAAGAAACGTTGATTTTTAAATTCTTATTGTGAAATACATAGACTTATTCTATAATATTAGAACAAAGAATGGAATCCTTTGCATCCTAACTCTGTGCCCTTGTGAAAGTTGCTCAGTCTCTATGAGCTTCAGTTTTCTTAACTAATAATAAGGTTAATAATACATATAGAAAACAAGTTTTAGTGATAACAAATAGGCTGTGCCTATCATGGTGCAGGCCAGAGTGCTCAGCCAATTGGCACTCATGTCATTAGGAGAATTTAGCCTCTAAATGGCCAAGATGAATGTGATATTATTGTATGGAATAAGTTATTAAAGTGAACAATAGTTACTACTTATTTTATTATTATTTGTTGTTAATAAAATAACAATCGTTGCTTTTATTATATAGACAATTAAAATATAACAGAATATTCCTTATTTGAATTATTAAAATGATATAAAATTATAGCAATGAGTTTCTAATAAGAACATTTTTGAGACTCTCACTTGAATACAGCTCTATTTTTCAGTCCCATCAATGTAGATGGATAAATACTCCACAGGAGTTATTTATCTCTGAAGCTGAGAGGAGGCAACTTTATAATATTTACAAGTATTAGTATTAATATCATAGATTCTCCTGGGACCATTCATATTATTTTTATAGTTAGATAATATTATATGTTGCATATCAATTATCAATCAAATAAGCCCTTTTCTATGGTACAATATGGGTAAAGCACACATGCACACCAAAATACAAGTTCATTTCCATCTGTTAAAGTCTTCATTTATATACTCTTTAAATAGTTGTTATAATAAGTTACAATATACAGGAATGTAACTGAGGTGAAGAAAATCCATATTCTTTCAACCGACATTCACATGACTTTTATATGATTGCAGTTTTTATTCTTGAGAAATAGCTAAAGAAATATGCAGAGAATTTTTAACACTTAGGAGTTTTTATGTGTGAACTATATAGGGGTTGTCATTTGCTTATTGTGGTACTTCTTTCCTGTCTGGAATGCTCTCATTTACTGCAAAGTTTTGATCCAACGTGGCTAATTTATAGTTTTTAAAAGAAAAGAAAATAAATGAGTGAAAGTGGCATCTTAGCATTTTCTCTCTTTTTTTGAATTCACTCAATTGGGAACCAATTGATTCAGATGCAATTGAACTGAATACACAAATGAACTGGGCCTAACATGGCTTATAGGAGCACATTTAAAAAAAATGTGTCTCAGTGTATTGAAAACCTTTTAGTGCAAGGTAGGGGGTTCTCAGCCTTTTTTAAACCATGACCCTACATTCAGGCACACTCAACCAGCCCTCTTCAGATGTGCCGAATAATCTTTTGTTCTCCCTATTCTTCCAAAGACCTGCTCACAGAATCCTACAGTGAGACACAGAGGATGTCATGGGAATTAGCACAAAGGTTACGGGGTGCTCCTGACACATGAAGAGGTCCTCACTGCACGTGACAGAACAAATCCACTGCGACAGAGAGGAGGTCAGCTCCTGGGAATGGGTTCCAGCCCTGTGACACCTCACACCCTGGCAAGTTGCTGCTCGAGGACCCTGAGATTGAGACTTCTTATGTCAGTGGCACCAGTTCCCTGGCTCTGGCCCTTGTGATAGTCCCACAGCATGAGTTTAATTGCTGTTCGAGCAAGATTTTGCAGCTGGCAACTCCAAGCATATGGGAAGATTCTCCTTCCTTGTATCTTCCCTGTCTAGATGTTTTAGAGAAGCAGTCTGAGCTTTTGAGGGATAAGGTCCCTATTAGTAACTTCCATCAGATAAAGGCAGCCTGGGCATGTGTTTTGGCTTCCTCCCTTCTTATATTATTTATTTATTAATTCATTCATTTTCTTTTCTAAATAAGATGTCTCCTGAGAATTAAGTCTAGCACCTGTGATTTCTCAGTATTTTAAAAGGATGTGTGGACCTAAGCAGGGCTTAGGCTCTGGAGTAAAAGGTCAGCTCTGAATGTTCCTGGAGATTGACAGTATACAAGATCACCTGTGTTGCATCTCCACAGTGCTTGTCTCCAACCCAATCTTTCTTCTTTCCTTGATATTAGCAGTATTTACAGAGGTGTTAAAAGCATGCTTTCATGCAAACCAGAACTTGTAAAAGCAGAAAGTCATCTTGAATTCATTCTGTCTATGTTCAAAGCAGGCCATTACTTGGTGGCTAAAACAATTTCATTTCCGGCATAGCTTCTTGCGCTACTCAGGGTTTCCCTCTTAATTTTTTAAAAAACAATGAGAGTCCATTTTAATAATTTATATCCTCTGAAATTTGAGGCTTAAATCTCCCTTTGCCTGGAGATAAATTGTTTTTGTTTGATTGTTTTTGCCTGGAGGTAAACTGTTTTTTGATCCTAAAAATTTTGAGTTAGCAACAAGACTTCATAGAGCACCACACATTCAGAATGCTTTTCTATTTCTGATTCTTGGCTATTTCCTAGTACTGTTGGACTGTTTGTGCTTCTTTATATTCAGGATTTTCCTTTGTTGGTCTTTCTCTAATTTTAGTGACTGATTGAGGATTCAAATTGAGTATTTTTATTAGCAACCATACCAAGCACAAAAGACCTTATCAAATCTAGTCCCTAAGGTAACTGCTACTCTCAACTTCACTATACCATTCTACAACTATTTTGTATTATTAGTAAAACTTTTCCTATGAAACAGGTAAAAAATAAGTTTGAAAGTATAAAGCACCACAGACATATGACCATCAGTAATAGAAATATTTGCTCAACGCATGTCATTGCAGAATTAGCCCTAATATCTCTCTGCCTTCACAGATATCACAAATGACAACATGCATCTTGTTAAAATGCACTCGTGTTTTTTGGTAATTTCTGTTGCTTTCTAAAATCTTAGACATGTACCTTTTTGCTAATAATAAATGCATGGAGAATGGAAATGTAAAATATATTTAGCACAGCACAGATAAAGTGGCCAAAGTTTCTTTACTTAAAGTGTTACTCTTGGAAATAGGAGAAATTCCCAGGAACTTGCTTTGAATGAAAATATATGCATTATCAGTAAAACTAAAACAGCTAGAATTATAGTGGACCACAGGGAGACTTCAATAAGATAAGAATGAACCAATGAAGAGTCAGTGTTACTGAGAGGTTACTGTTGATCCAGAAGCAAAGAATTACTCCAGAATATATTTTACTTTGTAGTTCTGTCATTTTAATTTTTATATATGACTACATTCATATCTTTAAAAACAAACAAAATAAATGTGGTTGCCCTCTTTTCTTATTTTAGCAGATGAGAAATACTTAAAATGCAATAAGGTTTTTATCCAAAACTATTAAGTCACTGGATCATTTAAGTAGTGGACTTACTTTGTGAAAACATAAGATGAATTATATAAATTCTTAAAATACATGAGTATAATCACACGCATCATTGTTGTTATTGACTATTTCTCATTGATTATGAGATAAATCAACTATTAATATTTTTCCTTTAGTAATAATTTACTTGATAAAGAACTTTTTGGAGGCTCGTGTTCCAGTCAAGCAGGAGAAACTAGGGCAAGATTGATCTTTCCATCATGAATAATCAAAATTAAGAAAGTCAATGAAAAAAAATTGCTTGAATCAATAGTTTGTTAAGACTATGGACATCAGGCCAAAAGGGACAGTAATCCCTGAGAAATGTTAAAGAAAGAAAATAAGTGATTGACCAATATTCCTAACCTTAAAGAGTTTCTGAGCTACTGCATGGGGAGGTAGACTACTGGGGTCAATGAGAAGGACTTGAGAGACTGACATGGTTAGAATTTTCTGGAGACAGTACAGGAAAAGAGACACCATGAATACTCAGCATAGTGCTAATCTGCACATGATCATGGAAAGAATCTCCCAAAGGGATAAGAAAAAAGAACATTTGGCATCCAGGGACATTTCCTGCTTCCATCAGCCAGAGAACTGGGAAGAGTCTCCCATAGGTCTTTACTTCACATGGGGGAATTATTGCCTGTAGACTGACAAAACTCAATAATTGCCTGTAGATTGATTTCACTTAACAAATGTTAAAATGAAAATCTGAAAAGATGAATTTATTCCCAAACAACTGCATTGAAGAATAAAGCTCAAGAATTTTATAAGAATGCAAAAATATCAAACATCAATGAAGATAAAGGTCACAATGTGTGGCATTCAAATAAGCTTTACTGGTGCTTTCAAGAAGCAGAAAAATATGATGATAATGAACAGAAAAATCAATCAACTGAAAGTGATAATGTACTGATACAGATGTTAGCATCACATCCACATATAATGATACAAAGCAAGTATTATTTCTAGATTCCATCTGCTCAGAGGTTAAGTGGAAGTATGAAAATATAAAAAGATCCAAATTAAATTTCTACAGGCAAAATGTAAAATGACTGCGCTTAAAAATTGTACTGGAGGGTTGTAACACTAGATAGGATGCTGCCAAAGATAAGTGAATTTGAAGATACAGAATAGAAAAAATCCAAAAAGACCCATATAAAGTAAATATAATAAACAGTAAAAAAATAGTAATCTGTGAGTCAATTTCATGAAGCTTAATACATATGTGATTGAATACCACCCAAGGAGAGAAGGGGAAGAAGATCAAAGATATTCCTAAGTAAACAATGATACAACATATTCTAAATTAAATAAAAATTCTAAACCTATGGATTCAAGAAGCTCAATAAACAGTGACCACAGAAGGAAATCAAACCAGATTATATCAATGAAATTCAGTGATGCAAAGAAACATTTTGAAGCATCTAAGAAAAAGTCTCTTTAAACACATAGTAAAACAGAGAAAAACTGCAGCATATTTCTTCTCAGAAAAAATACAAATAAATAGAGAAATAATGCAAAAAAGATAAAACAAATGTAAAACTGTTTGAGAACTTTCCAGAACTATAGGTGATAAACCAATAAAAAATATGAAAGTAAATGAAAATTACACAAAATTCATACAAAAGCAATAGAAGAAGTAAAAGGGAGAAAGGGACATATTGAAACAGATAACAAAGAAATGGTAAGACAACAGACTTATTATAAATATTTCAGTGGTTAGATTAAATATAAATGGTATAAGTTTTTAATTAAAAGGGAAAGAATGTGGGATTGGATATAAAAGCAAGACCAATTATATGTTGAGTATAAAAACACGTAATTTAAATATTAGACATCAAGTTTAAAAAATGAAATACATACTATAATAACACTAACAAAAAGAAATCTGAAGTAATTTTAGTAATACCAGATAAAACAGATTTCAGATGAGACTATTTTACCTAGGAAAAAATAAAGCCATTGTATAATGATAAACAAGTCACTTTTTCTGGAGAATATTACAATCCAAAATTTCTGTGCATCTAACAACAATACTTTATAATGCACCCATGCAAACTTTAGAGAGTTAAAAGGAGAAATAGAAACAAATTCTGGAAACCTCAATGTGACTTTCTTAATAATTGAACAAATAGAAAAATACCAAAAATGATAAAAACAAACAAGCAAAAATTAACTGACTTGATGTTTAAATAGTAGTAGAATACACATTATTTTCAAATGCATGGTGTGATTATCAAGGTAGACCACTCTGTTGGTTGGAAATAGTCATAAGTTAAAATAATTCCAAACTTTCAAAATGTGTTCTGTGATCCCTATGGAATTAAATTAGAAATAAATAACAAAAAGTTCTCTGGACAATTCTCAGATGTTCATAAACTAAATAACAGACTTATATAGATAACCCATGGTTATAAATAAGTCAGTAGAGAAATTATAAAGTATTTTTAATAAAATTAAAATCAAAACATCAATTTTGTGGGTGTTAAGAACAGGAAATTTCATAGCCTTAGCCATTTATTTTATTTTTTTATTGGTTGTTCAAAACATTACAAAGCTCATGATATAACATCTTTCATACATTTGACTCAAGTGGGTTATGAACTCCCATTTTTACCCCAAATACAAATTGCAGAATCACATCGGTTGCACACTCACATTTTTACATAATGGCATATTAGTGACTGTTGTATTCTGCTACCTTTCCTATACCCTACTATCCCCCCTCCCCTACCCTCCCATCTTCCCTCTCTACCTCATCTGCTGTTGTTCAGTTTTCTCCCTTGTTTGTTTCCCCTCCTTTCCCCTCACAACCTCTTCTATGTAATTTTGTGTAACATTGAGGGTCTCCTACCATTTCCATATGCTTTCCCTTCTCTCTCCCTTTGTCTCCCCCCACTCATCTCTTTTTAATGTTAATCTTTTCCTCATGCTCTTCCTCCCTGTTCTGTTCTTAGTTGCTCTCTTTATATCAAAGAAGACATTTGGCATTTGTTTTTTAAGGATTGGCTAGCTTCACTTAGCATAATCTGCTCTAATGCCATCCATTTCCCTGCAAATTCCATGATTTTTGTCATTTTTTAGTGCTGCGTAATACTCCATTGTATATAGATGTCACTTTTTTTTATCCATTCATCTATTGAAGGGCATCTAGGTTGGTTCCACAGTCTAGCTATTGTGAATTGTGCCGCTATGATCATTGATGTGGCAGTATCCCTATAATATGCTCTGAATAGTCCAAGAAGGGCAATAGCTGGGTCAAATGGTGGATCCATTCCCATCTTTCCCAGGAATCTCCATACTACTTTCCAAATTGGCCTCACCAATTTGCAGTCAAACCAGCAATGTACAAGTGTACCCTTTTCCCCACATCCTTGCCAACACTTATTGTTGTTTGGCTTCATAATGGCTGCCAATCTTATTGGAGTGAGATGGTATCTTAGGGTGGTTTTGATTTGCATTTCTCTGACTGCTAGAGATGGTGAGCATTTTTTCATGTACTTGTTGACTGATTGTATGTCCTCCTCTGTGAAGTGTCTATTCAGGTCCTTGGCCCATTTGTTGATTGGGTTATTTGTTATCTTATTGTTTATATTTTTGAGTTCTTAGTATATTCTGGATATTAGGGCTCTATCTGAAGTGTGAGGGGTAAAAATTTGTTCCCAGGATATAGGCTCTCTATTTACCTCTCTTATTGTTTCTCTTGCTGAGAAAAAAACTTTTAGTTTAAGTAAGTCCCATTTGTTTATTCTTATTATTAACTCTTGGGCTATGGGCGTCCTATTAAGGGATTTGGAGCCCGACCCCACAGTATGTAGATCGTAGCCAACTTTTTCTTCTATCAGACGCAGTGTCTCTGATTTGATATCTAGGTCCTTGATCCATTTTGAGTTAAGTTTTGTGCATGGCGAGAGAAAGGGATTAAGTTTAATTTTGTTGCATATGGATTTCCAATTTTCCCAGCACCATTTGTTGAAGATGCTATCCTTCCTCCATTGCATGCTTTTAGCGCCTTTATCAAATATAAGAAAGTTGTACTTTTGTGGATTGGTTTCTGTGTCCTCTATTCTGTACCATTGGTCCACCTGCCTGTTTTGGTACCAGTACCATGCTGTTTTTGTTACTATTGCTTTTTAGTACAGTTTGAAATCTGGTATCGCTATACCTCCAGATTCACACTTCCTGCTTAGAATTGCTTTTGCTATTCTGGGTCTTTTGTTTTTCCATATGAATTTCATGATTGCTTTATCTATTTCTACAAGAAATGCCTTTGGGATTTTGATTGGCATCGCATTTAACCTGTAGAGAACTTTGGGTAATATCGCCATTTTGATGATGTTAGTTCTGCCTATCCATGAACAGGGTACATTTTTCCATCTTCTAATATCTTCTTCTATCTCTCTCTTTAGGGTTCTGTAGTTTTCATTGTATAAATTTTTCACCTCTTTTGTTGGGTTGATTCCCAGATATCTTATTTTCTTTGAGGATATTGTCAATGGAGTGGTTTTCCTCATTGCCATTTCAGAAGTTTTGTTGCTTCTATACAGGAATGCCTTTGATTTATGCGTGTTGATTTTATATCCTGCCACTTTGCTGAATTCATTTATTAACTCTAGCAGTTTCTTTGTAGACCCTTTGGGTCTGTTAAATATATTATCATGTCATCGCAAATAGCGATAATTTAAATTCTTCTTTTCCTATTTTTATGCCTTTAATTTCTTTTGTCTGTCTAATTGCTCTGGCTAGTATTTCAAGAACTAAATTAAATAGACGTGGTGATAGAAGGCATCCCTGTCTTGTTCCAGATTTTAGAGGGAATGCCTTCAGTTTTTCTCCATTTCGGATGATGCTAACCTGAGGTTTAACATATATAGCTTTTACAATTTTGAGGTAAGTTCCTGTTATCCCTAGTTTTTCTAGTATTTTGAACATAAAGGGATGCTGTACTTTGTTGAATCCTTTTTCTGCAACTATCGGGATGATCATATGTTTCTTATCTTTAAGTCTATTGATGTGGTGAATAGCATTTATTGATTTCCATATATTGAACCAGCCTTGCATCCCAGGGATGAATCCTACTTGATCATGGTGCACAATTTTTTTGATATGCTTTTGTATTCGATTCTCCAGGATTTCATTGAGAATTTTTGCATCCAAGTTCATTAGAGATATTGGTCTGTAGTTTTCTTTCTTTGAAGAGTCTTTGTCTGGTTTCGGGATCAGGGTGATGTTGGCCTCATAGAATGAATTTGGAAGAGCTCCTTCTTTTTCTATTTCTTGAAATAGCTTGAAAAGTATCGGTATTAATTCTTCTTTGAAGGTTTTGTAAAACTCCGCTGTATACCCATCCAGGGCTTTTTTGGGTTGGTAGTCTTTTGATGGCTTCTTCTATTTCTTCCTTTGTTATTGGTCTGTTTAAATTTTGTGTGTCTTCCTCACTCAATCTGGGCAGATCGTATGACTTAAGAAATTTATCGATATCTTCACTATCTTCTATTTTATTGGAATATAGGGTTTCAAAATACTTTCTAATTATCTTCTGTATTTCTGTAGTGTCTGTTGTGATATTGCTTTTTTCATCCCGTATGTTAGTAATTTGAGTTCTCTCTCTTCTTCTCTTTGTTAGCTAAGGGCCTGTCGATCTTACTTCTTTTTTTTAAGCATCTTTTCTGTGTTGACTATATTCTTTTCAAGTTGATAAGCTTTGTCTTCATTATCTGATGTTCTGACTTCTACTTGATCTAGTCTATTTGTAATATTTTTGTTTGAGTTTTTAATTTGTTTTATAGTTTCCTGCATTTCTAGGATTACTGTTTGATTTTTTTAAAGATCTCTATCTCCTGGTAAAGCTCGTTCTTTGCCATTTGAATTTGTTTGTTTAATTCGTTTTCAAAATATACTTTCATTGCTTGGACTTGCTGTCTCATGTCTTCTCTAATATTCCTTTCCATCTGAGTTAGGTGTGCCTTGAGTTCTTTCCCTATCCATGTTTCTGATGCTTCTAGGTCCTCCTGTAGATTTAAGTTGTCCTGCATTGTTTGTACTCCTTTTTTCCCTTGTTTTTTCATGATATTCACGTTACTTTCCAGCTCTATTTGATTGCTGTGTTTCTGCTCTCTTCTATAGATTTGTTTTTGTTTTGTATATCTCTTTTGTCTCTCCTTTGTGTTGGTAGACTATGCCTGCTAAAGTGGATTCCCCTGGGAAAGAATTCCGACGGCCAAGCTCCAGTGATGTCACCTCTCTGCTATGGCGGGCCCCTGGCTCCTTGCCGGGGTGTCCGAATGGGGGGGGGTGGGACTGGAATGTCTCTGGTTGGTTTCAGCTCCCGGTCACTGGCAGGCGGGCGGACTCCAGCCACCCAGTCGCGCGGGCAGCGGGTGGGCTGTCGCCAGCGGGCATGCGGTCTCCAGCCACCCAGTCGCGAGGACCTGGCCTCTAGTCCCCTGGTTTCTCCTGCTAGTCCTGGTTTCTCCTGCTAGACCAGATTTCCCCTGAGTGATGCCTCTTGGCAGTTCAAACTGTACTCTGGGCCTGCCGTTTGCTGGGTGTGGAGGGTGGCTATTGGGAACCCCGGCACTCTATTGTTTTGATTTTTTCCTCTTGCCCCTCCCCCAGCACTGGCAAGACAGGTTTCATTTTCGCCGCTGATGGGAGGGGGAGTTGAAGGTCGGGTGTCTCTAGCATTCCCCACGTCTCTATGCAGGCTCATTCTGATAATCCCTCCCCCGGAAAACCTAGGAGAGATTTTATGTGAATTTCCCGCTGTATGGGAGATGGGCTGGGTAACACACACCTGTTTTATTGTTGCAATATGTCGGAGACTGGCGGTGGTTACGTCAGCTCTCCAAGATGGTGGCCGCTGGTTTCCTTGGTGGAGTTTCCGTTGTGGGGAATTGAACTGTACTACTTCCTTCTCCTTCTGAAATCCCGAACTCAGCCCAGGGCTCAGTGAGGGCTCAGCCCGCAGGATTCCACAGATTCCGTAGCAACGTTTCTCTCTGCTTGCTGGTCGATTCTCGGCAGCGCCCGCCATCTGTAGCCGCAGGGCGAGCCATGTGGATCAGTCAGCCTGGATCTCTGGTCACACAATTGGCTCATGTTTGAGACTCAATTACCGGACCTCAGTGCTGGAAATCCTTCCTCTAGGTTTTGGTGCACCCCAATTTTGCTGTAAGTTCCTAACAAGATAGTTTTTTGTCATTCTAACTCGTTATTCACCTGCGCTGTGGCATGGTACACGGGGTGTGATGCACTCTATTCGCGGCCATCTTGGAGTCTTCACCTTAGCCATTTAAATACTAACCATCTACATACAGTAGAATAGAGAGACCTAAAATCAGTGTCTATGACTTCTTTCTAAAGAAAATGAAAACATGAATAAAACCCTCAAGAAGCAAAAGAACAGAAATAATAAGAATGGAAGAAGAGACAAGAAATAGAAGATAGAAAAAAGTAGGAAAAAACAATATAAGAAAAACTCCTCAGAAAAAAATCTGTTGAACCACTTACCATAGTGATCAGGAAAAAAGTGAGAAGATTGCAGTTTTCAGTATTGGGAATAAGAAAAGTCAAAACACTATATGTATTACAAAGATATTTTGGGGGTATTATGTATAGTTATTATGCTAATAAATTAAGTAAAAAATGAAAGAGATCATTTCCATGAAAGATTAAAACTGCTAAAACTCTCTCAGGAAGAAAACTTTAATAGCCCCATATCTAAAAGAAAATTATCAATTCTAATAATAAATGTAGAAGATTATATATCATGATAAAGGGAGGTTTATTCAAAGTTTATTTCAACATTTGAGAAAAAGAGCTATTTTGTCATATTAAGAAACTCATAAAATAATATCTATATGATCTTGTCAATAGGGAAAGAAAAAACATTTGACAGAATCTAACCTCAATACTGAATAAAAACTTTAGAAAACTATCGGCAAACAAGGAATTGGTAAGAACATTCTGATCCTGTCAAGCACATCTGGGAAAAACTAAATGTAACATTTCAATTAATATTAAAAAACTAAGAACAGAACTAAAGCAATAATTTTCATTCTCATCCCTTCTGTTCAAGATTGGATTGGTTAGAAGTTCTAGCTAGTGCAACAATGTAACAAAAACAAATAAAAGACATCTAGTTGGAAAGGAAGAATAAACAAAATCTATAACTTTATTAGCAGACTACATGATTGACTCTGTGGAAAATTTTAAGACAATCAACACCAAGAGCTACTAAAGCTAATCAATTTGCAATTTTAGCAAAGTTGTAAGATGCTAGGTTAATACATAAAAATCAATTTATATATATTGTAGCAATAAATATTCAAAATTTAAATTTTAAAGAACATTGTTTATAATAGGATCACTCAATTGAAAAATGTTAAGGAATAAAATGTAACAAAAGATGTGTAAGTTTTCCATATCAAAAATTACAAAATTTTGTAGACAAAAATGGAAGAATAAATGAGGAAGATATACCCTTATTCCTACATCTAAATGCTTAGTATTTATAAGATGTCAATTCTCCCAAAATTAATATTTATATTCAACACAATCCTACTCAGAATTCCTATAGGATTTTACTGGAGAAATTGGCAAACTAATTCAAAAAAATGTAAAAACATAAAAGGTCTAGATCAACCAAAATAACTTGGAAATAAAGAATGAAGTTGGCGAGTTAACACTATCTGGTCTTAAGACTTACTATAAGTGAAACAGTAATCAAGACCATATTGTTGTAAAGTTAAACAAATATACCAAGGGGAGTGTTATGGTTTGGATATGTGGTGTCTCCCATAAGCTCCTGAGTGAGACAATGCAAGAAAATTCAGAGGTGAAATGATTAGATTATGATAATGGAAACTGAATAGGTAGATTAATCCACTGGTATGGGTTAACTGGTTGATTACTTTAAGCAAGTAGGGAGTGACTGGAGGATGTTAGTCTCTGAGGAAATGCATCTGGAGTTTATATTTTGCCTCTGGGGAGCAGAGCTCTCTCTCTCACTCCTGGTTGTCATGTCCTGAGCTGCTTTACTCTGCCATTCCTTTCCACCATGATGTTTTTTCTCACCTTGGTCCCAGAGCAATGGAGGCAGCCATCCATGGACTGAGACCTCTGTAACTGTGAACCTAACAAACTTTTCCTCCTCCTATATGATTTTTGTCAGTTCTTTTGGTCACAGCAAAATAAAAGTTAACTAAAACAGGAACAGCATAGAATTCAGAAGCAGATCACATATATTCCTGGATAATTGATTTTTTAAAGTTATGGAGACAATTCTGCAGATAAAACATAATCTTTCAACAAATGTTTCCTGTAGAAATGAATATCCATATGCAAAACCATAATAACTTATTCCTTTTAGCACATAAAAATTGAGCTCATTATGGAAAAAATATCTAAACATGAAACCTAAAACTACAACATTTCTGGATAAAAACCTGGAATGTAGGAGTTGGTGGGAGTGTTGGAGCTAGGAAGTACAAGGAGGCATGAGGGAATTATGAAGTGAGGGCTACATTCACTGTCATCTGCTGTGATGATTTCATGTGTGTATGTCAAAAGAGATTGCAATGTTTAATTACAGGTGGTTAATTGTATGATAAGTGTAGCCCCAATAAAGCCTGGGAAACATGCTCTTTTTTTCCTGCCTAACATGGGAGAAATCAAAATGAACAGAGGAATTAACATTGATTAAACACATACAGGATGCAATCAGTGGATTCAGCTCTTTCATCCCTCTATAAGATTCCTGTAAGATTCCTCCATATCTTTCTTCTGTACATAAATAAAATGAGGTTCTAAGAGACAGAAGTTATTTCTAAACTCACCAATAGTGAGTCAGTCAAAATTTATATCCAGTGCTCTTAGTAAATCCAACCTTTCCTCTAATGAGCTGAGATGAAAGAGCTTCATGATAATCAGAGTCAGAGATGTGGATTCAAACCTGAGTTCCCCCTTTGCCTGTTTTGTAAACTCATGTCAAATTACTTAGAAATTGATCTTCCCTTTCTCATCTAATAAATGAAAACAAAGTATCCATTTCATACAGTTTTTGTGATAATTATATAAGAATAAATAAACATGGACAAAAGTATAATAAAACATGTATATATATATATATATATGTGAGCTAAGGGTCCATTGTAACAGCATGGACAGAGTGGCGGAAATTAGCTTCTCACGGTTTGGAAAGGCTGAAGTCCAGGATCAAGGTGTTGGCAGGTTTAGTTTTTCCTGAGGCATATCTCCTTGGCTGACAGAGGGCTATCTTCTCACTATTTCATCATGTAGTCTTTTCTCTGTGCATCAGCCTAGTACTGATGCCCCTTCCTCTTTTTTTATAAGGACATCAGCCACTTAGGATTAGAGTTCCAATCAATTTGATTGCCTCTTCAAGGTGCTATCTTCAACTGGTGTTAGGACTTAAACATGTGAATTTGTGGGAAGATTATTAGTGTGTAACCTGCAGGCGTGGAAACTGATATGAAGTACCTACTGGTTTCCACTTTGTTTTCTACAGCTATTATTTACTCTTGGTTCTCTTCTCACACTCACTATAGGAAATTCCTCATTGGTTTTAAAGGTTTTCAGTCTGAAGTCAATTTATTTAAAAAAATAAAAATTCTTTCTAACTTCTTCTAGAATAAAATCAATTCTAGGCTATCAGGCCAGTGGTCAGAACCAGTGAGGCAATGTGACTTTACAATTGCTTAGTTTATTGTTCTTGGTTTCACAAAACAGAAAGAACTGATAAATATGCTCAGAATCTCCAGAGCCCAGGTCTAGGTAACATTTTACATATAATTGAAATGGTCTCTTGTGTCCCCATCTTTGGTCAGCTACATGATCTCTCCTGTGCTTCTGCCCAGATACTCCTTCAAGTTTCAACTAGCTGGGGTCTGTGTTATGTTATTTTAGTTATTCTTCATTTCTTGGTGTATATTATTTTTTTTATTTATCATTTTATGAGCTGGAGGCTACAATGAAAAAGAAAAACTTTATAACTTAAAGCCTCTTGGTTGAAATCAACTCCTGGTTTTGATTCACCTAATTTTGAACTCATAAGAAAGACAATATTTTATAATTCTACTCCCTATAGTTTGGATGGAGTCATTTTTCTAAGATATTGTTAACCTAGGCACTTTTTCCATATTTTTTCTTAAAACATTTTACATGCAAATCCTTTTGGTACCTGTCTCTTCTTTGGTAAAATGGGTTCTCTATTCCCATCAATGTAGCTCCTTCAAATTTCTTTAGTGTGGTTTGGAAAAAAGAAGCAATCAGTTGTAAGGATTGGGTATTCTGATTTCCTCCACTGTCCCTGAATATTTTAAAACTGTTTAGATTAATAGAAAATTGTTTAAAGTGCTTGTTAGATGTACATTTTGGATATGATCTCTCAAATTTTACAAACATATGAAAAAATCCCATGGACTGTAAGCCACTGTAGAATTACTTTCTTATTAGCATTTCCACCACAAATGTTTAATATGAAGATTCATTGGGTTTTGGGAAATAAGCAGGAAAACTGAGTTAAGCAGCACTATTGTTTATTACTTATCATTTTAAACTTTTAAATAACTAAATTGCTAACTTCTTCATTTGACTAACACATGCATGTCTATTATTGAAAGTTTGAGTAGATTGAGGAGGTCAAAAATTCTCATGTTTTACAATGTTAGGATCTGAAAATTAATGTCAATATGGCACAGAAATCTCATAAGTCATTTATGATTTTTAGATGTATTTTTGACTATTTGCTAACTATATTTAATATTAGTCTAAATAGACTTATACAGTTTAGGTGGGGGATTACATTATACTGCTTCTTTAGGAATTTCATTTCTATACATAGAAGTTTGATTTTAGAAAATGTTTGGTTGTAAAAATTCTGGGAAAACCAAAATGTGTTAGAAATGTTTACATTACTGCAACAGAGTTTGTTATTTAACACTTTGCTTTTTTTTGTTCCTGAAATTCAATATTTGAAATGCATGTTTGCAAAAATGATTCTACATATTAAAGGGAGAAAGTTTTTATGATAGATCAGAAAACCAGTAATTTCAGTGTTCTGTCTCAATCAGGAAAAATATGAAATTAAGGAAACAGGGACATACCTGAAATAAGCCATACTGCCTTCTCTCAGTCTTTCTGTGTATTGAACCACAAGCCACAGTTTAGAAATCCAGGCTTTCTAGACCCATGCTAAAGGCTTTCCAAGATGCCTATTCAAGGGAGAACTGAAATGTTAAATTCTATGGCATCTCAACTGTCATCACGTCCTGCTGCCAATCACATAACCTATGAGGACCACTGCCATCAAAAGCCATAAATGCTTCCCCTCCAGCAACCATCTCTCTCCAAATTAAAGCCATCTTCACCTGATCACTTTGAGACTGAATACTAATTCACCTAAGCTCTGTGTACAGAAATGTCTCTTAATGAGAACTATAATAACCTCTGGACTCTGTGCTTGAATCTTGTAATATATGCTCTCAATTTTTGGTTAAGTGGTCCAGTGACATCTCACCAGAGATAGAGAGACACTTGAGTTCCTCACTCTTGACATGGGAATGCAGAGGACATGCTCAAACTTCTTTGTAAGAGGGACAGGGTGGCAGTGGTAAACAGAAAGACTACTTTTACAGATGGCTATCTGCTCCTTTGACAAGGTTCCACTAACCAACCAAAACATTGCAGGAAGTGGGAGACTTGTCCATCAAATAGTATAGCCGCTGAGGAGAAGTACTATTAAGAAACTACAGATTGAACTTCCAAGCTGTTATTTAAGCTGCATAATTCTGTGTGGCAATGAATATTGTGTTAAAGTATTCTCCAAAATAACTTCTATTAGCCAGACATAACCCTAGATTACTGTTCAGAAACTGGATGCCATGTCATTCAATTAACACCGATTCCATGTGCTGGACAATTAAGTTAGCATATCACCCCACTGTATCATACTCTCATTTCACCTTTCTCAAATTTGATCACCATTTGATATATAAGGCATTGCTGACACGGGTTACTGTGGTGCCAGTTTACCAAAGAGGTTTAAAAAAATTTGTTTAGAGTGTGTACACACTTCTTCAAAGATAAATGCACACCAGAGAAAATCCTAACAGCTTTTAATTTCCATGCTTTTCAGTTTTATTGTTGTAAATGCAACTGTTTATAGGACTAATGACACAGGCTGGCTCTGTTGAGTCAATTACACCAGTAGGCAGTTGGATCAGATTCTTTACTCATGTTCCATTTACACTGTGTGGATGTCTGATATTCGACTAAATTGAATTGCACCAGAGTGCCTTGGTGCTTTCCATCCTCTGCATCTCTGCACACTTTATAGCACAATGAAATAAATGATAATATGCTAGATGCAGGGTGGTGACTGTGCACAAGCACATGTGACCTTAGCTACACAGTGAGTAATAGTCAACCAACAGCTTGGTTTTTTTATATTAGATGACTCAACTATGGCAGTGTTCCATGGAAGGAATCTTATCAGACTTATGAATGGGCATTTGTGCTTTGATTGTGAGTTTATTATTGTTTTTGTTTCTTGATTTTATAAAGGAGAATGTGGGGTCAATGAAAAGAGAAAAAGGGGGGAGATTTGTGACCTCAAGTGCTCGTATCAGTGATGGTAACATAGGACCATCTGGACATGGGTAACATGCAGGCAGATGCTAAGCCAGCTCCCTGCACGCTCCTAAATGCCAGAGTGCTTCTCTGCTGACCCACAACTAAGCATGCAATTCTGGTAATGAGTCGCCTAGTGTGCAGAGATCTTGATGGTTCCAATTTATGCCACACTCTGGGAAGATGTATAATGCAGGGAGGGGTACCCTAGGAGAATGCCTATGGCTTATTCACTCATTTCCCTTGTGATATATTCCATAATATTGTTGTCATCTACTTCATTCCTGATTATGAACCAGATATAGTATGTAAATACTCTCATCCAATTCCAACAGCAAACCCTGAGGAGGTAGCAGTAATATCCACCACAATATATATGGACCTGGAGACTTAGGCAGTTTATTTATCCTGGAGCACCTGGCATTAGTATTGGAACCCAGATATATCTGAATCAAACCATATTCTTTAGCTACTATGTTGTACATTTTCCCCAACCAGCATATTTCATGTTAGGTTGATTTTTAGGGCTACACTCATCAAAAAACTTACAGTGGTTGTTTTTTGAAGAATTTTTTGTCATATTTATATTAAGGCACCTCAATTCTAAAGCACGATATCAAAAGATAACCAGTTAAAACAATCTATCCTAACTCTTCACATATCTTGAAAAGAAGGAGATAATCTGGAAAATCTCTGATTTTGATCAGTTGGAATTAATGCCCCTGATCAGAAGAAATCACTTAATCAATTTGCAGGTTTTTGAAATTTTAAATAAGTAACTATGCTATCAGGATACATGGACAGGTAATGAGAATGCTAACCAATTTATGTGTATTTGTGAATTAATCCTGGGGTGTCATTTATTGGTTAGTTTGAATTATCCAAAGAAAATACAATTACTTTAACAATAACAGGCAAAAGGAAACCTAAGCTCTCGTTTTTTCACCTAGAATCATAAGGAAATAACTGGTGAGAACTTACTCCTTTGTCATTTCTGTCTTTCTGAGACCTCACTGTCATTCTCCCTCTTGTGTATTTTTGCCTTCTTCCATGAATCAGCATTTTAGTATCTGACACTAAAGAACAAATGCCAACTAGAGGAAGCCCTTTGAACCAGATGCACAAGGCCCAGGATGATTAGGGCTGAGGCCTTTACATCACCCTAAAAATATAATCCCGAGTTGGGGCAACCTATTATTTCACTTCAGATTCAATTCTTTCTTTGTAAAGGCCATTTACAAGGTCCTGGCAATAGTGTCCGATCCCCATCGGACCCTCGAAGTGAGTAAAGCATTGGTAATCATTTCCATTCAACTAATGAGGAAGTACAGTTGAAGTTCCAGTGTCTGCACCAGTCAAGAGACCATGAAGTAAAGTGTAAATAGACGCACAAGCTGTCACTACTCAACTTCCAAGGGATGTAATGATATGGTTTGACATGGGTTGGAGTGTTTTAAAACTGCTTTTTCCAATTCTGGCCAACTTGTAGAATGGAAAAAATATATAAAGAGTATCTACCTACCAAATGAATTTATGTTTGCTACTTCAACTCTGTTTTATTTCTCTGTTTGGAGACTTAGCACAGTTCTTTTAGGCTTTATTGCAGGATAAAAAAATTCTAATAAATATTGTAAATAGTAAAGCAATGTTTTAAATATATTTCTCAAGAAGAAAACTTGAAATGGAACCACCATTTGACCCAGCTATCTGACTTCTTGGTTCATACCCAAAGGACTTAATATCAGCATATTATAGTGATGCAGCCACATCAATGTTTATAGCAGCTCAACTCATAATAGCTATGGAACCCATGCAGGTGCCCTTCAACAGATGAATGGATAAAGAAGATGTGGTACATCTATACAATGGAATATTATTCAGCCTTAAAGAAGAATGAAATTATAGAATTTGCAGATAAATGAATGGAGCTGGAGAATACCATGCTAAGCGAAATAAGCCAATCCCAAAAAAAAAATTCAGAATGTTTTTTTCCTGATATTTGGATGCTAATTCACAATGAAGGGGGTGGGGCTGAGCTACATAAGAATGGAGTTATTTTAGATTAGGTAGAGAAGAGTGAAGGGAGGGAAGGAGGTATTTTGGGTTAGGAAAAATATTAAAATGAATCAGACATTATCACCCCATGTGCATATATAAGTATATGAGATATTCTACATCATGTACAACCAGAAGAATAAGAAATTATACTCCCTCAATATATGATGTATCAAACTGCATTCTACTATCATGTATAACTAATTAGAACAAATTTTAAAAAAGAATGTTGGCTGGGGATGTGGCTCAAGTGGTAGCGCACTTGCCTGGCATGCATGGGATGCTGGGTTCAATCCTCAGCACCACATAAAAATAAAATAAAGCTGTTGTTTCCACCAAAAACTAAAAAATAAATGTTAAAAAATTCTCTCTCTCTCTCTCTCTCTCTCTCTCAAAAACAAACAAAAAAGAATGTATGTTTCTTATTAACTAGCTCAGAAATTTTTAAAAATTGGGGAAAAATTCTAAAAATGCTTCTTTGAAGACACTGTGACAATCATGAACATCAATAACTTCAACTATGTGCTTTATTAAGTTCATAAAACAAAGACATGTAGAATGATATCGGATCTGAATAAAGCTGAATGAATTGTCCCAAGTACATGGATGCATAGGAATTCAATAGTAATAATAACCTCAGTGTCATAACAGTCACCACACATGAATGGAGGACTTGCTGGGAGCTGAACATCATGTGACAGCAACCCTGACTGTGAGCATAAACCCTTATTTCACAAATGAAGAAACTGGGTGTAGAAAGGTAAAGCACCTTCCCCAGTATTATTAGATTAGTAAGCTTGAGAGAAAGAATTTGTGTTACTTATTCTGTAGCCCCTGTTATATTTTTATTAAGCCATCCTAAAGAAATGTACCCTCTCTATCTAAAACTGAATCAAATATATTTTTTTAAAAAGTAAATAAATAAAATGTATGATACAGACATTGCCTCCAATTAACTTACTGCTGTTTCCCCAGTTGCTATGAGTAAGGGCACAGCATATCACTGCTCCTTCCAGTGTATGCAGGAGGCTGCACTAATAATGTTTATTATTATTATAACAAATAATAATAATAAACATTATTAGACATTGGGTTCATATTGCTTGAAAATCAAGGGTACACTTACCACTCACCAACTGGGAATATATTTCATTTATTTGTTTGGTTTTTTTTTCCTTGAGGCATTATCCTGGAGATTTTTCCCAAAGTGGTGAAAACAGTTTTTCAGAATAGTTTTGCCTATTGTTGGCCAGCCATGCAGGGCAGAGAGTGCCAGTTACCCTTGGAAGACACCAAGGTATAATCTGACATATGATCTCAGCCAGGGCACTTGATGACACCTTAGTGCCCCAACACAATCACTTCTGAAGCCAGGTGAGACAATTATTCGAGGGAATTTCACTCACCTGATCTTCCATTAGCGCTGCTTCACAAACCACAGCATGTGTTATTTTTAGTGAATGACGACTCTGTTCCAGAACACAGGCACATTAAGGAGACCTAATTATGGATGATGGTCCTGTTTGGTTGTTAAGGGAGTGAGGCATGATAGGAATTTGTGAAGTTAAATTATAAGATAACAAGAGACTTTGTTTTGTACAGTGAACTCGTGATTTAAGTAGAAGTGAGGATGAAAATTGAAATACACCATCATTTTAGAGATCATTTTATGAAGGAATGAGGGTTTCACATACATTTGGCACATTCGCAGCTAATTTGACCCAATACATTTCCAGGAAAATGTCAATTAAAAATGTGCCCTTCAGAAGCGAGGAAGGGGTACAGATTCCAAGATAATAAATAGTGGAGGAGAGGAGGGTGAATCAGAATATGGGCTTCCAGCTGGCATGATAGAGGTGGTTATAATTGAGAAAAATAAAAACTGGAATTTGGCAGCCATTCAGTAAGTCAAGCTGCTACTTTGCCATCATGAGACCAGTATGGCCCCAAATTCAGTTCTGGTCATTTGTTAACATTGTGGTTCCTACACTGTTATAAAAGTTCTCCTATCTGGGGCAGTGTGGGGGCCGGCTGGAGTTGTGGCTCAGTGGCAGAGCGCTTGCCTAGCATGCATGGGGCACTGGGTTCGATCCTCGGCACCGCATAAAAATATAAATAAATATTTTTTAAAAAGTTCTCCTATCTGGTCCCTGTGTTTTCTTCATGGTTACCAGTTATCTTTCTAATTTAAGTAAACCTCACATTTTTTTTCTTTCCTTCTGCTTTTTTTTTTTTTAACCCAGGATTTTGAAGACTACTCTGTGTGTCTCTTACCTTCAAGCCTAAATATATTGAGACCACAGAGTGGCAGCATGAAGAGTGAAGCAAAAATCAGGCTTGTGGTATTCATGCTGGAGCACTTCCTAAGATGTGCACACTTGCTCCTTCCTACAAGGATCCGAGGAAAGAAGACAGAAACTGGAGTAAGTAAGCATAAAGGAGGGATCTTTCAAACACATACATCATTTTTATTTTAAGACTGGTGTTTACCTTCTTAGGTACAAGGGCCTCTGCTGGAAGCCTCCTCTCTCTCACCTCCCCATCTGTTGGAGCAGTTTTAAGGCACAGTCTGAGATCTTTATTCTTCTCCTTAGCCACTTAATGTACTTACATTTATTTTAGAGATAAGAACAAAAGTTAAATTTTATCTTAGCCTGTGCTATTTTGAAATCAAGCATCTGGATGGCTGAGAAAGGCTATGGACCATTTTGTTTTATAACTTGGAAGGTGCTGAACTCCATTACGAGGGAATTAAATTCTCATAGGGTATTTTCTGGTGCCGTCTTTCTCAGAAATCAGCATCCTTAGCACTCTGCCTGAATTGCTCTTCACCTAATGAAGTCCGGGGGACTCCAAAAGCAGTGTTAGGGAAGCAAACACTCCAATCAGCGTAGGGGACCCTCATCTCGCTGTGTCAGTCAATAAATCAGGACTGGATTCCCTCCCTGAACTCCCTCTGTAATTTTGCCAGTCACGTCTGCAGGTCTCTGCATCCACATCTCTGTATTTTTACCATTCAAACCTAGAATGTCCTGTTATTCCTCTCTGCCTTGCTTTTTTTCTCATCCCATTTTTCTTTATTATACTTCTTTTTCTATGCCTTTTTATCTGTGGGCAGCTGCTTCTCCTGAACTCTTACATCTAAAACGACTGGGGTATGTGGTTTCATAATACCTCATGGGGGTCTGGTGGAAATTGTCTTGTTTACCATCTCAAAGAAGCATCAGCTTGTCCATAGATCACACATAATGATTGAGGCTGGTAGAAGCTTCTGTGCACTGGCCACCTTGATTCTAAGGATGGAAGGCACCCGAGGAGGCAAATATTTCCCCCTATGATGTTGAATAATATAATTTCTATTCACATCTCAACTACCTGCACTTTACTTACATAAGCATTCTGCTCCGTTTTGAAACTTGAATGTATGTTGGGTGCAGAGAGAGCTTTCGAAAAAGAAACTGTGTTTATGGACTCTTCTGAAAGAATGAGTCTCCTTTGAAAAATTGGAGGGGTTGGACAGTAGTGTAATCTTCCAGCACTGTGAGAACTCTGTGTCTTTAGGAAAGAAATTTCTTTATGTGCAGGTGCTTAGCAGGGTGTCCCTGGCGCTGACTGACAGGATTGAGCTGCAGCCACTTCTCCAGAGGAGACAGGGCACTGTAACAAGATAAGACAACCAAGTTGTATCTCCTAAAACACACTTTATTTCTGTTGTTGTTGCCCCATCCCCTTGGGTGTTCTCCCCGAGGCCTGTCCCCCTGGACCTTCTGGAGAAGTTACAAGAGATTCCTGGCTGCCTCAGGTTTCTTGCCAATGGAACTAACCTAGTGTTTCAGCTGGAAAGAGAACTGGACCTCAGAGACAGGCCAGGCCATTTCCTGCATCGGCTATGCGGAGGGGGAACCTGATGAGAAAGGAGTTCTATTACAATACAATGAAAGCCCTTATTCAGAAAAGGAGGCATTCTGTTAATTTTGCTGAAAGCAAAGATTGATTTTTTTCTAAACATAACTCTGAGCTTTTTTTTTAATATAGCAATTTTGTTTTACCATTGCAATCCATAGCTGAACTCATTCACCTAAACCAGAATATTAAGCATAGTGCCATAAATGTATATTTTCATGCTTGGATATTTGTAAATCAGAGCCTTGATTCATAAGAACAGAACTTTACCTGTCCTTATTCTCAGCATACTTTTAGTCTTTAAGAAAACTTTCCTTAATTAATACTTATCAAGCCAGATAACTAGGGTAAGAATTTTTAATGTAAACACAGCTTCTACCTTCTATTAAAATGTACTTTAAATTGAAATTAGCAAAAGTTGGTGATAAGAAACCATGAACTACTGCTTTCAGAAATTCATATTTTTCTCTACTTCTCTGAGGAGGCAAGGGGTGATGAATTTGCAAATATTTTGTTTTCCTCTTCCAGAATTCTTATTTCTCTTATATTTTATTTTAGGGGACTGCTCATTCATCACAAGAATAAATCATTAGCAATCTAGTTTTAATTTCAGATATCTGAGATGTTATAACAAGCTAAACTGCTTATTTCCAGTTTTTCCAGCAGAGTATGTAATTCTTTGAGGCAGTCAAAGATGAGAATAAACCACCTACACACAAACACCCAACTCTAAATCTTGCCATTCTCTGTCTATGCCATAAAACTCTATCAGCACCTCCTCAAAGGGTTAATGGTGCCACTATCGGGGGACAATTCATTCTCCTGCTAAACTCGATGACAAATAACCATTATTCTTTCCAACTGCACTGATAATCGGGACAGCTTAAACATTTTCGCCAGTATAAGTGAAACCATTAATCCTCTTGGATTTCATGATAAGTGGTGACTGTGAAATAATGACTGTGTCATTGTAGGCAAGAAAAAATGTTAACAATTAAAACAAGTTAGCCATTATCTTACCCGGTACTGAATCGCTTTCACATTTCATTAGCAATATTGTAAATGATATGTACCTTATTAAAAAGCTCTTATTATCCAAGAAACCTAATTAGTCAAAATTCTCAGTCACCAGTATAATTTTCTAATGCTATAAACGCTACAGTGGGTATTACAATGTGGGGGACTGTTTCTGTTTATGTACTTGAAAAATCCATAATATGTAATTGTTTTCCCCAAAATATGGCAGAGAATAAGTATAACTCTTTTTTTTACAGATATAATGATGTCTTATTTTAAGTGACTCACCTGCCCATTATTGAGCAAAATACAAAATTTCTCCTTAGTTAGCAGCACTTTTGAGCCAAACATTAAGCTTTCTGCCAAAAAATGATTAAAGTCCAGGAAAATAGCAATTACAGTTCTATATGACTTTGGAGATTTTTTTCTCTTCTGATGCTTAACCTTAGAGCTTCTTATAATTGCACTGATAGACTGACCTGTAGGATTCTAGTACACCTATCTTCCTGAAAAGTGAGATCTCTACATTTCTCAAAAGGAATGTCCAAGACTAAGTTTAAATACAATAGTTTTATTCTCTAAGCCCACAAAATAATGACAATAGCGAGCAATAACATTTCTGTGGAAACAGCATGAATTCAGATATTGTACCATATATTGCCTACATATTTATTAGAAAGCAATATACATTATCAGCTAGGCTAATCCTACACTCAAATATAACTATAAACTCTCTCTATGAAATTCCTATTAGAAAGGGGAATAGTTGGTGATAGATAGACTGGCAATAACCTACCTACGACTTATTGAAGTGATATGCATGTCAAGCACTTAGAATCCTTGTCATGTGTAAATGTTCAATAAACGTTAGCTATTTTAGAATCATCAGCATATCAGATTTTTGCAGTAATATCTAATGGAACATATATGTATTCATATGGATATATACCAGACATAAATGGACTGTCCTACATAATATGTGTCATAATGGAAATGATAGCAATTGGTGACCTTCTTTCTGGAGTTAAATTCTGTTATTATGACTATAAAAATGGCACTTTACAGAATTTTTAAATCTTGCTTTATATCCTCCTTTGGTTTAAATGATTTTATTTAGAGCCTATATCATGGCCAGCTCTGCACTTGGCACTAAAGGGAGGGGGGAGAATAAAAGGGAACTTTGTATGAGGCCCTTAACCACCAACAAAATATTTTATTTATCTGGTGGAAATTTTCCCTGTGCATCTTTCTCTTTAAAAGATTATAAAATTTTGTGGAAATATGTTTTCAAAATTCTGTATCAAATAACTAGAACTATATATAAATAGCAGGAAGATAGGCCAAGGTGAATGGGGAATGGAAGTAAACGTAAGGAGCAGGGAAGAAACAGGGGAAAGAAAGGAGGAGAAAGAAGAAGGGAGGGAGAGAAATAATAATATCACAAGAGAAAAGCATTTAAGAGCAGGTATTTGCTTATTTTCTATTTGGTTGAACCTTAAAACTGTATGGAGACATATTATCCCCATGCTGTGGTTTAGGTAAGTGCCCTCCAAAAGCCCATATGTTGAAGACTTGGTCCCCTCCTCATGGCACTATTGAGAGGCTGTAGAACCTTCAAGAGGAGTGGCTTAGGGGGAGGAGGTCAAGTCATCGGGAAAATACTCTTTACGGGAATATTGGGACCTTGGCCTGTTCCCGTTTCTTTGTTTGTTCCCAGTACCATGAAGTAAGCAACTTTTGCAACATGCTCCTGCTATAATGAATTGCATCTCCCCAGGCCCCAAACCAACAGGTCAGCTGGCCATGGACTGAAACTTCCAAAGTTAAGCCAAAATAAATGCTTCCTCCTTTTAAGTTTATTATCTCAGGGTATTCTGTCACAGTGATAGAAAGCTGGCTAACACACTCCATTTTACAAATGCATGTCAATGCCACTCTGTTGGTTTACCTTTGAGATACATTTTAAAATTAGTAACTTGACCTTATTCCTTTGGTTCCAATGGAAGCAATGTCCACACAATATTAGGAATCAAGTTCAGATCCAATAGTTGGTCTCCAGATGAACCTATGTAAGCCTCAGGAGTTCACAATGGATCTGATCCCCCACTGCATGATTGCCTTTACTTGACTATTTCTGATGTTGACTCTTGAGTTATGGGTTCTGGAACTTCTGCTTCAAATAACCTTGACATGTGCACATGAATATAAGTCCTTAGTTTCCTGCTTGCTTTCCTTCTACCAATACCATTATTGGTTTATCATCTTCCCCATTAAATGATACCACCACATCTAATGCCTTAACCCAACTTAGAAAAATGATTATTTTAAAAACACACATGTAGAGAAAAAAATTAGAAAGTATAAAATGCAATATTATCTAAAAAAAATGGAAGGGCAAACAATAATTATATCACAAACCCTTGGAGCTGGGAGTAGGAGCACACACCTGTCATTCCAGTGACTTGGTAGGCTGAGGCAGGAGGATCACAAGTTTTAGAACAATATTAGCACCTTAATGAGACTCTGCCTCAAAATAAAACCTATCAATAAATAAAAAGAGTTGGGGATGTTGCAGTTGTAAAGCACACTGGGGTTCCATCCTTAATACCAAGAAAATAAATAAAAAAGAACCCTTGATGAGGGAAGACTGGAAAACTTGAAGGTAAACTTTGATCATGTTCACTGGGATAGCAAACATAGAACCAATGCACTCTAGATTTTCTGATCAGACTTTCCCATGTTCCTGCCAGTAGAATGTGCCAATGTCTTCTCTCTCCTGTTCCATTTGGTAAGTTCTGAGATGTTTTATCCCTTAATATGAATAATAAGTTTGTTGGAGAGAAGTCTCTATTTTCTTGCCTTCTTTTTCGTTCTTCTTTTTAATTTAGATCAGTGTACTGGTGGGTGTTCAAGGAATTGAAAGGCTACTGTAACTGAAGCAAACATTGTGTAATGTTTCCAAAACAAACTGGCCATCAGCACCATTTGCTACAGGCATCAAGTGGTACATGGGACCTATGTGAACTGAACTTGACTATTCCCCAATTTATGTGGTGAATCCTTAATCTCCCAATATGAGTGTATTTAGATCTTTAAAGAAGTGACGGAGGTCAAATGAACTCATAAGGTTGGCCAAATCCAATATGGATGGTTTCCTTATGAGAGAAAGACTCCAGGGAGGCACTTGCACATAGAAAGACCACGCGAGGACACTGTTATATGGCTAGCTGCAAGTAAACAAGAGAGGCCTCAGAAGAAACCCATCTTGTGGGCACCATGATCTAGAACTTCAGTCTCCAAAATTAGGGAAAAAGTGTGCCCCTCAGATTCTTTCCATAGAATATTAGGAAAAGCAGACATCAGTGGAATTTGAGAAAGAGTGCCTTGACATACTCTATCACATTTCTTCATGATAATAATTTTCCAAATTTAAGCCATGCGCTGGAGTCTTTCTTATGGAAATATCATAGGCAGTGTCCCAGATTATAAATGAAAGCCAATTTAGGGGATCATTTTAGGGCATTTGCTTTCCTTTCAATAAAGTTCACACCCACCTTGTGCTTATGTAAAGGAAAGGTTTGGGACATAACAGCAAAGGGTGAGTTTGGGGTGAGTCTCTGAAATATTCTCTGCCATGTGTGTATTCACCATCCTGGAAACCTGAATGTCCCTAAAAAAATGAAACAGAGGAAAGGATAAAGATGTAGGTAGGGTTCTAGGCAATTACATAGAAAAGGAGCTGAAGGAAGGATTTGGGCACTTTGGATTTGAAATCAGAAAGCCATTTGACTAACTGTGACAGTGTTTTTTGTAACCTTAATTTCTTTTAGTTGAACATGTGATTGAGCTTTGATTTATTATCTATTAAATAGAGATGACAATGTCCTGGACATATTAAATGCTCAATTAGTAAGGGAGATCATGGAGCAGAAGGGATAAGTGAGAAGGAAAATTTGGCATACCAGGGACCACAGGACGTCCCTCTGCCCTGCTATATCTGATGGTTATTCCCTGTGGTCACGTTAGCTGTTTAAGTCATGAGTATGAGAGTTTGTACATTCTTTAATCTGGAATTTGTCAGTTATCACAAAAGAATATAAGACTACCACAGGAATAGGCAGTTTTGAGGAATTGACTAGTGGACTCACGCAAAAGGTGCTTGATACACAGTTTCTTGCCTCCATAAGCTTCCCCCTGCCATGTCCTTGCTGATATTGTTTTCCATGTGCCCCTTACAACTTGACTCTTTCTACTCTGCACCATGTCTTAATTTACACCTCACCTCTTTCTAAGGCATCCCCTGCTCTTCGAGGTGAGGGTTGGGATCTGGCTCTCCTGCTCTCTTCTTCACTAGGTATCTTCTGAAATACAATTATCTCCTTGCAATCCTATCACCTTCATGTCTACCCAAGCTGGGACATACCCAGCATAGAAACCATAAGAAACATCCTTGGGGTTTTATACAGGGCCCCTGGGGGTCCCAAAGACATTGTGGTTATGTTTTTAGTTATAATTATATTTTGATTTGTGTTTAGTGTGGGAGGGATTACTTTTTATCTTTTACTTAGTTTTTGGAATACATATAGATGTGGATATATACATATATGTGTAGACATATATATGCATGTGGTTTCTAAAATAAGATTATCAACAGACATTTGTTGAAGAACAGATTAAAGTGATTATTTTTTATAACCTCAAATCAGAACACATCATTTTTATATGTCCATATATCTGTATAAAATTTCTTAAAAATCCATACATATTAAACCAGAGTTAGATACATGGTTCATGAAAGTACTTCACTGAAAAGGTAAATTGGATAAACTCTAACCTGCCTTGACTTCAAGTGGCCATTGGCACAATATGTGCCTGCATTACCCTGGTACATGTAATACAACATGGTTTGACCTTGTCTTGTTCTCCACGTTCTCCTATTATCTGGATGACCAGGATGAGATGCTTCTCAACTTCAAAAGTAAAAATAAAGCATTTAAAGGAAATAGACTTGGGTTAACAGTCACAGACTATTTCCCTAATATCCATATTCACCAGGAAACCATTTTCCCTTAGATACATCTTATAATTTAAGGGGTCTGGGATCATGCTGAAATCTAGGCATAAATCCTACTAATGGTTTTATCCCCAGAGAACCACTCAAGTGTTTTCCTTGGGAATACTTCTTTTCTTCCCATTGACAAGAAGCCTGAAGGTGACCCTTTTGGAATCATAACTATCAGACTTTCTTGGCCACTGTGGTTCCTGGAAACTGCCTTTGGTGATATTTATAGCTTTGGTGGCCCTAGGGACAGAGTTGGTCCAGTAAGACTGCACGGTGGATTCAGTTACCACTAACATTAGTCACACATGAGCACTTTCTTGTACCTGCTGCAGTGGGATTTACTTATACATTGTTCCCTGACCAATTCATAAAATGTACCCCATCTTCCAAGTAATCACAGATCTATTTTTATCCTCTTAGATATATTTTCAGAAGAAATGTTATTGTTTTTATTTTCACTGTTTAGTTTCATTTTGATGTTTTTGGTTTTGTTTAAATTTAATGTCTTTGTTTTAATTGACATGTGAGAATCATATACCTGTATGGGATCCAATGTGTTGTTTCCACACATGCATACATAGTGCAATAAGCAAATCAGGGCAATTAGAATATTCACCACCTCAAACATTTGTACTTTGCTTGCAACAAAGAACTCAACATCCTCTCTATTTTGAAATGTGCGATATTTTATTCTTAACTAAAATGAGAGTCACACTACTGTACAACAGAAATTATCTAGAAATTAATCCTCCTATTTAATTACAATGGTACCTATTGACCAACCCCTCCTCATTTCTCTTTTTCCCTTCTCTCTTCAGCCTCTAGTGGCCATTATTCTCTTAATTTTTTTTCTCATAACATATTCAGAAAATTTTAAATTTTTTATATCAGCAGAGTAATTTACAAATAACAAAATGTTTTTGAATACCATGCCTCATGTATTGCTCATGAGTATGTGAGATGTATTTCACAGAAGAGGAAAACAATGTTTAGCAAAATTGATTTTTTACACAGCAGGTAAGAGGAGAAACATGACTGCAAATGCAACATTTTCAACTCCAGTTCTGATTTTCTTGTTTTGGACCCTTTTGTCTACTTTGCAAATGGAGTTCAAAGAACATTGAGGGAGACTCCTGTTTGAGGATATATCTAATGAATCATTTGCCTTGGAACTATCCACCATCATGTTTTAATAGGTCTGTGAAATGAAAATTATAATTGCTCTTTTTGCTGATCTGATAACTCACTTACTGAGACTATCAATTAGTCTGGGTAGCTGAAATCCTCAGACTTTGGCAGAAAAGTAAACATCGACTATAGGATTTTCCTGCCAAGTCCATGTCAGATCCTGAGCCTAAATGAGAAGTTATGGTATAATCACAAATGTATATGGCATTGCTATTTAACTAGTCATGGGCGTAAGAATGCTCTAAAAGAGATGTGAACTGATGGACTCACATAGAAAGATCTTTGCTATAAGCTCTGTAACCTGCAACCACCTGGAAAATACAGTGCGAGAGTGCAATATTCAAAATGCCCAAAGAAAAAAATGTGCTGGATTGTTCTGACCTGAGACACTGCCCGATCTGAATTCTGTCCAATTTGCTTTGCTTTTTGTTATTTCTTAAGAGTGAATAAAATACATATGCAATTTTTTCCCTTGACAGAGGACTGGTCCAAGAACAAGCAGTAACTCATGCAAAAGCAACCCCAGGCAAATACTTCAGGAAAGGACGTAGAACTGTCGCCCCCATGCTCTGACAGGGAACCAACGTGTTGCTTCAAGATGGGCTGAATGGAGTGGGAGTCAGAGCCTGGCTTTGGCTTTGAGTCACAAGTTTATCAGAGCCTGCCTGAGGTCATTACTCCCAAGGTGACCGGCTTGTAACTAAGGAGACGCTACAGGCAAGCGGGGCCTGTCGTGTTCTATCTACTCTCCGGGCCTCAGCCTGAGTCTGCAGGTGTTTCTCTGTATTGAATCTCCCTGGGGAATCCTTGGCTTCACAGCAAAAGCCGGCTGAAGTGAAAGTGATTTGATTTGGATCCTATTACAGGCACTTTACCTCTTCTATTTCCGTGATAATAGCAGATTGGAGTCGATTATTGTACTGGGAGGGGAGTTAATGTGATGTCGAGAAACATTGGGGAAACTGGCACAGGGAGAGAGGGATAGATAAAAAGTTTAGCACAGATTGAAATCTGCGGCACAGGCCTGTGCAGCCATCAGTTAAGCATCCACCTCCAGTGGTTGGGGTGTTTTGCAAAGGGTCGGATCATTTCCCTTATTGGTGCTCGTTAGGGACAGAGAGCACTGGTTAATTGAACCAATGACTCATGCCCTTCTGATCCTTTTGCCCTCCCTGTGCAGTTCTCTACAGTCCTTGCTGCCTGCTCATTGGTCTGAGGGCCATAAGACTCACAAGCACTACTGGCCTACAGCCCTTTTCCCAAGAGGGCAGAGGTATAGACCTCACCCGAGTCACCTCTAATGGCCACACAAACCACAAAGAAATCTGAGCTTATATCTAAACAACAGCTTCACAGAGGAAAGGGAATACACTGAAAAATTTCCAAACCCTCCTGTTATAGAATCACAGAGCATCTGCAGGCATGTCTGTCGGGACTTCCCCTGTGGTCTTCAAACCATGTGTCCAGCATCAAAAGGAAGCAAGCTCGGGTTACAAAAACGTGGTACAACAGAGAAGACACCTCTAATAGAATGGAACAACAACATCGGATCAGCCGAAAACTGAGTTTATCAAGAAGTAAATATCACAGTATGATTTATCCCTTGCATTTTAAATCTATGCCTATTTATCCTTTGCATTATAATGATATATCACTATCATTATGATGATTAACACTATCAAACATATTGTCTTTGGCTGAAAAGTGCCCAACCTTATATGCTTGCTCTTGAACATGCCATCCTAATAAGATATATTGTACATGAGATTAAATTTTCATTTTCTATGCTAGTATCTAAAATATATAGGCAGAATGATGTTTGAAAGGGTAACCGAGAAAGGTAGAGAAAGTATTTTTTTCTCAGTTTTCTTTTTGTCTTCTTTAACTTAAAAATTAGGTATCCATAAGAAGAGCACATTTCATACATTATATGAATTTAATATCTCAAGAACCAGAAAGAGAACAATATACAGGTGCAAGAAGCCCTGATCCCTGTCTCCATCACCAAGATAGTCTTTTTCTGGACATCAGACAGCACAGTTTAGTTCTGTCTGCTTTTGAACATCAGTGGAATCATGTTCAGTCTCAGTGGAATTAGTATTTGTTCTTCCTGAACATACTATAATGTTTGTGAGACTCATATATATTGTTGCATAAAAATTATGACTTGTTCATTCTTGTTCTTGCAGGGTCCATTGTGTGAGTATTCCTCAATTTCCACTTATTTATTCTTTTTAAATGTTTTGGATGCTTGGGTAAGATTCAATTTCTGACCACTACAAACAGTGCTCTCTTTGGGTACATATATGCAAGAATTTGTGTTAGGTATGCCTTCAAAGTGTGATTGCTCCGTCACAAGGTAGGCAAATGCCTGCCAATATTTATATCTGGTGTAGTGTATAATAGAGAGCCCTGGTTGCTTGTGTATCATCACCAATACCTAGTATTCTCTAGCTTAGTCATTTTTGCCATTATATTTGGTGTGGGATAACCCAAGCGTGATTAATTTCCATTTCCCCGAGGACCAAAATATGGAGTAATTTTTATACACTTAATAGTTATTTGCTTTTTTTTTTTTTGCCAAATGCACTTCCAACAGATTTTTTCAGTTATATCCTGGGTTGTTGTCTCTTTATTCATTAGTAAAATTTCTGTACATTTTCTGGATATTAAAGGTCCAGTTTTGCTGTGCTCCAATTTCTAAACTAAGATGATGTAGCAATAAATAAAGTAGATTTTTTTTTGGTGGGGGGGTTCTGACATATTTGGAGTTATTGACTCTGCCATTAATCAGTTGTATAAGTAAGCATGATATTTCACTGGTTTTCTGCAATAATTACATGTACTCTTGTTACTTATCTGGACAGGGTATGAACTAGAGACCAGGTCCCATGTTAGCACAGTTGAGAAAGGATGGAAGGGGGAAATTTGGCTTTTTCTCTATCCTATACTTGCTTCACTCCAAATTCTGTTTTTAAAAATTGCAGACATTTCTGATTCAGTAGTCTTTAACCTTATTGTTTCTAAGAGGGGAATAATAATAATAATCACCCCACTGAGCTACTGTATGTGTTAAAGGAAATAACCACATGGCACTTTATCCAGCATCTCATTAAAGTAAGTTTGATAATTCATGAGTATGATTATTAGCATCAATTATGATCTACTTAACTAGTGCCTTTTAGTTTGCAAAATGAAAGCTAATTTAATCGGAAACTCAGTCATCCTATGAAATGGGCATTTGTTCTCTTGTTTAGCCTCTATAGTATTTCAAGTAATATAGTCAACTATTATTTATTGTCAGGCACTATTTTTAACATTGAGAACACAGCAGACAGAAGGCAGATGAATTCCCTGTTTTCAGAGAGTTTTTATTCCATGAAAGAGTGAGAACTAATAAAACAAATAAGAAAATCCTATGTGCTAGAAGATGGTAAGTCTCACAAAGTAGGTAGAGAATGAAGGTATCATAAAGATTAAGGGGAGTGCTGGGGCTGTGGTTCATCGGTAGAGCACTTGCCTTATACATGTGAAGCACTGGGTTCGATCCTCAGCACCACATAAAAATAAACAAATGAAATAAAGGTATGCTGTCCATCTACAACTAAAAAATAAAAAAAAAATGATTAAGGGGAAAGCAATTTTAGCAATATGTGACAGGGAAGCTTCACTGAGATTTGAGGAAGAACAGTAGCAAGCCAGAGTGAACAGCAAGAAGGGAGCAGAAGGGAAGTGAAGAGGGGGATAAGGCCCAGCAGGTGACAGGAGAGAAGACTGGGCATCACACAGAAGGCCATGGAATGGGCTCTGACTTTTACTCTGACAGCAGTCTTCATGGGGGAGAAATGTTATGGAAGGTCAAAGTCTAACTGTTGTGATGAGAAATGAGTGTAGTGTCAAGGGTCTACTCTGAGAGACCAATTAGGGGGCAATTGCAACAGCCTAGGTAGAGTTGATGGTGGTAGCATTGGCGGTGGTGAGACAGGCACATTTTGAAGGTATTAACGAGAGGATTTACTGAGGCAGTGAAGGGTTATGAGAGAAGGAGAGTACTTTGAAATAACTGTAAGAATTGGGGCTGGAACAACAGGAAGGATAAAATTTTCACTAACAAAGACGGGGAAGATCAGAAGGAAGGTCAACAGTCCAGCCTGCCGATGTCCCTACTAATCTGTGGCCCCTGGAATCATTTTGAGTTTTAAATTCTCTACCATCAGCCTCTAAAAGTTCTCATCTACCTTCTTACTGGTATTCTTAGTATCTGAATCTCCTAAAAAGCATTGACTCTGCTACAGAAAAGCCATAACACAAATAAGAAATGACTACTGGTGTCAAATATGCCAACAATTGTACACTTCTTTATTCACTTATGGATGTGAGAATTCAGGAAATGCTATTTTATATGTGTGAATAATAACAGATTAGGGAGATGAGAATGTATAAAAATAAATTAACTAGTACTCATGAAATAGACTCTTACATAAAATATCCCCCAATTATATAATCCAACTTGATTTACAAAGCCTCTTTATTGGGAGAGCTTTGCCCATATCTAACTATAGTTTCCCTATAGTATAGTATAGAGGGAAAACATGAGCGGCAGTTGACTTTTTAAAATATATGTATTGGTATTTGTAGAATTAAGTGGCTAAATCTCACTCTGAAGATATACAGTTTAGTTCAATAATTTCTATGGAAATGTGTTAAAGTAGTGTGAAGATGATGTTCCTCTCATGTTATCAGCCTTCAACCCTTTTCCATACTCAGGATCAATGTATTGCCATAAAATATTTGCATATGTAAGCTTTTCTGTACATTTTATTGCCCTACATGACCTTTGCTAGAGGGAAGGTTACAACTGAAGTTAGAAAGTTTGACCAAGGCTCACTACTCTGTGCTCCTTCCCCACTCTACCAGGAACATGAAAGGAAGATGTTGTTTTCTAGCCTCCTTTGCAGTTGAGTTGGATTCTGTCTGGTGGAATTGGAAAGATGAATGTGCACTAATTCTTAATTGCAGATGAATCACACTAATAAAATACATGGAATCATTATTTTTAAGTCAGACCCTGTGACTAGATGGAAATATCAGTCCCCATCCTTGAGGATCTCTGGTTCTCATTATAGCTATAGGCAGAGCACCTAGGCCAGGGACGTATTGGCCATGTGTATAATGAGCTATTGTTTATAAGACAGAAATTATGTATTTCTCTTTCTCATCTAAGAATTGGAGACACAAATATAATCTATAGAAGGAAAAAAAGACATTGGAGGAAGAATTCAGCTGGTTTAAATGAAGAGATAGTTCATGCAGACAGAAAAATGTGTGAATTAAAAAATTAAAATAATGCAACTGGTTTTAGATGAAGCAAACTCAGGGAATTTGGGGGTGGTAATTATAAACTCTTTTTTCTTAGTTTCAAATTCATCTTCCTATATTCTGCCATGATGGAATGGAAAGTTGATTTCTTCTTTGTCAGGTTAGGATTGGATAATTATACTCTAGTGGGAATTCCAGGGCAGCAGAAGCAGAGAAGGGATGTGCTCTTTTCTGTTTGCTTCTCTTTCTTCTTAGAATTATGCCAGCGATCACCTTTTACCATGATGCAAGCTCAGCTACTCTCTGTACTACAGAACCTGTCATTCCTCAGCAAACACAAGAAGCATCTCAGAAGATTCAGGATTCAAGATTCTCAGAAGACTCAATCCCCCGTTCTGAGGAGTTTCCTCTGTTTTCACATGATGACAACCTCATCTTTTTCTCCTTCTTCTCCAGTTCTATCAGTGGGAGCTCTTCCTGCCATTCAGTTCTCTGTGTTATTTCATATTTCCTTTATGCATTCTCATTCTCCCTGCACCTGTGTAACCAATATTGAATGCTGTCTATTGAAATAACTCATGTGTTCTCTGTTTTCCTGGCCAGATAGTTGAGTGATACAGTGGTTGTTTTAGTCGGCTTTTTCACTGCTATGACAAAAGGACTCCACCAACATAATTATAGAGGAGGAATAGTTTATTTGAAGATTCACAGTTTCAGAGGTCTAGTCCATAGAAATCCGGCTCCATTCCCCAGGGCTCAAAGTAAAGCAGAACTTCATGGCAGGAGAGGGTGGCAGAGGGAAGCAGCTCATATCATGGTGAACAGGAAGCAGAGAGATACTCCACTTGTAGAAACAAATGTATATATACCCTGAAGCTACGCTCTAATTCCCAACTCCTCTAGTCACACCCTAGCACTTCAGTTACCCCTCAGTTAATCCTTATCAGGGGATTAAATCACTGATCATGTTAAGACTCTCACAACCCAATCATTTCTCCCCTGAACCATTTTGCATTATCTCACATGTGAGCTTTTGGGAGGCACTTCACATCCAAACCATAACAGTGGTCTACATAAAAAGTTTCTGAAAAGAGAGCTGCAGCATAATGGAGAGGCAAAGGTGAAGATGTAGAAATCTGAGGTAGAAATGGAAGGGGTTTGGTCAAGTCACAACTCTGAATGAGAAAAAAAGTAGTGAAACTTGTGGTTCTGTTGGAAATGTATGAGGTGAGTGCAAAATCAGGTATACTCAATTCTGAAAGTACACTTGCAAAACAGGGTGGGGAGAAAGCAGCATGAAATGTTGGTAGTAGTATAAAGTTATAGTTTTGTGCAGTTAAATGCCTGGTTTGGGGTTCATGTAACTGTTCAACATGTCTTTGTCTCTGCTCTGGTACTAGGGATTCAAATTAGGTCCATGGAGTGGGGAGGGGATGACCAACAAGGGAAAAGGGAGTCAGTGAAGGGACAGGGAGAGAACACAGAATCACTCAAAGCCAATTCATCACTAGGAGAGTATTAAAAGGACAAGTTGGCAAATGTCTATATGGGGCTCTGCTACACTCCTGGGATAATGAATGGCTGAGGATGACTCCATGGGACTTCTTAAAATTAATTCAGCTGTCAAGGAAGAGGCAGGGTGATGTAAGCTATAGGAGTGAGGTAATTTATGAGATTTTGGAGAGTTTTTAGCTTGATTTTTCAGTAATATCTGAAGCAAGGTCAAGGACAAAAACTCTATACATGTAATTTTTAAAATTAAATGGTTTCTTAAAAAGGCAGATGGGTATGGTTGCTATAAATCAGCTGAATAGCATATTGGCATGATGTAGAGTGTTGTTAAGGGCACATAAATAAATTTACTGAAATCCATGCTTAAATTCTGAGTAGATAGTATAGTATAAAACTGTATTATCTTTAAAACACTTCTAAGCAAGTAATTTTTTAAAACATCTACCACTGATTTTTTTTTCTCATTTTGGAGAGTAGTTGCATACCTTTAATGTATAAGATATTATGGTCCTCTTTACATTCTGTCAGACAAAGAAGGAAACAATGGTCAAGTTGACACACTTCAGCATTTATTAAACATTATAAAGAGAATGATTAAATGTCATATGACAAGCCTAGAAGAATATTTTCTTTTTTTTTTTTTTAAGAGAGAGTGAAAGAGGAGAGAGAGAGAGAGAGAGAGAGAGAGAGAGAGAGAGAGAGAGAGAGAGAATTTTCAATATTTATTATTTTTTAGTTCTCGGCGGACACAACATCCCTGTTGGTATGTGGTGCTGAGGATCGAACCCGGGCCGCACGCATGCGAGGCGAGCGCGCTACCGCTTGAGCCACATCCCCAGCCCCTAGAAGAATATTTTCAATACGATAAATTATTAGCCATGTTCACTTCTTGAAAATGGTAAGAGAAAAAGGATGGGAAAAAGATGTCTCTTTTGAAATGTATTCCTGTATATTGTCTCAATGTTCAACATAATTTTGTCATTGTCCTCTAATTTTAAAATATTAATGAGTAATTTAAAGAAAAGTTGTGTAACAAAAAAGGTATCATGAGATTTCCAAGGAGACCTATTGTGGTTGTCTTTGAGAACCCCAAACAGGTTTGTGTAACAGGCAGCATTTGATCTGTGCTTTGAAGAATAGATAGAATTAGATAGTCTATTTTGTGACAAATGAAAGATCCCTCAGAAAATGAGAACATCATGATAAGTGAGGAACAGGAGCTAGACAAATAAATGGTATTTAGAAGAAGAGGATGGTGAGTATTAAAAGTTAACTCCAGTTAGACTAAAAGAACCAGACAGACCATGATTTCCAGAGAATATCAGTTAGAAGACAGTCCAAGAAAAGAGAAGATGATGGTGTTGATGAGGGTGTGGTAGTAGGTAAGTTTCATAGGATTCAGAATGTGTATTTGTTGATGGGCTGGATACAGGCTGCAAAGAAAGAAAGGAATCTCATTTTTGTTGAGGCCGTCTCAAAACAAAACAAACAAAAAAAATAGGCCAGATAGAGTGGTCCCAGGTTCTATTCCAACTCCTACTGAATACATAAATTAGGAGAAGAATGACTCCAAATTATCTTGTCCAAAATAACTGGATAAAGCTTGAAGTGATTTACTGAGGAGACCACTAAGGGTGAAGCCTACTACCACCTGAAGAAAATCAAAAAGTCAGGTTGGACACATATGTTTGAAACACTTTTTAGGTGAATGGAGATGACGCATAAACATTTGGATTCAGGCTGAAAATCAAAGAAGGCCAGGGTTGAAGACAGCTCAAGGATCATTGGCTTATACATGGTATTAGAAGTTATGGGAATGAATGAATTCATCTTAGGGAAGGGAAAGGGTTTGTGTTCACGAGTCTCTATAACCATCTGAAGGACTATGAATTGATGACCTATATTGAGGTACAGCAGACTTAAGGGGGTCTGATGAATTTGAGAAGACTTTTTTTTAAAGAAGAGTAAAAACTCATAAGCCAGTAACAATTAAATTATCTCAGAATTTCATGTGGCACCGACAAAGAAGTTGAGTGTCTGAGAGATTAAATAATTTGGTCAATGCCTTAGAACCAAGCCATAAGCTCAGCTCTTTCTGACTTCAAATCTTGCCCCTTTTACACTGCAGGCAATGGACAGATTGAAAAATCTATTGTAGACACAAGAAAACCAGGCCACGGAAGACAGGGATAGAACCTAAGAGAAGAACATATAAGCAAGACAAAGGTAGAAATTTAATCCAAAATCATGACTCTAAATGCCTAAAGCAAAAGACTTAATGAGTCCCTTAGTGAGATAGGACAGGGTTTACTAATGGAGAGGATAGCTGAAATACCATAAGGCATCTAAGATAATTCTAAAAAGTGTCTTTCTAAATTGCTCCAAATTGTGATGAGTTTTTCTTCTTGTCAATTCTTTATGTTTGGAATACCAAGAACAAACTTTTGTGCATCATGCTAAAAGTGAAATTATGAAATTGCCAAGGGACATGGGCAGTTTCTTTCTTTCTTTTTTTACTACACACATAAGACTGAATCTGAAAGGAAATGAGTGTAAATAAGAATTCAACTAAAATTATCAGTGTACACAACATCAGCCCCAGATGGATTAAACATTTTGGCTTAGACAAATTCAAAGAACAAAAAAATTAAAAATTGTGCAGAGCAAATTAATGACTTTACCAAGAACCTACCTAATAACTATGATCACACAACAAGTGGTCTTTCCAAAAATTGGAAACAGAAGAAAACGTGCAGGGAGATGCAGCTGAGTCTAGCAATAACAACTCCATACAGTGAAGAGGAGCAGAGCATGGTGGTAAACACTTTTAATCCCAGTTACCTGTGAGGCTGAAGCAGAAGTATCTCAAGTGCAAAGCCAGCCTCAGCAACTTAGTAAGACCCTGTCTTAGTAAGTGAGGCCCCTAAGCAACTTAGTAAGACCCTGTCTCAAAATAAAAATAAATAAATAAAAAGACTGGGGATGTGGTTGAGTTGTTAAATGTCCCTGAGTTCAATTCCCAGTACCAAAATAAATAAAATTAATTAAATGAATAGAAGAGGGAAAGGGAAAAAGTTTGAAAAAAAAAACCCTAAGGTTTTGGATATTCTTTCTTGGATATTCTTGAAGAGTCTCCCCCCAAATCATTTGCTAGTGTGGGGAAAATAATGTCCATGAAACGTGGAACTCAGATGAAATCTTGTCTGGGCAATGGCTGCCATATATCTCCAGATGTGATATGCTAAGAACTGAATTCAAATTAACCTGCATCTGACCATTAGGAAATATTATGAATATCCAAGACACAAAATATTCGATTCTCCAAAACCTCCCTGTTATATGGTTACTCAGAATTAACACATAAATGGTCTTATAATTTGGTTAAATATAAAACTTTGTCCTTTGGTATTTACAGTATAATGGCTAATTTTATTCACTGCTTACATCAGGGAAAAGAATGTAAATATATAAAGCCTGAATTCTTAAGGTTTTATTCCATCAAAAATTTTATATGTTGCAATGTAACAAATCAAATCAACTTCACTACATTAAAGGAAAAAGATTAAATCAGGATCTTCTTATTTAATAGGATCCTTTTAGTTCCATCATGTGTTGGTCAGTTAACAATAGCACGTTCCCCCATTATCTTGTTTATTTTTTCAAATGTAGGATGGGTGCAGTTGGGAAAGCTGGGGTTAAAAATCCCCGTGGCAAATTCTCATTTCAACAAGCAGAAGAAAAGAAGATGGATATAGCACAAATTGCTATGTACAATTTATAGAAGAAGTAAAGGTAATTTAATATTATTATGAAAAATACCTATATAATGGAATCATTTGGGCTATTACAGCAGGTCTAGAAGTATAAAATAATGTGAAGAGAAAGTGACCCATTGTTGCAACTTTACATTACAGAGATATTACTATGTCCCAGCCAACCACTTTTGGTCTAGTCAAATTTTAATAACGAGTTAGGGATAATATATTCATTAATCATCCTAGATAAATAATCCTAAGAAAAACGATATAAAAACTAAGGAGCAATACAATCTGAATTTATTAAAAATAAGAGATTTCCATGTGTTATTACATGATTCAATGGCTTCCTATCTGAATTTCCAACTTCATTCTAAACATGTTAGCTTTAGTGTCTATGATAGAAGAATGATATATCTAAGGCACAATTACAAAGAAGTTATTTTGTTTAAATTCTGTTATTAATTTTTCTAAAACAATATTCTTTACAAAATGTAGATGAATAATATTTCATAAGAAATAAACATATATTCAATATGAAACCAAAAATGTTTATGCACATGTGTGCATGATACATTTGACACGTACAGTGTAGTTTATCAATATTAGTGATTAAGATGCCCTGAGACACGTGTTTATTTTCAGACGGTGAAAATGTTTTATGATACTTCCATTTTTTTAGTCATTAGTTGATAGATGTAAAAACATTGCTTTGCTATTTGAGATGCTGCATAATTTACAGCAACCTGGGAGAAGAGCGGATTTGCCATTGGTGTTCAGGGATTGGCCCATTTCCAGATACAAGTGTGCATCAAGGGGAGCCTGGACTGGATTGCTGGCATTCTCCTCCCTACCTCCCAGGCAAAGAAGATTCCAGAGCTCCTTAGGAGGTTCCCCAGAGGTCTGGCTTCTCCTGTTGTTATGGGAACTGTTTCTCACAAAGGAAAGCCAGAAGTGACAGTTTCTGAATTCAAAGAAAGGCATGCGTGCTGTTTGCCAGCCAGGTAGATATTTTCTCACTGCCTCACATGCAATTGGAAGATGTTTGCAGAAGTGAGAAGTACTCATTTTCCCTGAAGAAAAGTGAGAGTACCAGTAAGAAGTCAAAATGGTTCTATTTCTTTTCTGCTCATACAGAACTGTGAATAGATTATTTATTGAAAAAGCATAGGGGGAATGAATGTACCAGGATTGCTCAGAAGGACATGTTGGATAGAATGGAGAACATTAGAGAAAGAGGATTGAGGGGGAGGGAGGATTGATGGAAAAGGGAAGAAACTGCAGGATGACATTGACTAATTTATGCTACGTGCATAATATGTTTAAGTATAATGCACTAATTTAAAAGAACAAATTAATAGAAGGAAGACCAATAGAGTAGAGGAAAGGAGTAGGGGGAGAGAGAAGGAGAGGGAGGGGCTCATCATATGTTAAAATGAACCCCACAGTTTTGTATAACTATAATGTATCAACAAATACATAAATTAAAAAAAAATAAAAAGGATATTTTGGACTTGTCAAAATTCAATGGAAATACAAGTTTTTTTTTTTCCACAAATCTCCGCTTCAGATTGACTTTCTTGATTCTCTTGTGATCCCATCCTGACTCCCTTTTGTTTTGTTTTCCAGCTTCTTTTCACTGATAAAAGAAGCTCTCCTGCTAGGTGCAGTGGCTTATGGTTATAATCCCATCAACTTGGGAGGCTGAAGCAGGAGGATCATGAGTTCAAAGCCAGCCTCAGCAATTTAGCAAGGTCATAAGCAATTCAGTGAGACTCTGTCTATAAATAAAAAAATACGAAAATGGGCTGGGGGATGTGACTCAGTGTTTAAGCACCGCTGGGTTCAATCCCCAGTATCAAAAAACAAAAACAAAAATACAAAAAAAAAAACAAAAACAAAACTCTCCAGACATATTCATTATTTTCATTTAATTCATTCCTTTATTCCTATTCTCAAATACCCACACTGTTCCACAGACCTTTAACAATAGAAAGAAATTATAATTAAAAAAGAAATTTATGTCCATGTGCATAAGATATTATATATATGTATATAATATATATATATATATAATATATATATATATGTGGGTGTGTGTATGTGTGTGTGTGTGTGTGTGTGTGTGTATGACTTTATAGTAGCTTAAATGACAAACTGCTCCTTTGTGACTCTCTTCTAATCAACTTCTTTATCTTGTTTGGATGAAATTTTTCCTGATGTGGCCAATTTTGCTTTCTGCAGAGCATCTAATGATTTTGTTTCTATCCAAATCTATTAAATAATAATGTTTATAGTTTTGAAAAGGATGAATTTGCTTCGTCGGGTCAGACAATAAGGTTTAGTTCAAAGAACGCATGTAGAGAAATTGAATTCATTAATAAGCAACGAGTACCTGTGAAGAGATATAAACTTACAACAGCCTTCAAATAGTAGTAAATAATTAGAAGCCTGTTCATATTTTTTCATTCCATACACTCATAGCTTTTCTACAATAGAATTGACAATTGGATCTTTCATCCCATACAACTCCCAAATCTTTTGTTTTTCAACCAAGTCCAAGTGAACAAATATATTTTTGTCCTCTATCTACATTCTCACCTTTTGTTTGCCACTAGAAAGAAAGAAAGAAAGAAAGAAAGAAAGAAAGAAAGAAAGAAAGAAAGAAAGAAAGAAAGAAAAGTGATTTAGATCGTGTCATCAGGTCTTGCCCAAGTTTATTTCTTGAGCTAATATCTGTCTATCCAAAACATATATAATTAGCTTCAAATACATGCCAGAAATTGTATGCGGCATGAAAAATACAGCAGTGAATATATCTGTCTCACCTAGGCCTTGCCTTCTATTCAGAAGAGACAAAAACAAGGAAACAAATATTGATGTAAATACAAATACTCATATAAGAGATTCAAGAAGTAATTTGTTGTGAAAGAAATAAAGCAGGACGTGACAGACTGTGGCAGCTACTTAGGATGCATGTGTCAGGGGGTGACTCTATAGGTTGCTTTCCTTACCTTGCAGGAAACTGTAAATGAGAGTGCCAGAAGAAAAAGATGGGCAACTGCAAAGGTCCAAGCAGAAGGTGATGGTGGCATAAGCAGGGTATCAAAGGTAAAAAGAAGAGGTAGCCAGCTCTGGCCATATGTCTCCCAAGGACCCAACAAGATTGGCTTACTGCTTGAAAATGAGAGAAAGAAGTCCAAGAAAATGCCAAGATTTTTCATTTTTTTAGACCAATTCTTGTAGAATATTAGAATAGAGAAGACTGTGAGGGGAGGAATTTGTGAGGTCCAGGAGTTAAGCCCTGAGTTTCTATTTGGACTTTCCAGATTTGAGATACCCAGGAGAGAAAATGATAGATCTGTGATATATGTTAGACTGGGTGGAGTGAGGGTGAGGGGGAGTATAGATGACACTCAGCTTTCTGCTTCAATGACCCGGGTGAACAAAGATGCCATATATTGTACTGTAGATACAGGTAGAAAAGAAGGGTTGGGCCAAGGGCCAATAGGACCAGATCAAAGGTCACATTGATATAAAGCTGAAGCCATGAAAGACATGCAGCCTGGAAATAACAGATGGGGTACCAATCTCATGAAGATGGCAACAGCACTCATGAGAGTGGATAACAGCCTCAAGTCACTGCGTTATGTCCCTTCTTGTCTCTTTAGAGCCATCTTCTCTGAGAAAGTTGTAAATACTCATATTTTCTATCTCCTACCCTTCAGCTTGTTCCTTGACCTACTGTATGAATATGAGGAAATTTTTAGCACAACACAAAGTTGCTAAATTCAGTGAGTGATTTTTTTTTAGTTCTAATGTTGGTTCTCAGACTATTTTATAGTCTTAATTACTCCTTTCTTTTCCTTTGATTTTCACAAAACAATAGTCTCCTAATTCTCTTCTTGCTCTGAGTCTCTTCTGCAGGCTCATCAACCCCTACCTAGTATTTAATATTTAAATCTCCATCCAGTGCTGCTTCTTATCTCTATTCTATGTGCCTAAACAATTCCATGGAAGGGCATTGCCTCAATTATTGGGAACCTAAATGTTAATGGTTGACAGTTATAGATATGCATCCAAAGACCTCTTCCTACCTTTAAATCCAAATAGGTAACTCTCTTCTCTTCCTGTGCATTTGAATAGCCTAATATTGTTTGAAGCTGGTGTGTAGAGTTCAATCTCTTTTCAATGTTAGCTGAATGTTCAGTGAAGGACTCTACCATGCAGCCATTTCTGCAATTCTAGAATTTTCTTCTGATTTTCCAGACTTTGTCTTCCAAACTGTCCAATCCGTTGGCCATTTCTTAACATATTACCTATGCATACTTGTCCAGCCCATTTATTTGTTTATATCTCTATTACCATTCCCAAACCTCTATTGCTCTTTCCTGCAGTACTGTTTTGTACAGACCATTATTCCCACAAAAGCCCACATAATCTTTTCAAAGACTAAATCTCATCTGTCATCCGTCTACTTAACACAATTGAAAGATTTCTGCCACTCATAAAGAAGGACAAACATCTTGAAGATGACACTGTGTGGTTGGCATTGCATGTCTTTCCTGCAGCATCACCACTTCCCTCTTCTTCATTTCTAGGTCCAGGGACTGTCTTTCTGGACCTCTAATGAACTGCTCTTCTTCCTACACTGGGTCTTTATATGCTGGTCCATCTGTATATAATCCTCCCTCCAATCTTTTCTAGCTTTCTCTATCCTTTAGATGTTAAGCTCAAACCACAAGTACTTCAGGAAAACATTTCTTAGAATCCCCTCATCTCCAATTTAGGTCATATTTCTTTATTATATCTTCCCACAGATCCATTTTCCTGTCTCAGTACACATTTTATTTTGTCTCTAGCTGTCTTTAAATGCTCATCACTGTTTATTGGATAAAGCTCTATCTGCTCCACTAGAGTGAAGGCTCTGTTAAAATAGAGAAGTCTGATGTTCTTGCTTACTTCTGAATTCCAAGCACTCATGCAATGCTTAGCACACAGTATGACAGTGTGTGCACATTAAACATCTGTTGAATGAATGAAGGAGTAAGCATTTTTTTAAAAAAGAGAAAAAAGTTAGTTTATTTTTTCAACATGAATAAGTGCTTTCTGAATTTTGGGGGTATTCCATAAAATAGTTATTATAAAAAGAAATTAGTTTTTGAGGATATTGTGTTAACATTGACTACCAAAAATACATGTGGTGGCTTCAATCTCCTCTAAAGTAAGATCTGGCACAAGTTCCGTGAGCTATAGAAACCAGTGGGAACATCAGCAAAGCATTTGACACAATGTGACCTGCGTACCTTTTTTCTCACCTCAGAGGTCAGACCTACTGGGTTTAACTCCACCCTCCCCCCTACATCCTGTGTTTAGAGGTACCCCTGAGATTCTTGGTGCTAACTTTTAGATCTTAAAGGCCACATTCCAAGTTTTTAGGTTTCATCTGGATGAATTATACGGTTTCAAGAACTGGAAGATAGATGCTATTATTTCATAATATTGAAAGGTGACTTCTGTATATACCTTCTCCTGTGGAGCTGCAAGAGTAAATGTATTGGGTTATCTGGAGTAAAAATGATGAAATTTCCTTGTTTAGGAAATTCTTAAACCAAGCATTTCTTAAACCAATATTGAATGACTAAAGGGTATAACATATTGCCACATAGAGAAAAAAAAGTGATTAATTACATAAAGAATCCATGTAGGGGGCTGGGATTGTGGCTCAGCGGTAGAGCACTCACCTGGCATGGGCAGGACCCGGGTTCGATTCTCAGCACCACATAAAAAAATAAAGGCATTGTGTTGAGTCCATCTACAAAAAAAGATTCTCTCTCTCTTAAAAAAAAAAGAATCCATGTAAACCTCAAAGGACTTGAATTCTGTATTTGTTCAGAGTATATATTCTAAGCCCATTTCTCAGATTATTCTATCCTCATAAATTTTCTATTAAATAAGGACTTATATTATGCCCATTTATACAGATAGAAAATGAAGTTTCAAGAGGTTAAAAACTGTACCCAACTAGTACACAGAATTACCAAGGGGGAAACTGAACCCAGTGCCCCAAGTTTAATCTACAATGTCACTCAAGAGAAATAAAAGGGAGATAATGAGCAGGAAGATAACTTGTAAGCACAAGGACTTCCAGAAAAGGCAGAGGGATGCGATTGACTGCCACTGAATTTAAAGTCAGAAATAAAATGATTTTGAGGATTTGCTCAAATCTTCATTAGTTTTTAATTACTCACTTAGGCTTGGAAGGTGACTTTTCTCAAATGTAAAATGGGACTAATAATGTCCTTATTTCAAGAGTGTATCGCAGGTGACCACATGACCTAATTGCATCACATAACACCTGTGACATCACCAAATCTTGGCTCATTACTTTTCAAATGGCAACAACATTATTTAAGGAGAAAGTGCTTTTAAATATTACATAGGTATACATACACACACACATATATGTGTGTGTGTATACTTAAATATGTATACAGGCAGACAGAAAGACTTATTTTAAAGAATAAACTGCAACTTTAAATTTCAACATCATGACTAGACATGGCACACTTCTTTCCTCCTTGCCCAAAGAGAGAGCTGAATTCCCCAGGCATTTGGCCATCTGTGAATTTTAAACCTTCTGCAACACATTCACAAGTCCAGTCTTTTTTGTCCCCAAAGCCCACTCTCTCTGCTTGAAGTGGGCAGGCAGGCTGCATGCACAGCCCTGCAGAATGGAGGGTTCAATGTAGCTACAGGAAAGCAGCCTGTAAAAACACTCAGGGAGAAAGCATTAAGTCCAATCTTGAAAATTAATGTTAACTTCAGATGTTCAGATTTGAGTGGGGAAGGCTCTGGTCTACTTCAGACAGGATCCAGTTATCTCACTTAATAACACAGTTGTAAATCTGAATAAAATTAAAAAGAGATCAAGCCCTGTAGACAAATGCTTTGGCTAAATGCCCTCTCTTGTGATCTGAATACCAACTACTGTGTTGTATAGTCATTTATAAAGGGGCTTGGAGGTAGGCAATAGTGGGGGGAAAGGGTCATTAATTTCAGCCCACCCAGAAAGGTGTTAACTATGCCCCATCCTTCTGGCTAGATGATAATTAAGCTGCCTCCTTTGTGCCTCCCCAGAGGAGGTACATATACTGTATTACTCTACAACAGTTAGTACAGTGCAATTGCAGTGAATCAAATCTTGTTTATTCTAAGGATGGGGCGGGCTCACCCAGCTAGGGGTTTTATTTTTAATTGGGGTTCACAGCACAGTGAACACCCTCTTAGCTGAAAATTCTGGATGGCTCTGGGGCACATTTGATTAACTCTCTCCATGCCAGTGCCTACCACCACTCTCCGGTATTTCTAAATGCCACTCACAAAAACACTTCCTCCCTCAAAAGGCCTAGCCCACTTCTCATGTGACAGAAATTCTCTCAATTCTTTCTGAAGAGCTTGTAATATCTGCAGGAAACTATTTGATTAGTCTTCACATATTACCTTTGTGCCTTTGGTTCATAAATCGATTGTTAGATGCTAAGACTATGTTAAGTCTTTTTCACATTCATTTTGCACATTATGATCCTGAGCCCTGGAGATGCTTAAAGGACTTGTCCAGTGTAGGAAGTCAGTTAATTGGAAAGCAAAGAGTAGGTTCTTCCCATACAATGTGGGCTGAGCTAATGTGATTTCTGCCCTGATGACTGCCAAGCAGTTATATTTTGAGAGAATGGAAAAGTGTATCATGGATTTCATTTAATATTGGCTGAAGTCATAGGCTGGCCACTTGGCAGTTACCAGGTGGATATCTTTTGGAGCTGTTAGGCGATATTTCCGTTGATCTCAGGAAATATGAAATGCAACAGCAAATCAGGAGCATCACAGAGAGGAGACCTTTGCTTTGTAGTAATCTAGGGTGTCACATGGTACACATGAGCCTCAAGGTCCTGTCATTAAGTGACTCATAGGCAATGTACTGGAGTGGGAAGAACATGGGCTTTGAAATCATATCGGATTCAATTAACCCCTCTGAGACTCAGTTGCATCATAAATAAAATAAGGGTAAAATATAAATTTTAACACTTGCAATGATAAATAAAAAAAAAAATGAATGGAAAATGCCTGGCACCCAGCAGGTCCTCAGTTCACACATTTATCTGTGTCTAGTTCTCTTTTCTGAACAGGGAAGGGCTACATCTCACCCCTTACTTGTCTGCAAGCATTTTGCAGGCAGGGGTATGACAGATTCATCTCTGATGTTCTCTGGTGAGAAACTCAATGAATGTACATTGAATTAATGCAAGTATTCTAAATGGTATCTAAGTGGTGTTTCATGGAGAGGGAGACATATCCCAAACACACACTGCATTGTGGGTGATAATCCAAGCCCAAGGCAGGGTGTCCATCTGCTTTTTAAGCAGCATATAATGAGGTTTTTTTCCAGAGTCTGGAAGTTGAAGTGACTAGTTGGCAAAGGAATGAGGACTGTTCACCAGGGTGGAAGGGTTAGGGTCAGGAAAGATAGTGGAGGCGATCCAAGGATGTGGGTGGATCAAAACAATTGAGTCATTTTTCTCTGAAGAGAAAAGTAAGAAGAATTTTGGAGGAAGGCATGATTGTTGAGGTGAATACAAAATAAAATGAGCCTCACTTGTGCTATGGCAAGAAATGTGTGGTTTATATACAAGCAGTGTCATGTTCTGCATCTCAGGAAGAAAATGGTCTGAAAGCACCCAAGGAAGAGTGGATTGACTGGCAATAAATTCTCTCCATCCATATTTCTCACTAGGTTCACTGAGAGTGTCCCTTAGAAATGACTCTGAGTTCTCTGAGACTGTAGTAGATGACCTCTAGAAAACACACCATCCCACTCCCACTTCCCTTTCAATCAAACCAGCACACATCTCCTTTTGTCCCCTTTGAAATTGGAATTTACATCAGTTTACATTAGAAAAAAAAGATTATAAGAAAAAGCAGATGATCAAATTATTCTGGAAGTGAATAAAGATTTTTAAACCTCACCTCAAAGATGATAAAGCTTAAATTCTCAGCTTGGCAATTTTAAAAAATGAAATTCTTTAATCTACCTGGCAGATTTCAAAATATGCCCATTTGAGCAAAAACATCAACAACCACAAAATCTCTGAGGAGACCCAGTGAGAAAGCTAATTCAAATCCTGGGGCCAGCACTTCTTTTGGTGGCATGCTACCTGACACTGGACATTAATATTTCAGATTCCAGAGAGGAACTTGTGTGTCCCACAGCAAGACTGCAGCCAGGCATCCACTTGCCCTGTGCTGAAGAAAGGGCATACTTGGAAAAGGGGAAAGGAAGGGTCTGCCTGAAGGCAAGCTCAAATTTTAATTGGCACTAAGCAAAAGGAAGAATTATATGTAGGTCAAATCAGAGCTTGGAAGAAATTAGCAGAGATAAATGTAAAAGAAATTTCTGTATTGTTTTTAAGAAATAAGATGCAATCACCATGCTCCTCTAAGAGAAGATGTTATCCGTCCTAACAGCAATGTGACTTATTTCTTTTAAAATGCACATGACAATAACTTCTCCGGTTCTAATAAAGTGCAGCAACAGAAAGAGCACAAGGACAGTGAATATTCAGAGTAAGAATAAGAATTAACTTAGACATATTGAAATCTCTCTACTTTATTCAGCAATACAGTCTCCGCAAGTCCTGTCCATGCATGCAAATATCATTAAGTCTGGGTCTAATCTTGTCCCCAGATAAGCAGAAAGAATGGTTGTTCATGTATCTAATGTAGACACTGACTGTCATGCTGAACCCAGATGCAGCCTCTGTTTGCAGGACTGATCTGAGCTGAATCTGAGCCAGAGAGAAAAACACCTCACATTTTATGAAGTTTTCTGTTTTGTTTTTCTTACTTATAAAAGTGAGCTTTGTATTCAGCTTCATAGTCTCTGGAACTAGCACAAAGCAGATAATTGAATGGTTTTTCAAGCACTGTTTTTTTTTTTATTGTGGCAAACTATGCAGAACAAAAAATTTACCATTTTAACTGTTTTTAAGAATACAGATCAGCGGCATTAAGTGTGTTCACACTGTTTTGTAACCATTGATTGCCAGGAAGTTTTTATCTTCCCAAAGTGAAATTGAACCTATTTAACAATAACTTTCCATTCCCGCCCAACAACCCCTGATAACCACTATTCTCCTTTCTGTGTCTTTGAAGTTTGCTACTCTAGGTACCTGATATAAGCAGAATCATACAGTATTTGGCACTCTGTGGCTACTTCACTCAGGATGGCTTCTTTGAGGTTTATCCATGTGCAGCCTATCTCCGAATTTTCTTCCTTTTCAAAGGCAGAAAAACAACCTATATGCTACATTTTACTTATTGATTCATACAGCAATGGGCATTTGAATTATAAAACATGTCTCCTGAATGAATGAATGGATAAATGGATGAGTGAAAAAAATTGCTAGGCAAGTAAATGAATGAAGTGGAAATAATTCTACACTTTGGAGGAAAACAATCAGATCAAGGCCCTGTCTGGCTCTGTAATCTTAAGTAGAGGAATTTGTTTCCCTAAAACTTATTTTTTTCATTTGTAAGGAAGGGAAGAGATTAAATTAGAAAGCTAACCAGCACATAGTGACCCTGCTTCTGCCAGAGGATAGGGGGAGCTGGGGTGATAGACACTTGCAATGAGATGAAGGAAGATACAGCATGAGGTGAGGACATTGCATGAATCTACCACAATCACTACAATACACTTGGCCCTCTTTTCAACCTATGTTACCCACCCAGAGAAGAGAAGTAAATTGTGCACAGTTTTTATAAAAATAAATTTTCATTCATCAAAACCATGCATAGCAATATTTGTTTGGTATCTGGTCATGCTGTGCTTGTAAAAATGAGCTTAGGTGAATATATCCCAAACTCCTGGATTTGTATTTCTGTGGGGTAATTCTTGCAATTATGTCACTTCCTGTCTTACTCCAGAAAAGTCAAAGAGAACAGTCAAAGTGTACATGACAAAACTGTCATACAAGGGAGTCCCCTGATACCACTCTGTCTGCTCACAAATGAGCATTTGTCCAGCCTTGTGGATATGTATGCCTGAGGAAGATGTTCTCTTTGAAGCCTAAATCTGTGTCTATTTGGACGACCATAGCTGATTGTCTTTCCCTCTTGTCCCCCGAGAGCTCTCCATTAATTGAGGAGGAAGCTAAAGTATGCCCCCATTTTCTCTCCTGTGACTCAACATGGCCCCCTGCTCCCAAGTACGATGGACAAGTCAAGTACTTTGGGCTTGGTTTCCAATCAGCCTGAGCACCTCTGAGAAAGGCAAAAGAGCCAGCTACCTCAGTTTCCAAATATGTCAAACGAAGTACCAGCCTTTTGTGCAACAAGTGCCCCACTGTAAGCAGATGAAAGATGCTCTGAGAGCGGCCATATTTCTTTTTATTATTACTTTGTCATCAATGATCACCAAAGCCCTCAAGTGTTTGATGTGGTTGCCTAGAAGCAGCAGTTCTCAGAAGTCCCTGCTTGAAAGGGGTCGACAGTATGTAAGTGGTTAACCCTTGCCCTGCTGAGCAGCCCAATGTGATCGCACACATATAAACATTTTCTCCGTGCTGGCGAGCAGAGACAAGTAGCTATTTGTTTCCTCGGGGGTGCTGTGCACACGATGAGCTCCACCTGAAAAATCGAAGCCTTGCAGGTATTATAGGTGAAAATCCCATGAAGAATATTAAACTGGAGCTACTGACCTCATCTTGGCTCACGGAACCTGTGTGCACAGTTTTAAAAACAGGTCCTATGTTTTTGAAAGTCTGGTTAATGGTCCTCACTTGCAAATTACTACTTATTTGGGTAGTGACCAAAGGTGTCACTGTCATTTCAATCCTTCTACACTCAGAAAGTAGAATACTTGAAATTCAGCATCACTCCTTCCTATTGCATGAACTAGAGCCCGAACATTGTAAATATTTCTGTTTCTAAATGTCCCATGGTCCCTAAGACTAAATAGCTTATGGTTCATCTTTCTTTCTTTCTTTTTCTTTTTTTTTTAAACAAATACAATCGATATCTAAAATAAAATTTTAAAAAATCGTCCACCCTGCTTTCGCTCACAGTACAAAATTCTTGCATTTTTTCCTCCCTTCTGAATTAACTAGAAATGACTTAGTTGAGATCATTTTATTTTTCTAATTTATTTAAAACAAATTAAAGAAATAAGAAGAGTTATAAGGGCTGCAAAAGAATTAACAAACCAGAGAGCAAATTCACTATGCTTAAGACAGATAAAATATTGAACTTCAGAGATCTGAGGGTGGAAGATGTGAAAAAAAAAAAAATATATATATATATATATATATATATATATATATATATATATATATATATATATTTAAATTCTCTTTTAGATTTTGCATCCTAATGTTGAAAATGAAATATTCAGATATTTGGGGGTGGATGATTTTCAGAGAAAAAGGTTTATAATTTAGTAATTGCAGAAATAAAAGATGCCTTTCCAACCTGGCATTAAAAATCTCTAATAAAATAGGGAAAATGAAGGTCTAAGATGACAGTCTTTATCAAAGTGTTTATAGAGACATTATATGTTCCCGTAATTGTTTAGGCCAGTGAATTAATGAATCCTCGCTGTAAGTCTCCATTTGAAATGATTTTGATGGTGTCTGCTGCTCGGCTGCTCTGGAAAAGCCTGTTGTCTGCAGCTCCGGAGAAGGGCCTTGAACCCTGCCATTCAATCCCTTTCAGCCCATCAGCTGAGTCTAATTGCCAGAAAGCACAGGAGACCCCTGAGCCTGATTGTTCCCCGACCTCCTTTGAGGTTTGGAGGCATGAAAAGCAAAAGGGAAAAAAAGCTCCCTTTTGATCTTCTGTTTCTTTCTCTCTCCCTCTCCCTCTCCCTCTCTCTTCCTTTTTTTGTCTGCCCACTCCTACTCTAAGAATGACACATTTCTTTATAAGGCTTCTTCTCCTTCTTATAAGGACAATAATTAATAAGGCCTTTATAAAATGAGGCTTGAATTGGTGTCACCTCAGGGGTGGTCTGGGGCTCTGAAGTGAAACCTCGGTGGGCCCGGGCCTTGTCTGGCCTCTGCACAGGTCAGGTTTAAATACCCTGACCCCAATTTTCAGTCTCTTTCCCTAATGAGGCGATTCGCACAAGGATACAAAATTATACGAGGAGAGAGAAAAGACAAAAGGGCCAAGGTGTAGTTGACATCACACTGGCCACATTTTATTATTATCTTTGTGCCTGTGACATCACAGCTGTGTATGTCCTTACAGCAAAGCACTCTCCCTTGGTTCCTATGGTGAGCTTTAGAGAATGACTTCACAGACCCCAGCGAGCTGCCTGCCGCTTGACAAGCTCAGAAAGGAGTGGCCCTGGCAGAGCGAGTGACCAGTCGCCATCCCCTTCTCCAGCTACATGAGAGTTACCAGAGGGGCTTTCTAAATTTCTGCACCACCAGTTTCCATCAATCGCTTGGATAAAATGGCATTATTTGTGTCCATATAATTTTGCAGGACTTACCGTGTTGACATCAAGAGTTTAAAACGTTCTACCCTGCATGTTATCTGTCCTAAATCTGGCTAAAAGCAGGCTGTCTCTGAATGGCGCAGGATGAGAATACAGCCTCTTGCAGAAACCTCTAAGAGGCTTTTAAAATAACTGAGTAACCTTAGTAAATTGTCGCAGAGTCACTAATAGGAAGAAGACCTGATGAATTCTATCTTTTTGGCTCAAACATTTTTTTTTTAATAAACTACAAAAATGATGGGTTTTGAGGGAAAGAAAGACTGACAGTAAATTGGGAGTTTTTAAAGGAAATATAAAGAAAAGTCTCTTTCTCCTGTTCAATGTGACTTCTTATTGCATTTAATACATTTCTATCAATTATTGAAAGGTTCTCTGTTCAGAAAAAAATTAAAAATAGATAAAAAACTCATAGAAAACGTACACTTAAGTCCCAAAGGCAAAAGGAGTATACTGAATTCAGAAGAAAAATGTGTTGCAAAATAAATATTGTCAACACAATTATACAAATGAAATGGGATTCTTTCATTTGAAAATAATGTTTTTGTTTTTTGTTAAATGGATAGATCTGTTTAATTTCTGCTTATAAAGAATGGTATCAGATACCAGCAAAATAATTACCCTCCCAAAAGGATCACTACACACTGACTTTATATAAATATAGGTAATTAAATAAAGACCACTGTGTCTGAATAATGAAGAAAGAAAATGTATCATAATGGCAGATTTTATTATGGCATGGCTGATCCTTAATAACATTTATCTAATAGGAAATGGAGGCTAGCCAACTCTGGTCAAATCGGTTTAATCTCAGAATTTTGTTCACGGGTACCACAATGGTGTAGGAATTATTACAAACATGTCAAATAGCTCAATAAGGAGGTGACTTTAGAGAAAAAGGAATATAAAATGGTAAAAGAGGGAGCTTTTTAAAAAAGAGAGACAGAGGTTTCCGAATCCCAGGTGAGTGAACTCTCACCTTCCTTCTGAGTAGACGGGCTCATGTAAAAAGTTTCTACCAGTAAGCACTTAGCACAGTCAGGTGTGTTACTTCTGAATCAAACACATTCTGCTAAGACAAGATTCTCAGGAACATTTTTCCTTTGGTGTGACAACTGACCATATTTAAAGTGATGATGCATAGTTGACCTGAATCTCTTTAGAGCCACATGTGTCATTCCACAAACAGCATGGACAAAAAATTGATCTTAGCTGTTTCAAGTCATGGAAATTTTAGGACTGTTTGTTACTGCAGCATAACCTATATATCCTGACTGATATAGAACAAATCCACCACACAATTGAGTTAAGCTAGAAGATACTACCTCATATTGAAAGGGAAACAGATAACCAAAAATTGGGATGCATTATGTAGGTTAGTTTTCCTTGCAGCTTGGCATTGTTAATTACCATTGAAAACCATATGAGCATGTGTGAAGACTAAACATGTCAATTAATCAAGTTCTTCTTGGCTATATATAGGTTATGCAATTAAACTAGAGTATGGAGAAATGTGAAAGAACAATAAATGAAAAATATAACAACCTATGTTCTTCAAAGAATCATTTTGATTTTAGGAAATACTGTAAGTGAGGTTCTAAATGCATTTATCTGATAAACAATATAACCGTTTGTTTAATAAAATAGAATTCAAGGATGCCAAATTTAAATGTTTGAACCAGATTAGTTAGGTGATGTATATTTATGAATGATGAAACAGGGAAAGCATAAAACATTAAAGACAGGTAATGTCCACATCAGCTGGGAAGATCTTCCATTGAAATGAATAACAATAATAAAAGTAATAATAATAATAATGTAATTCAACAATGAACAGACCATGCATTTGGCTAAATTTAATCTTCTGATACTAGTTTTCTACACCAAGGCTGTGATGTCTTTGAACTGAAAGTGTTTTCTTTCTTTTTTTTTTTTTTTTTTTTTAAAGAGAGAGTGAGAGAGGAGAGAGAGAGAGAATTTTTTTAAATATTTATTTATTAGTTCTCGGCGGACACAACATCTTTGTTGGTATGTGGTGCTGAGGATCGAACCCGGGCCGCACGCACACCAGGCGAGCGCGCTACCGCTTGAGCCACATCCCCAGCCCTGAAAGTGTTTTCTTTATACATCAAATATACATCACAGAATCCTTCATCAAAACAACTTCTTACTATAAAATTATAAGATTATGTTATAGTATAAAGATTTCCATGATTGGAGATTAGTTTTGGCCAGTGATAGTAACCAAAAATGATAGTTTCAAACAAATTTCTGTCAGACCTCAACTTAAATTCCGGCTCTGCTGCCTACTTCTAGTGTGACTGTAGCCACATACGTAAACCTTTGATCTCCACTTTTCTCCTGTGTAATGGTGGAGAGTAGTGGAGTTAAGGCACCACCTTGTAACAGCCATACAATTGAAAAGTGAGTGTAAATAGATGAAGAGTCAGCGCTCACCATTAGACCAAAGTTCTGGGTTCATGGCTTACAGACTGCCAGTGAGCAAGAGTCAGGGATGTGAACAGATGCAAGTGCAAAAGAATCCCTAAGAGCCAGAATTAGTTTCAGCTACACATAAAGAGAGCAATCTGGAACCCAGGCAGCTGAGGACAACAGTTTATTACCAGTGGCACTCCTATGTCTTATGAATTGGAAAAAAATTGCCCTGCTGATGGAAAACTCAAGTTTTTAGGATCACAATAGATTGCCCATATAACCTCAACATCTAGAAAAGGAGGACTTTTCAAAAATCAACCTCCCTTTTCTGTTCTTTCTTCATGCACATAGCAACTGGAAGGCAGCTTGACCTTTGGCCTTATTAGTCGCAACAACCCAGTGAGCCACCAGCTGCACCCTGAGAGTCTACATGTAATCACACCATATTTGCTTCATTATCATGAACCATTCTATTCATCCCCAGCTATTCATCAATATCACAACATTAGTTACTATTTTGAGGCCATAATAAAGTTCACTAAAATGATTAGGAGTTTTAAAAATAATGTTTTCAGAATGACTCTTTCCCCTAGTGTATTTGTAAGATGTATCCACTTTCATGATTTGTTTAAAGTTCGAAGTGACCAGTAGTTTCCTAATTCGAGAACTGACTTCTCAAATTTGATTTTATTTTTCAGTATAATCAATGATAGATAAGACAGATCACTGGATTTCCAACTTAATATCTTCTCAAACTGCATATATTAATCACCCAGGGATATCATTAAAATACAGATACTTATTCAGTAGCTGTGGGTGAGGTCTGGAATTCGGCATTTCTAGCCAAAGCCCCAGTGATGGTGATACCACTTGGCCACAGACCAACCACACAGGGAACAGTAGGAGCTTAGATTGGTTTCTCAACATTTTCAATTTTTTTTACCAAAACTGCATGATTCAATAACTAATCCACCTTAAAAGATTTGCAGGGGTATAAATACGAATTAAAATGTGCCTCACTTAAAAAATGGATGTCAAGAAGGTAAAACATAAAACCCCAAATTATTGAACCTGGGAACACCTCTGATCTGATAATTCAGGAAAGAACTGTGTAACAAGTTGTTTTAGACATTGAAGAGGTTTTTGAGGGTGGTTCTTACTACAAAAAATACCCACAAAACTTTCTACCTGTCGTTTTAATTGTTCTCTTCACAAATGCTAAACAGGGAAAAAGCAAAATATTCTTTTAAAAATGAGGCTGTTATCTCTGCAGGATCCAAAGTGAGGGCTGCATTTCCTCACTAGCTAACATCTCAGAGACCAATGCAGGTTATAAGTGACCATTCACCTCTGCACAAAGACCTGTGGTGACAACTCACAACAGTGATGAAGAAATTGAAAATCCTACTTGTAAGAATCAACATGGGGTCAAGTGGCCAACACTGTATATAGCACTAAAGATCAGAAATGGCTTGGGACAGAAAAGCAGGTCAAAATATTGACAGGTCAAATCAATGAATGAAGGGATTGTTGAAATGCACATCCATAACTCTTTGCTTGAACATCTGAGAGCTCGATGTATTCAGGAATGCAGAATATTCAGATTTTAAAAGTGCCTGGTAGCCCCAGGAGGTCAGCCAATTTTTTTCCCCTTCGTTATGTAACCAACATTTCTTACATAAATGTATCCATAGTCACTCAAATAGGATAAAGAGAGATAATTATTAGTCTTATGGTGATTCCAGGTCAAGGTTTGTCAAAAAATAAATTTTGGAGAAACAGAACTTGGTTTTGGAACTTTTTCAATTTTGAAATTGCAGATGGAGTATTGCAGATCTCCACTAGTTGTGGCAGGCATGATGATGATTATGAGACTCATCAACATTTCAGAAACATTTCAAAGACAAATTGTAAACTTTTTCACCAAATCTCTTTATTAATGCTTAAGTCCTGATTTCAAGGTGCTGCATCTTATTGAGGCCTGTGTCCATCAATGAACCCAGGAAAGCTGCCATGATTGCATGAAAGTGATTCCTTCTGTGAATGAGCCCCATCAAGTGGTGACAACGGCCCCTGAACATTCTTCCCTAAGACTGAAGAGCGCATGTATTCCTTCCCTCTGTAAACTCCTGAGTACCCTGGGTGTGGAAGAAGATCCTGCAACCAGAAATTCTCTGCTCTTCCCTGACAGAAAGGAATGTATTTCCCGGTCAACCACTTGGACAAGAAAAGTTTTATTTCTACATGTAACTTGACTGAGGCAGACTTTAAATTTTATATAATGGGAAGAGTGTTTTTAAGAAGCTCATTTATCTTTACTACCAGAAACTCATATCTCAAACATACTATTTCAATCTCCTGTATTTGAAAGAAATTCACTAATCTTTATCTGAAAATTCCAAAACATCTACTGATGCATTTTATAACTTTGTCTGGCTTATTATTTTAAATTAACATCCTTTTATTTAATTCATTCTGCGATGTGTTCTACTTTGCAATTTTGAATGTATTTTGTAGCTTATAGAAGCTAAGATTTAGACTCACATCTTTGGGTACACTAGTGTGTGTGTGTGTGTGTGTGTGTGTGTGTGTGTGTGTGTGTGAGAGAGAGAGAGAGAGAGAGAGAGAGAGAGAGAGAGAGAGAGAGAGAGACAACACAGACATACACTTTTTAAATATTTATATTTGATGTAAAATGTCAGGGAAGGAGTGGCAAAGAGTAAATGTGTAAAAGATCAGAGAGGTGTGAAGAACTATTAAGATTTTAAACAAACTTCTCTTAGTTCTATGTAAATTAATTCCCTCATGTAAGGTTATAACTTTCATATATTTTTAACAAAAAGAAATCTCCTTAGTGTCAAAGACTAACTTTATAATTCTCTTTTCACCCTCGCCAACTCCCAGCAACAGTGTCAAACTTAATTAACTTGTGGCTTAACCACATTTACAGTGTTCCTGAGCCAGTTTCTATTAAACAAGTGACTCAAAGCTAGGGTCAAGGCTATTTTTTCCCCCAAGTGAGTCACAAAAAGTACTTTCCTATGTAGGTGGACATAAAATCAGAGAAAATATGCAAAGTCACTGAGTTTGTAATGACTTCTCTTTTTAAAGAAAGGTTTTAAAATGAGTTTTCTTTTGCTAATTTCCCAAATGAATATAAGGGAAATGGCCATACTATCACAGATTGGGAAGAAGTACAATGGAGTGATGTTCTCTGTTACTTGTTACCATCACAACAGAGATGATAGAGATAATATAGAACTCTGGCTCATGATTCTCATCTGGCTTCAAGTGCTTAAAGGAAGGGTGTGTTTTAATGGAAAGTGATATTATTTCATTTGGGATGAAATTTAAAAAACAGTAAATGTTTAACTGTGTGGCATTTACTTTTGGTTAAGAAAGTACTGAGATGATACTTAGGGGAAGATTCAAAAATAATTGCAAAAAGTGCAAATATTTAAAAATACTTAAATAGATATGAACATAATTCTTACTTTAAAAGAGAGAGAGGGACAAGAGACACAGAGAGACAGAGAGAGACAGAGAATCTCCACCAGAATGGCTGTTGTCACAGAAATCAAACTGCTTATGGCAAAGAAGATGATTTCTATTACTTTCTTTAGCATAAGCTGAAAAGTTTCCTTACAATTTAGAACAAAGCTGTTGGGTTTCCGTTCACATGACCTAAATCATGGCAGAAGTTTTTCCTGAAACAGTAAAAGAACACAAGAAAAATTGAAATGAAGCATTCACTACTTCATTTTTTTTCACAATAAACAAATACATGAAATTCATAACTTGAAAAATTCTTTGGTATTTGTGCAGCCATTTTTTGGGGTGATATGGTTAATTGAAAGCCCAAATAAGCAGACACTCTGGACTGCAAATACAAATGTCATATATGTGAATATCTTACAAAGGATTTCATGATATAGAAACTGCATATTGAAAAGTATAGTGAAATGTGCTCATGATTTGTACATGAACAATGATTCCTTTTGAGAGTATGCATGTGGAATCCCACATGCTTACCCCTAGAGTAAACACAAGGCCTAAGAATCAGAGAAATAGCAGTACCGTGTGCCTCCTTGTGAGGTCACCCACCGCTAATGAGCACCGTAATGAGCACAGAGATTCTCACAGATTAGGCATCAGCCTGCTAATGCTTACCCGCCAGGGTCCCCTCCAGGGAAGCTACTTAGACTACAGCCTAATAAAGACATCTGTGCTTGTCTCCACTCAGATACAGCTCCCAGAGAAGCAGTAATTGTAAGGATTCTTTTTTTACATTCCATAATGTTCTTGCACATTAAAAAATAGCCCAAGAGTTTCTGAATTAAAACGTTTGAGCATTATATTCTCTGGGAAGAGCCCCTGTATCTGTGACCATTTACTTATTTTTATTAGTCCCCCCACGGCTTCTTCCTATAGCACATGAAATGTGTGCTTCTCTCCACTATATGGTATTTGAACAAATAATAATGTCCCTATCCTCTGACGATATCCATAAATAGAAAACAAATTGAGACCTCAATACCATCCAAACATCAAGCCTTTTAAAATATTGACTGCGATGTCAGACCCACTCTAGACACTCAGCAAATTGTCTTAATCATCAAACAGAATCAAAGACACAATTTCTACTCCTCAGAAGTAAAGGAAAAGTCAGAGAATGAAATTTTAATGTTATTGTCTAGAAGGAGGATTTCGGTGTTCTTTTCATAAAACATACGCACTTGTAAAAAATACCAACACTAGGAAAGTTATTGCAAGTATTTACACATCAAGTTTATGCCAATAAAATTACATACTTTTAAAATTGAGATTAGCACAATCCTTAGGCTTTCTTCTTTCAATCGAGGCCATCAATATGCAAAATGAGACATAGATACACCTCAGTTGAAATTCAATTGTCAGTCACCAGCTTCCTCTTGAAATCTCACTCTGCATAAACCGGGGAACAGGGAGGGCCAATATTAAAATTTGCAGCTCTGATCTCTGCTCTCTGGGGAAAGTTAAGTATGTAAATAAAGAAAGCAATATAAACCCTGAGCAAAACAGGAACTCCACTTCTCTAAGGCTCATTTCAGCCTAGTGATAAGTGATAAAAATGAACATTATGTCTGACTTCAAAAAACATGATAGATAATTTAGGCTTTTACTAAAGGTATTTTGAAGGCATTGTGTTACCACAATATTTCAATAAGTACTCACCAACTACACACAATTACACTTCCTAAAATTGTTTTTGTCTACTTCTCTACCCAAAGTGACCCTCAACAGGACTCTCCTTAACTCTGTCTTTGCAGAGAGCCCATTCTCCATTCTTAGTTTCACTGTTTTGTCTGCCTTCTTTCCTCCCTTTCCCTTTTACGTTGTCCTTTTCTCTATTCTCACTGCCTCCCATATTCAAATGTGGAGCAATTTTCTTGCTTTATTCATCTATCATAAATCCCTAGCAATGATCGTGATGAATTCAATGAAAGACTAGCAGCAGAGTGACCAGGGAAAAGTTGCATGTTGAAGTGTCATTAACATGGAGTAAAATACATCCTTTTGAGACATAGATAATTTGATGAGTTTTGATAAATATCTACCACCATCAATTAACCAATTTTCAATATCCACAAACTTCATTTATGCCCCATGGCAATAAAAATCTTCCTTCTCCCCTGTGAAACAAACACTCATCTGATTTGTTTCTATGGATTTTGCCTTTTCCAGAAGTCATCTGTATTAGTTTGCTAGGTTTGCTGTAACAAGAAAACACAGAGTGACCTGAATTATAGATATGGATGGCCTCACAGTTCTGGAATCTGGAGTCCCAGATCAAGATTTTGGCAGGGTTGGTTCCTTCTAAGGAACCTTCTAAGGATCTGTTCCAGGCTTCTTGTTTGGGCTTGCAGATATCATTTTCTCCTTGTGTCTCTTTACATTGTCTTACTTCTATGTATGTGTGTGTGTCTGTCCCCAAATTCCTGCTTTTTATAGGAACAACAGTCATATTGAGTGAGTTTCCTGAAGACCTCATTTTGACTTGATTACATCTGTAAAGTCCTTATTTCCGAATGAGGTCACATTTTGATAAACTCTTATTCTTTTGTTGTGCTTTCATTCAAGTGCTTATTCTTCTATTGAATAGCAAGCGTTCTTGATGCTGTTTTGACATAAGACTATTGTAAATTTATGTTTTTGCAAAGACTGTCTACAGTCTGTGGTTCGTATTTTTCATTTTCTTAATAGTGTCTAAAAAAGAAAAGAAGAAACAATTCTGTTTTAATATTTTGTTCTTGTCACAGAAACATCCAGAACTTATGTCTTCTTTTGTGAGTAGTCACAAAAAATTTCTTAACTCTGAATATTGAATGGAAAATGAGAATTTTGATTGAGGTAGCTTCCTCTAACTGCCTGGATTCCTGAAATCTCATGAAGATTTATCCATAGTTCATTGCCTGACATTAATATTATTCATGTCATATTTCTTGGTGATTTCAACACTTCCATCACAGATTATGTTTAAGAATGGCCCTGACTTCTTAACAAGGTCTCATTTGGAATGCCTCAATCACCCATTTCCATGACCAAGCTCCAAGTCCCTACAGAGTACAGATTCAAAGGTAAAATGAGTAAGGATTTCCAGATGGCAAAGTCCTTCTGAACACAGGGCTCAGTGTGACTACACAGCTCCTATAGCTAGGAAGTCAATTTTTCCTCACCATTATTTCTATTCCTACTTAAAACTCTATCGTCATTTATTCTAAGTATTTTTTTTGTAGAACCTCAACTTCCTTAGCTCCACTTAATATGGCCTGAGTGAACCCCAGGCTTGGTCCTGGCCATTGCTCCTTCCATACTCAGGATCTGCTCTCAAATAGCTCTCCTTTGATAGAGAAAGACTCCATTCTTGTTGTCACCAATGATAGGATTTATGTTTTCATGGTGGACTAGTATTGCAATGTGTGGTGTGTGTGTGTGTGTGGGGGGGGTGATATTTTGTTTATTCACTCATCTCATTTTAATTATCGTAAATAATGCTGCAATGAGCGTGGAGTACAGACAGCTCTTTGACATGCTGGTTTTATTTCCTTTGCTATATATCTGGTGTAGGGATAGCTGGATCCCATGTTGATAACCAGCCTCACTTCCTATACATGTTCGCTAACATCGCCTGCCCCCTGGAAGTCCTACTACATGTGCCACATTCTTCTGTTCTCATGCTTATGAGACTGCTTCTCACTGAGCATCCCACCTGCCCCTCCTCAGACTCCTGTTGGGATAGTCCACCTCCACATTCATGTTTTCCACATCTTCCCCAGCACAGCCTAATCAAGTGCTTGTCCTTGACTCCCAAGATCATTCTCATCAGTCAGTGAGACCATCTTTGCCATTTTTTAGAGTCCTCCTTTGACCTGGTGCACCTGCAGATTTGGCAGAGCTGATCTTTTTCTTTGTGCTCCTCCTCTTTTACTGTTTTTGCCCTCTTTGAACCCTTCTCAAAATCCTCCCAGTCTCCTGGGCTTCTCAGCTAAATAGATTCAAGGCTTAATGATGTGCTTCTTTTCTGTCTACACTCATTCTCCAAGGAGAAGCATTCTCTTCTATGGGTATACTACAACCCATAAAAAAAAAAGTGACTCCTGAACTGGAGTTGTGGCTCAATGGTAGAGCACTTGCCTGGCACATATGAGGCACTGGTTTTGATCCTCAGCACCACATAAAAATGAATAAATAAAATAAAGGCATCATGTTCATCTACAACTAATATAACTAACATATATATATATATATATATATATATATATATATATATAATTTATTTTTAGATTGACTCCCAAATATCATTAGTCACATAATTTCAAGGTAGCAAAAGCTATTAAATTTTTTAAACAGAGTTTGGACCTTCCTTAGTCACCTAGTTTCAGAAGGCATGAGGATTTATATAGTAGGCTAAAACAAATGGTTGTCCTGAAGTAGGTTCTAATTCCTATAATGTTACTTTATGTAGCAGAGACTTTGCAGATGTGATAAAATTGAGACCTTGAGATGAGATTATCCTGGATTATCTGGTGACATCTAAATGTAATCAAAGGGTCCTTATAAGAGCAAGGAAGAGGGATATTTGAATACAGAGAGGAAAAAAGTGATATGAAGAAAGGCAGAGATTGGAGTACTGTGGCCACAGCCATAATAGCCTCCAGAAATCTATATAGATTTAAGGAGAAGATTGTCCCCTACAGCCACCATAGATAGTAAAACATGTTAATTTTAGCTCAGTGATACAGATTCTACAATTCTGGACTCAAGAATTGCAAGAAAATAAATTTTGTTTATTTTAAGCCATTCAGTTTGTGAATTTTATTTTAGCAGCCACAAGAAACTAATCAACTTTTCCTGAACCCATGTTGGCACAAAAAAATTAAGACTAGGCATAGCCATAGATAACCATGTAGACTGAGAATCCGTTATTCCCCAATTGACAATGATAAAGATCAGAAATTCTGATAAAGTCAGAAATGGCACTAGCCCATCAGCATGAGGAACTTTCAGTCTGCAAGTTAGCTTCATTGGGGACCAAACAACATTTTAGATATATTTATATTTCAGTAATGCATTCTCTAACTGAACATAAAAATCAAAACTCATAATGATTATATATATATATATGTGTGTGTGTGTGATAACATTAATGTCATATGTAATTTACCATTCAGTATAGTAATTTTCAGTGTTCTTTCAAGTACTTATGCAAGATAATGTGATAAATGCCGGGTTTGTGTTACTTTTGTTGTCCTCGATGGTGACAGGTTTATAGGATTTTAGTAGTTCTTACTATGCACCCTACCCATTTTGAACAGCATATGAATAAGACCCATCTAGGATATGCAAATATAACAAAGCAACATTCATTCTGTGTAAAAAGAGCTGCAAATACTGAAAAGTTGTTATATACCATGGACATCTAATTTCTAGAAGAATGAACACACACACAAAAATTATCTACCAAAAGTAAACTATAAATTGAGGCAAAGGGAAACTGACAAGTAACCTCAGATTCTCCTTTGATTTTAAATTTACTTGCTGTGCCACTTGGGTCTTTTCACTCAAACTCTCTGGTACATAATTCTCTTAGTCAGAAAATTCAGTCCTGGTTACAGATTTTTAAAATTCTATTAATCTATAGTTCTCTCTAAATATATTGACAGTTGCTTGTGGCTATGATTTTTGCAGTACATGGTCAGCATCACCTAATCAGGGGCTCTGTCTCTGCTTGTATGCCTGCCTTTCCACTTTTGATTAAGTGGAGTCCCATTAGATCTCTCCTTCCTGGTCCCAGGGTCTGAATAATATCCCAACCTGGTCCTGTTTTGCATAGGAACCACAAAAAAATGTGATTTTCTTCTATTTTGTTAGCTGCTGTAAAACTTCCAAATGAGTTTCTTCATCACCTTTTGCAGAATTTAAATAATTCCTAGAGAGTTAATTATGTTTTCAAGATTTAATTTGGGCAGGTTAACTGCATTCTTCACTTCTGTTAAAATTAGTATTGAAACTTAAGTCATTCTAACTGATATTTCTGAAATTTTATGGAATTTTCATCTCTCTCTCTCTCTCTCTCTCTCTCTCTCTCTCTCTCTCTCTCTCTCTCTCTCTCATTAGCCCTCTTGGTCAAATCAACTTCCATAATAAAAAATTTATGCATGAAATCTCCCAAAACTGAGATGGTGTGTTGACATCAGAAATGTTTCCAATCTTTCTTCACTGGTATTTTTCTCTCTCAGCCCTGTCAGAAGTGCTAAGTAGTTTTGTAATTTCCATGAGAAACCTACTTTTACTTTAAATATTTCATTACACTGCCCTAGTCTCTTACAAAAACAGAAATACATTCTCAATAGATTGACTTAAAGACATGCCTTTTTTCATGCATATAAATGGAACAAAATAAAATACATGTATCTGATTAACAGTCCAGAAGGACCATAATGAGTACACTGTCTGCACAGGGGCAACAATATCTCAGGATTTTTCTGGTAGCAGATACTAGAAGAGAGTTAGGTCTATTGAGTATTGCACTCTCAAGTGCTGTAGGTGAAATAAGCCAAGAGGATGGAGTTGATTACACGAGTGGAGATTCTGGAGATAGATGATACCCATGTTTGATAGTGACACTAGTTCTAAGCATTCCCATGTTTACAATCATGTTCCACTAAGATTCCTGTAAATAGCAGGTTAGGGTGGGAACATTACTAAGTCCCTGGAGCCAGAATAAGATCCTGCTTCCTCTGGAGGGCAGGGATCCTAGGGGCCAGCAGATGGGTATGAATCCTAATTATTAACCTTTAAGAAGTTCTCTATCCTCTGGTATTTTTCTGGTATTTTCTGAAACATATTTTCAGAAAAATACCCCGAAAAGAGCAACTATTTAATAGAGTTTTTGTGAAGTAGAAATGAAATGTGGGAGCTAGTTCTCAGTGCTCTGCCTGAACATAGCAGATGCTCCATACACAGCAGTGTTAGTAATGGGCCAACAGCAGTTGCCTCATGATACACTAGGCGAGGGTCTGGAGTGCGGTGTGGAGGGGAAGTGTAGCCTGAGTTGGCCACCAGAGGTGTCGTGAAGCGTGAAGATGGGAGGATAATGGAACTCAGACTTCTTAAGAAAGCCCATTTTGTTTTGAGATGACTCTAATTTTTCAAATATTAACATTTCTAAGTGTCAAACCTCTGGTTCCAATGCTTCTCAGGACCAAATAACAATATCCCCAATACATCCAAGAGCCATAGTAATTTGGCAATAATGCTCAAGAGCTCTGAAGACCTCTGATACTCTGACATGGCATTCCCACCTCTAAGTTCATTTTGCTAAGAAGTATCCAAGATATGGAAGAGGACAGACAAAATTATTATCTCATCACTCTTTAAAGTACAGAAAAATGAAAAAAATACATTAAACAGGCCATAATATAGTAGCAGTTAAATTGGTGATGATATAGTGATTAGATAAAATATACCCCAAAATGTTAGTCACAAAAATAAATATATAAATAGAAAAAGATACATTCATATTAAATCAATAATTGTTCATATTTGGATTGTATAACATTGAATATTTTCTATTTTATCATATTGAATTAACATGTTATGTAACATTCAGATTCAAATACATGTCTTAAATATATTTCTGCATATTACCTACATATTTAAAATAGCTTATATAAACAATACATATATAATCTCTGTAAGGATTCCAAAGGTACTCTCATTGATATTCATTTATTTTATAAATGACAAAATTAAATTATGTAAAGCATTTTAAAGCTTTTAGGCAACATTAAAAATTATAAAGTACTAAATTCATGAGTATTTCAACACTTATTGAGTGCTTGCTATGATCCAGTCCCTGAAAACACCACAATATATCAGGCACTCTATAAATCATTAAAGTGTCCAGAAAATAATAAAACTTCCTTTAAATGTTTCTATTCATTTAGTCACATATGTTTATCAATGTGCATCTGTTTAGAGCCAATATTCATGTTAAGTCTTTGACAAAATCCACACTTCTGGAAAAAGAGAAAACACCATCAGCATCAATAATTAAGATATGGATGATGAATAACATAAAGCACACAAAAATTATTTTAAATTTATCTGCAAAGATGAAAACAGTGAAGAATGCTTCAAGTGGCAAATCTAAATGTTTTTACAAACAATTATGGAAAATATTATTTCAAATGTTTGCTAACAATGACACCCAATTACTTACATGCATTGAAGAAATCTCTAAGATGCATTAACATGTATGATCTAGAGTTCATTGTTTTGAATATCTTCATTTTAGGAATATATTAATTGAATTTTCTTATATTTCTTAGCTATAAAATGCATTTAATCAATACACTTTTGAGATGAAATTAGCAAAACATTCATTTTTATTATTAAAGGTTATGTTATGTATTTTCAATTTTAATCATTACATATTTCTTGTTTCTCATTTGTAAATCTTGTGATTGCTTTGTTTAATATAGCCAAAGGTCAAAGAAAAGAGCCACGAAATTATTCATGCAGAATATGTGCACCTCAGAGGATTTTCACAGAATTAGACTTAAAGTCTGATGATAATGAGTTAGATTTTATTCCTTACCATGAGTGCCCATTTTAATATAGTGAGATAAATATTTTTGGAAAAGTTCGCTCATATTAATAAATTGTTGAGAATTTTATTTTTTCTGTACAGTGGAGCTAAGTCAGAACAAAAAGGGGGGGAGGGTAAGATTCTGGAAACATGAACTGTAGAAATGGCTTCTTTTCTCTTCATTCCCACAGTCCCTAAAACATACAGTTGCTGATGTCTGTACAAATGGATGGGCTCATTTGAAACCTTGGGATGTGGTGGAATTTCTAGGGAAAGAATAAGTGCATGCACCATTTCTCTCCTACAAGGTCTCCAACACAGCTTGGGAAACCTGTGGCAGATGGACTTCTGGAATGAACCAGGCTGAAGAGCAAATGAATATGCTTCCCAGTGACACTGTTGAAAATTAGAAAATTATAAGCTAAAATTTCAGGAAATACACCTGAGAATACAAAGCAAATGGGAAAAAAATATATTTTACTGAGAAAAACCTACTAAAAATTGGTAGAAACAGGGAGCCTGTGATGTTTGAAATATTATTCACTCCCACTTTCCCTCATGCCAGCTCAATGATAGAAACTCTAGACTAAATGGGGAAACCAAAGATGAAGAGTTCCCTTTCTGTACAGCTTTCAATTGGAGGGCTGAGGTATCTTTCCAGGATGGGTAAAACATGAACATTTCCTTTGTGCCCAGTCAATTTCAGTAAAGTGCAGCAAAGAGTCCCCATTCATGGGAGAGGAGCTCTACCTTGAATGTTCTGCATAGAGAATCCTGAGATACAAATGGCCTTTACTGTGTTTACCCCAATCTATAAGAATTAGCTGGAAAGCCTCAAGGCTTCAGCTACCACCAACACATCCCCACGCTAAGAGTTGCATGTCAGAGGTATACTTTTGCCTTTACCCCAAGCTCCAGAGCCTTATGGAGAGATTTTGTCCCAGGGTAGAGCCAGGCCCATAAAACAGAGAGGTCTGAATATCTTTCCCCCAAATTTACTTAGTTGCACCAGTGTGAAGTTCAGCCTCAGTGTATTCTTACATCAATGGATTGTGTGGAGAAAGGCAATTACAGGGAAACTGTTAAATATGGTAGTAATTTATGACAAACCCTTATCTGGATAATTTACCAAAGAGATTCAGGCAAACAGATAAAAAGAACTAAGCTATGGTCAAAACTATCTCAAACACAGACCTCAAAAACTATCTTTGTAAAGGAGCCTAGATTTAATTGGATCACTCAGTAACGTAATTTATGGCTCAGGTCATTGTTGAAAATAATAAAACAGTCAGTAAGAAAAGTAGTAGAGCCTAGCAACTAGGGTGTTCAGAGAAAAAGACAAAGATAGAAATAACTGTCTGTGACAGAACTACCATCATCCCATGATGACGATGACTGTGCCCACTTCCAAGGGGCAGCATCAGAGGCTTCACACTGAGGGGTTGAACAGGCTTCAGTAAGTAATCCAGGTTGTCACTGAACAAATAGCAGGAAGAAATTCTTGGAGGAGTGGATGTAGACAACATCCAGACTTATATCTGCTTCAATGGTAGGTTATTTTATGATATGTGTGGGCTTGTATGATGTGTGTGTGACACAGAGATACAGTAAGGTCTGAGGTATACATAAATACATAAATAGATAGATAGATAGATAAATAAAATAAACAAAATAACTGGCAATAAGAACTCCCCTTGAGAGTGACAAGATGTCAGATTTAACAAAAACTTCAAAATATCCATTACTATTATGTAGTAAGAACTAAAGAAAGCCATGCTAAGAAATAAAAAAAAAGAAAAAAAAACAAATCAAAACCTGATGACAATGTTGCAACACTTAAGTACTATCAGTAAGATATAAGAATTTATTTTTTAGAAAATTAAAAGTACAGCAACTGAAAAAAAATACACGAAAGAGAGGGCTCGGTAGTTTATGTTAACTGGTAGAAGAAAGAACTGGTTAACTTACCGACAGATCAATACAGATTTTATACTCTAATTTGGATGTAAAATGGCTCCCAAAATTTTCATGTTAAAGATATGGTCCCCAGATGGTGGGGCTTTGGGGAGGTGGTGGAAACTTGGCGTGGTAGGACTTAGTGGAAGAGGCGGGTCACTAGGGATGTGCCTTTGAAATCATATTTTGTGCCCAACCTCTTGTCCTATCTCTCTCTGTTTTCCATCTGCCATTAAGTGAGTAGTTCTGCTCTACCATGCTTTCTTCCATGATGTTCTGCCCTCCCACAGTCCAATAATAATATTTTCAGTAAACATGCACTGGATCTTCTGAAATCTTCAGCCCAAATAATTTTTTCTCCTTTTAATCATTTTCTCAGATATTTCGTCATGGCAGAGGAAGCTGACTAAAATACAACCTGAAAGGAGAAAAATAATGATGACAAAGTGGAGGATTTAAAATTTTAATCAAGTACAACATGCCAATTTTTCTTCATAGATTATGATTTTAGTATGGTATCTAAAATCTTGTCACCAAATTTGAACTCCTGTGCTTTCTTCTTTATTATTTTAGCTTTTATGTTTAGGTCTTTTATAAAAATTTTTGAGTTCATTTCTGTGTATGCTTATTATGCATCCATGGGGAATATGTTCTAAGTTCCCCAGTTAACACTGAAAACCACGAATAGTATGGAAGTCTATATTGACTAGGTTCTTTTCTATGTAAACATTACTATTTCATTTATAAGTTAGGCACAGTGTGAAATTAACAACTGTATGCAATAATAAAACACTTAATAAACAATGAAGTGGCTCCTTTGTATTCATACATTGTGTATTTGAGAATTTAATCATCTGTGGATAGAAAATTCAGTTTCTGTATTGAACACGTGCAGACATTTTGCTGGTGTCATTATTTCCTCAAGGCTACAGTACAGCATTATTTATAAATATTAATAATATTTCACAATTACTGTAATTGTTTATTATATTGAATTGTATTAGGTATTATAAGTCATAAAACATATGGAATGATTTTGTAGGTTCTATGTAAATACGATGCCATGTTTTGGTGCTAAGGGTCTTGAGCACTCCAGGACTTTAGGATCTACACGAGGTCCTATAAACAACCAAGGCATAAATGAAAACTATAATACAAGATTTTTAGAATTCATGAATTGTTTACTTCTCAAAAGTTCCACTTAGTATTTGCAGACTACAGTTGACCTTGAATAATTGAAACCGTAGGAAGCAAAACCACAAGGAAGAATTCCTGTACTTATCTCAGTACCACATTGTGTTGATTATTGTAGCTTTATAGTAAGCTGTAAAACTAGAAAGTTTTAGTCCTCTGATTTTTTTTTCTTATTTAAAATTGTTTGTTTGGGGTTCTCTGCATTTTCACATGGATTTTAGGAAAGGTTTATCAATTGTTCATGTTATCTGCTGAAATTTTGATAGGAATGTACTGATTTCAAAGATTAGTGTGGATAAAATTGTCCTGTTAAAAAATCTGGACGTGGAGGATCATCCCTCTACCCCCACCCCCAATAGCTCATGACTGGATTTCTTGGGAGGGTCCTGAGAACCAGGCATACAGAGGAGATCAACTACTGTCTAGCCCTAGGGGTGGGTAAATCTGGTTTCTCCAAAGAAAACACCTCCCAAAAAAAGTCCCAGTGGTCTGATAAGAACTAAGCCTCACCTGGTGGAACACCCTTGACAGAATGGTACAGGAGCTGTATCCTAAGAGTGTAGGGAATTGGCCAGAATGGCCAAAAAAATCAACTCACAGTGCATCCTAAAACATCCCACCTAATACCACTGAGAAGGGAAGCTAAGTCTTATATCAAATAGATTCAATCTTAGGCTGTTCCAACTGGCAGCTCAGAGAGCAACACAAAAACAGGAAGGTGATAACAAGCCTTACCTTTGCTTTCTTGATCATTACATAACTCAAGAAGAATTGGAAATAAAGACTATTGAACATAGACAGTGACATCATATCTGGTCAATTATTTTGACCACCTCAGTGGAGAAATTTCCTTCAGGCTTCACCAAGATTTTGAATATTTTTAATTTTCTTTTTTTCTTTATTTATTCCTTCTCTCTGTGAATTCTGGCTATACTGATTGATTCAGGGATACACACACACACACACACACACACACACACACACTCTTTTTTATCTCTTTTTCTTTTTCATTCATTTTTAAAGTGTTTTCCCCCTAGCATTTTCTTGTGAGGGTTTGGGTTTTTTGGATTGTATATCTTTGTTTGGTTTTGTATTATTTTCATTTGTTTATCTTGTTTTTCTTTCTCTCTTATCTTCTCCTGCTAATGGTCAAATTCTATTGTTTTCTTTCTGTCTCCCAATTCCTTGCTTTTTCTATTTTTCCCCTTCTTCTGTATAAACATTACCTGCTACTTCTCTTCTGCATTCTCTCTGTTCACTTTCTGAAACTGTAAAACCTTTTCTAATTTCCTTTTCCCTTAATTAACTGTATTTTTCCATCATTCAGAACTCATTAATGTTAATAAAATCATTACTTGAAATAAAATCATTACTGCTGTGGAGGATACAGTTGACATCTGCTTGTTTGCTTTAAAGCCAGATCTAGTTCATGGTTATTGTTTATTCTGTTCGCAATTGATGGACACACCATTTCTCTTTATTGGTCACAACTAATTTTGAAGACATCATAGTAGCATCTAGCTATTTACTGTAATGCTGTTTATAGTTTGTTGTTTACAACAGTTGTTCCTATGATTTATTTTATCCACTCTGAGAGGGGCTGGGAACTTACAGAGACACTAAAAGTTCACAAGTTAGGGATTTTGCTAGTAAACTAAACATTCCCTGACATTACCCAACTCAAAGAAGTGAGGAAACAAAAGTCTCAAACCAACAACAAGGACCTAAGGAAAAACAATCAGAGAAGAAACTTCTTTCCCATCCCTTGGCATCTAAACATGTATCAAAAACAGAAAGAAGTCCCAGAACAAGTAAGATAATTATACAGAAAAATACATGACAAAAAAGAAGTGGAGTATTCCACCTTGATTGATGATGCACCAGACCAAGATCTCTGAAAACATGAGAAGACAGCCAACACCCACAATTCACAATCTCTTGTAAAAGGATCCCACTAATCGCTAGGTAGATGAAAACCAAGAGAAAGATTATTAAAAAAAAAACCTGAATGCTACAATGTTCAGTGAACTAAAATATTTAAGAAAGAATTAAGAGAGCAATTCCAGGAGATGGAAGACCAATTTAATAAAGAAATAGAAATAGTGGAAAGAAACCAAGCAGAACTTCTAGAAATGAAAGACACAATCAATCAAATTAAAAACCCACTAAAGGCATCACTAACAAAGTCGATTGTGTAGAAAATAGAACCTCAGCCCTTGAAGACAGAACTTCTTCAGGCATTGATGAAAGGCTAAAAGGTCTCGAGTACACAGAAGGCAATAAAGGAAAAAAAAATAGAAAAGACCAGAACTCTGGGAGAACTTGAAACGACCAAACCTGAGAATCATGGGGATAGAGGAAAACATAGAGGAACAAACTAAATGCATAAAGAATATTTTCAATGGCAAAGTTACAGAAAATATTTTCCATATCAGAAGCAAAGTAGACATCCACATACAGTACGATTACAGGAACACAAAAAGACCTAGTCAAAGAAGCAGCTCACTGGAACATATCATAATCAAAATGCCAAAAATTAAAAATAGGGAAGGAATATTGAAATCTACAAGAGAGAAATATTAGGTCAAATTTAAAGGCAAAGCAATAAGGTTCACTTCTAATTTCTCTACCCAGATCCTAAAATGAAGGAGGTCCTGGAATGAGACATTTCAAGTCCTAAAAGAAAACAATTGACAGCCAAGGTTACCATACCCAGCAAAACAGTTTCAGATCTGAGAGGGAAATACAAATTTGTTATGAAAAGAATAAACTAAAAGGATTCATGAACACCAAACCAGCACTACTCAAAGATAAACTGCACACAGAGGAACTGAAAAACAATTACCAGAACTCCCAAAAGAGGGAGTTCACTAGAAGAATAAACCACTAAATGAGAATCAAGACAAGATAAAATATAGCAAAAACCCAAAATGATGGGAAACCACAGACACATTTGTACTAACACTGAACATTAATGGTCTAAACTCCTCAATTAAAAGACACAGATTAACAGAATGGATGGAAAAAAAAGACCTAATAATGTGCTGTTTGAAGTCTTGTATACAAAGATATCCACAGGTTGAAAGCAGAAGGATGGCAAAAAGTATTCCAGGAATATAATACAAGAAAACAAGCAAGAGTAGCTATTCTCATAATCTGACAAAGCAGATTTCAAGCAAAAGTTAATCAGAAGAAACAAAGAAGACCACTACATTCTAAAAAAATGAAAAATCCAATAAAAATATATAATCATAGTAAACATTTATGCCCCAAATATTAGCAATGCACTCAATTACACAGAAAAATACTTCATGAAATTAAATACTATATAGATTCTAACACAATATGAGGATTATTATTTGAAAATTTAAACTTCAAGAAACATTGACAAATTTCTAGGCATGTTTGACCTGACCAAATTGAATCAGGAGGACATATAAAACCTAAACAGACCAATATCAAGTTATGAAATTCTAACAGAAATTAAAAGGCTTCCAAAAAAGAAAAGCCCAGGACTTGATGGATTCTAATCTAAGTTCTAAGATCTTTATAGAATAATATACACCAGTCTTTCTCAAATTATTTCATGAAATTGAAGGGAGGCAACAATGTCAAATACTTTTTATGAAGCCAGTATAACCCTTATACCAAAACTAGACAAAGACACACCAGGAATGAAAACTGCAAGCTAATATACCTGATGAACACAGATATATAAATATGTATATATGTAATATAAATATAATTCCTTAAGAGAATATTAGTAAACCACATTCCAAAACATATCAAAGAAATAATACACCATAATCAAGTGGGTTTCATTCCAGGGATGCAAGGTTTATTCAGCACATACAAATCAATAAATGAAATTTCTCACTTAAACAGAATTAAGCACAAAAACCACATGACCATCTCAGTGGATGCGAAAAGGCCTTTGTAAAATCCAACACCAATTCATGTTAAAAAAAAAACTGAAGAAGGTAGGTATAGAAGGGAACTTAACATCATAAATACCCTTTATGACAAATCCAAAGCCAATATCATACTAAATGGAGAAAAATTTTAAAAACAGAGAGAGAGAGAAGTTCATTCCCTTTAATTGCCTAATAGTATTCCATTCTAATAACTATATTAAAGATTTTTTTTAAAAAATAATACTTTCACCAATTGAAAGACCATTTAAGAGTAAATATGCAAGAGTAGAAGTGCTGATTCGCATAGTAGTGCATTAAACTCTACAAACAAAATTGTATTGCCTGACCAGTTTGCATTCCACCAGCAATGCATGAGAGTGACCTTTATTCCATAGTTCTTTTCAGTACTTGGTATTTATGGTGTTAAATGAATACCTTGTTTTGCTGCACTTCACTTTATCATATATTGAATGATCTTTAAAAAAATTTTTGAAAACATTTTAGCCTACTGTTGAGGTCAACTGTTCAGGTAATAATATTCCTTTGAAAGGATTTCTGTCTACCAGATACATTGGTGCATATATACAATACTATACTCCCAAAAACTCAGGAGGCTGAAGCAAGAGGAGATTGCAAGTACAAGGTCAGTTTTCACAACTTAGCAAAACCCTGTCTCAAAATAATAATAATAATAATAATAATAATAATAATAATAATAATAATAATAATAATAGGTTAGAGATGCAGCTCAGTGTCAGAGAACCCCTGGTCTCAATCCCATTGCCGCAAATAAGAACATAAATGAATAAATAAAATTATTACTGTCGTTTAGAAACTGGGTTTCTGAAGAGCTCTGATGGAGAATGATGATAAGATTAGCCCTGTGTACATGTCTGCTAACACAATGTCCATTTTTCAACCCATGCAACAAGGACTAATTTTGACTTTTAAAACTTTATTACTTATGATACCCAGCTCTGAGACTCCTTCCCTACCGAGAAGTCTGTCCCTGTTCTACCTTTAAATAAAAACTTGTTTTCTACACTTGGAAAAAAACTGTTGTTTAATCAACACATTTTATAATGCTACTGCTGCCATCTTCCTTCTCATGAATCTGGAAAAAAATAAATTTAAAAACCTCTGGAAACGATTCATCATTCTAGAAACAAATAAAACATTTGTGATTCACAAGAGGAGGTTGAAATCTCAACATCAGCAGGAGTTTGGAAGTTTATTTTAGTCTTCATGGCTGAATTTCAGAGATTTAAGACTTCAGTGGAGGAAATAGGTGCAGATATTACAGAAATATCAAGAGAAGTAGAATTGGAATCCAAAGGTATGGTTAAACTGCTGAAATCTCATGATAAAATTATTGGATGAGGAGTTGTTTTTTATGGATCAACAAAGTACTCTTGAGATAGAACCTACTCCTATAGAAGATACACTGAACATTGTTGAAATGACCACAAAGGATTCACAATATTGCATAAACTTAGCTCATATAACAGTGGCAGGATTGAGAGGATTGATTCAAATTTGAAAAAAAAAAAAACTCCTGCAGGTAAAATATTACCCAACAACATCACCTGTTACAGATGAATTTTCAAGTAAGAAAGAGTCAATCAATGCAGCAAGCCTCAATGTCTTATTTTATAAAATTGTCAGTTATTACAATTTCTTTTTTTTTTAAAGAGAGATTGAGAGAGGAGAGAGAGAGAGAGAGAGAGAGAGAGAATTTTTTAATATTTTTATTTTTTAGTTTTCGGCGGACACAACATCTTTGTTGGTATGTGGTGCTGAGGATCGAACCCGGGCCGCACGCATGCCAGGCGAGCGCGCTACCGCTTGAGCCACATCCCCAGCCCAGTTATTACAATTTCTGACAACCATCACCCTGATGAAATATAGCACTTGACCTACAGAAGGTGCTCAACAAATGTAAATTAATTCTGATTCTTGGGTATTGTAATATGATTTTGGCTGCAAAAAAAAAAAGACAAGAGTTTAGATGAAGCTGATTAGAACTCTCTTGGATTACTTTTATAATTTTTATTTAAGAATCTAGAAGCCAGTAAGAACATCTATGATTCATGGAAAGTAGTCCCAATGTCAACATTAAAAGCAGTGTGAAAAAGTAGATTCTAAATCTCATGGGGAAAAAAATATTCCACTAGCAAAAATATTACAACTTGCTGAAGGTTCAGATAATAATTAGCATTTTTTATCAATAAAGTATTTTTAAATTAAGATATATATGTGATTTATTCAAGCTTAATGCTATTGTACACCAAGTCAATGACAGTATCATGTAAACATAAATTTTATGTGAAATTAGAAAACAAAAAATAATGTGTGATTCACTTTATTGAAATATTTGCTTTATTGTGGTGGTCTGGACCCAGACTCACAATATTTCTGAGGTGTGCTTGTATTTGTTCAGTTTATTCTAATAGGTATGTGTAGTGGCATTTTATCATTGTTTTAATTGATGTTTTATCACAGATTATAAGGTGAAATATATTTCCTCATGCTTATTTGCCATATAAGTGTTTGTTCATTTCTGTTCCCAACATTTTAATTTGGCTACTGCAGTTCATAATTTTGACTTTAGAGAATGTTATACGTTCTATATTCAAGGCTTACATGAAATGCATAATCTTCAAATGATCTTTTTTTTTTTAGCCTGCAGCTAACCTTTCATTATTTCAACAATATCTTTTATAGAGCACTTTTAAATTTTTGATAAAATATAATTTATTACTTTTCATGCTTTTGGTATTATGTCTAAGAATTCTTTGGTTACTTTTAGGTCTTGAAATTTTATTCCCAGATGTTTTCTTTTAAAATATTTCGAATTTTTGTCTATGATCTAAAACCATTTGTTGAAAGCCTATCTTTTCTCCACTGAGTTCTTTTTGCACTTTTGTCCAATTCAAATAGTCATATTGGTGGATTCTGTTTCTGAATATTCTATTGTATTCCATTGCTCTATTTGTCTATCTTTTCTATCACTGAAATTATGCTATCTATAGTTCTATGTTGAGAGAATTGACACTTTTATTATTTTAATTTATTTTTTCAAATATTTATTTTTTAGTTGTAGTTGGACACAATACCTTATTTTATTTATTTATATGTGGGGCTGAGGATCGAACCCAGGATTCACATGTGCAAGGTGAGTCCTTTACCACTGAGCCACAACCCCAGCCCAACACCTTTATTTTTAATCCAGGAATGAGATATAGCTTTCCTTTCATTTTTCTCTACTACTTTTCATTAGCATTTTCTAGACTTAATCATAAAAATCTTGTTGATGTTTTGTCAAATATATGCCTAAACATTTCATGATTCCATCTATTTTTTTTAATTTAAAATTTTCAAATGTTCATGGTCGTCTGTCAAAATGCTATTGATTTTTGTGTGTTGATCCTAAATCCTATAACCTCACTGGACTCATTGATTATAGGATTTATTATGTACACCCTGGATTATCTATATTTACATTATGTCATCCAAAATAGGAATTATTTTAATTCCCTTTTTTAATTTATGGACTTTTTTCATTCTATTTTCTTGATATTTTGCAATAACTAGAAATAGCAGTACTCTACAAAGTAGAAGGGCTTACAATGTACATCATTGCTTTCCTCCCAATTTTAGGGGGAAAAATCAATCTTCCACTGCTATGTATCATGTAAGCTGCAGGATGGCTTGTGACTAACCTTCCTCAAGTTGAAGACACCATATTATCCCTGATTTGCAGAGTGTTGTTTATATGAGCAGACACTAAATGTTGTCAAATGATTTTTCTGCATTAGCTGATGTGATCATATATCTTGTGTTTTCAGACTTTTAAATAAGTTGAATTATATTAGTTTTCAAATGTTGACATATATACATATTTATATATCTATTAATATGCATCTTATGTATACTTATGTGTATAATTAAAATTTTAAATGCAAATTACTATTGAATTATTACTTTAAAATCGTCTCTTTGTAATAGACTGTAAATTATAATTTTTTCTCTTTAGGCTAAGATTGAAGTATATATAAACACTATGTGATGGTACAGAAAGAAAACCACTAATCTCATGTTTAATATCTAAAAGCAGGAGAGAGAAAGAAATCCTCTGATTTCCATGTGCCCATCACAAGGCTTTCCAACTACAGATTTGATACTCTGGATTTCAGGTTTGAATTATTCCAATGTTAATGTAGAAAGAATTTGTGTACATAAACAAATATGCATACAATTTTTGTTCTACTTACGATTCACTACTGGTTTTTTTTTCTTTGTGCAAATTTGTTTAAAAGAAAAAAAATTTAATTACTTCTTTCAGATCAAACATAAGTAAACAGCTCAAGGGTTGCTTTTTTTTAAAGAATATTTGACTCTGAATGATAGGAAAGATAAAAATTATAGCCTTTTAATTTCATTTTGCACAATCTTTGCTTGTTTTTGTAAGGATAGGTACATAAAATTTGATCTGACTACCGTATAATGATTTACATACCTTCAGCTCATTTAAAGCATACTGTTATCCCCTGTGATTCTTTTCTTTCCTCCTCTCCTACACCCCTGCCACTGCCTAATTTTACAGATCTTGAGTTAACAAGACTCTGGTGGAAGAACCATTTTCTTTTTTCTGTTTGTTTGTTTTCCCTCAACCATTTTGGCTAGTTGAAAGGACCTATTGGTCTCCACAGCTCTGTTTTGATCTTTGTTCTGAGACCCATTATGCCATTAGAGGTTTTCATGATTAGTGTGTTGGTCATCTTAGTGATTTTGGTCCTTGCTACAATGTCAAGACAATTCAGCTTTTTTTTTTTTTTTTGCCCAAAAGCCTGTGCAGTCTCATTCAGGTTGTTAAGGACACTTTTCTTTTCTCAACCATGAAAAGCTTCAAATTTCTGGGCTCTCCATTCCCTTTCAATTCAGCTTGTGAACTATTTTGTGATGAGTTCATCTCTTTCTTAAAATGCCTTGTCAAAGCATTTTAATGGCCACTAATAAATACCATACTAACTTTGGATTCTTGGATTGTATTTTTAGAGCTGTGAGTTTTTAAATATATTAGCTACCTTCAAAATTATCTCACATAACATTGTTTCAATTCTGTTATCATTATATATGCATTGGTTTTTATTTATTTTTTTGCATCAGCCTCCCAGAACAGCTCCCTTTATTTTTGGCTTCTAATAAATTATGCTTACTTTATTATTCTTGCTATGGCAATACTCTTCTTGTCATCATCAGTTTCTTTTTTAAAAATTATTTATTCTAATTTGTTATATATGACAACAGAATTCATTACAATTCATATTTCACATAGAGAGCTCAATTTTTCATATCTCATGTTGTACACAAAGTAGAGTCTCACCATTCGTGATGTCCATCTCATTCCACCATCTTTTCTACCCCGATACCCCACCCCTTCTCCTTCCTCTTCTTTGCCATATCTAGAGTTCATCTAATCCTCCCAAGCTCCACCCACCCCAACCCCATTATGGATCAGCATCCACATATCAGAGAAAACATTTGGCATTTGTTTTTTGGGGGATTAGCTTACTTCACTTAGCATTGTATTCTCCAACTCCATCCATTTACCTGCAAATGACATGATTCTCTTTTAATGCTGAATAATATTCTATTGTGTGTGTTGTGTATGTATGTGTATATGTATGTGTGAAAATATATATATATATATATATATATATATATATATATATATATATATATATATATATCACATTTTTTACCTGCTCATCTACTGAGGGTATCTATGTTGGTTCCACAGTTTACCTATTGTGAATTGTGCTGCTATAAACATTGATGTGGCTGTGTCCTTGTAGTAGACTCTTTTTAAGTCCTTTGGGTATAGACAGAGGAGTGGGTCAAATGGTGGTTCCATTCCAAGTTTTCCAAGGAATCTCTATACTGCTTTCCAGATTGGCTGCACCAATTTGCAGTCCCACCAGTAATGTATGAGTGTGCCTTTTCACCCACATCCTCGCCAACACTTATTATTGTTTGTATTCTTGATAGTTGCCATTCTGACTGGAGTAAGATAAAATCTGAAAGTAGTTTTGGTTTGTACTTCTCTAACTGCTAGAGATGTTTAACTTTTTAAATATATTTTTTGATTGATTGTGTATCTTCTTCTGTGAAGTGTCCATTCAGTTCCTTGGCCCATTTATTGATTGGGTTATTTGTTATTATGGTGTTAAGATTTTTGAGTGCTTTATATATCCTAAAGAATAGTGCTCTATCTGATGTGTGTGTGGTGTTAATCTACAAAGTCTACATTATGTTATGAAAATAAGCAAATCTAATTTTTTTTTCTTTTTAATACTTTGACACATATTTAATTTTTATTTTTTTAAAGTGACAGATAAAAGTATACATATTTATCATGTGGTGATCCAAAATCTTGTATGTTAATACAAAAGCATTTATTTTTCTCTCCTCTTGCATGTTCATCACTCCAAGAACCAGGCTGATCAACATCATCTGGAGAGAGGTCAGTTAATGTTTTCCTAAAGGACCATATAGTAAATATTTTAGAATTTGTAAGTCCTGTAGTCAAATTCATAGGGTCTCTGCAGCAACTACAAAATTTTATAATGGTATTAAAAAATCAAGCATTGATTTTATGAAAATTAATGGGTGAGAATACATTGCCCAAAGGTTTTATTTACAAAAGAATGAAGCTAGTCAGTTCCTAATTTTCTGATTTGATATGGTACATTAGAGGTCAAAATGGCATTAGGAAAAAGCAGCAGATACCTGATTCATGTGTCCTTACTCAACTGAGGAAACTATATCTTTTATTGCATTTCATTTCTAGAAACAGTCTTACAGCCACACATACTTTAAAAGTCCAAAGCTGCAATGTGCCTGGGTAAAAAACCAGTAATATTTACTAGTAACTACTAATAGTGAATTTCATGAGTTGGGTAGGAATGAGAATGGGAAGGAAAAAAACCCCAAATTAAAAAATAATAATAAAAAAGCCAAAAGAAAAGAAATTTGTAACAAAATGCCTATAATGTAATTATAGTTCCATATGTTATATATGTGTAAATCTGTATAATTTGTGTTGTTGCACATGTAAAGACTTGTGAAATGATTTTTACTTATGATATAACACAATAGTTCTCAAAACATTTGATGTAAAGCATAGTACTTAAGAAGATAAATTTCAGTAGAACATGTACTTTATTCCTAAGAATTATGTTATAGGGAAGAGGTTTCAATCTAAGCTATGAAATTATATTATTATTTAAATTATTTCTGAATATTTTAGTCTGTTTGATGATATTGAAAGTGGAATTGCTTTCTTGATTTCTGATATTTTTCCTGAGTGTATTGAAATATTACTGATTTTTGCATTTTGATTATGTATCCTGAAAATATGCTAATTTTTTTATTAATTCTAACAACTTTTTTGATAGTATTTAGTTTTCTATGTGTAAAATAATCAGCAAATAGAAACAACTTCCTCCTTTCTGAGTTGAATGCCTTTTATTTGTTTTTCTTGCCTGGTTGCTTTGCCTAGTATTTCTAGTACCGTATTGAGTAGAATTGAGGAAATGGATAACCTTGTCTTGTTCTGGATATATGTTAGCTGTGGTTTTGTCATACATGATGTTTAGTATGTTGAGAGACATTGATTCTATATCTAATTTTCTGAGAGTTTTAGTCATGAATTGATGCTGAATTTTGTCAAATTGTTTTTCTGCACCTATTGAAATGATCGTATCATTTTAAACTTAATTTTGTTATTGTGGTGTATCACATTTATTAATTGAAGCACATTGAACCATCCTTGTATCTTAGAGAGGGACCCTACCTGTGTGATATGTTTTATGTGCTGTTGAATTCAGTGTGTTAGTATTTTGATGAAGATTTTTACATCTATGTTAATCAAAGGTATTGGCCTCAAATTAATCTTCCTCCTTGCCTCTCTCCTTCTTCCCTTTCTCCATTTCTCATTCTTCTTTTTCGTCTTTCTTTTTCCTCTCTTTCATTCTCTACTCTCCCTCTCTCCCTTCCTTCTCTTTTATTCTTCTTACTTTTTATAATATCTTTTGTAATAGCTTTGATATCAAAGTAGTGATGATCTTTTAAAAGGAATTTAAAAGTGTTTCTTCGTCTTCAAAATTTTTGAATAGATTGAGCACGATTGGTGTTAATTCTTTTAATATTTGGTAGAATTCATCTAGGAAGTTTTCATGTGCAAGATTTACTTCATTAGAAGGTTTTTAATTATTGATCAAATATACATTTTTTTACTGGTTTGTTGTAAGGAAAAATAAAAAGAGACACAGAGACAAGATACATAGGCAGGAAATATGGCAGAATGGCAAAATGGCCAAGCTGCCAGATTTATTTCTATCTATAGGTTAATTTAGGTCATTGGTATCATTAGTTCATATTGTTCATTGTATTACTAGGCAGGGTACAGCCTGAGCAATATTATGCCACTTATTCCTGTTACATACTTTGTTGCAATGTGCAATGTTCAGAGCTTTGTGTATCTCTCAAAAAAGTCCGTTGTATAAAGTTACGTGGACAGGCTCAGTGAAACACTGTGGTTGCCTAACAAGAGAATTCCTTTATTCCAAGGAGCTGTGTGCCTGAGATCAAGGTTGATGCTGATAAGACTCTAGCCCAGAGCCTCCTCATGAAGGACATTGCTACAGCAGCTAGGCATTATATCTTTGCACAGAAATTTTCTCAGCAGCCAGGCATTGCACATGCATCGTTATCTTACTAGTTCCTAGGAGAAACTGCAGGGCATTGCAATGTTTTGAACAACCAATAAAAAAAGAGTTGGAACCACAGTACCTGTTACCCCCTGGGAGTTTGCTCACCAGAGGAATGCTTACTGATATATTCCCACAGTCAGAATCCCTACAGTTTGTTTAGATTTTTTACTTAATTATGAATCAGTCTTACTAAGTTGCATATTTTTGTTAACTCATCTATTTTTCAAAGCTATATAATTTTTTACTAATAATTTTTAAATAATATTATTTTATGGGGGTGCTTTGTATTTCTATGATACCAGTTGGAAGATCCCCTCTTCTATAAAATTTTATTTGAGGTTTCCTTTTTTGTCAAGATAAAAGTTTGTTGAATATTATTTATGCTTTTAAAAATACACTCTTGGTTTTAATAATCCTTTCTATTCTTTTTCTAATATCAATTTTCTTTATTTCTGCCCTGATCTTTATTATGTTCTTCCTCCTACTGATTTTTGCCTTAGTTCTTTTCTCCTTTTTCTGGTTTGCTGAGATGTAAAGTTAGGCTGTTTATTCAAAATCTTTCTTCTTTCTCAACAAAGTCATTGATTACTATCAACTTCTCTCTTACAAGTACTTTTTCTATATCACATAAGTTTTGATATTTCCATTTTCATTTGTCTCAAGATAGTTTCTTTTTTAAAGAAATTGTTTCCTTCTCATCTCTTCTTTTCCACTGTTTGATGAGGAATATGTACTCAATATCCATGATTGAACCATCTTTCTTGCTTTCTAGTTTTATATCACTATGATCAGAAAAAATTAGTTAATATTATTTTAATATTCTTAAATTTGTGAAGCTTTTTTGTATGTCCTATTCTGGAGAATATTTTGCTAATGCTTGAAAAGAATGTGCATTTTTTTATGTTGGATAGACTATTGTGTGTTTGTTAGATCTATTTGATCCACAGTGTTGATCAACATTGATTTCTCTATTGATATTTTGTCTAAATGGTCTATTCACTGTTGAAAGTAGTGTTTTAAAGTCCTCTACTATCTAGTATAATGCTGTCAAGTTCCTCTATAGTTTTGTAAATATTTGTGACCCTGATGTTGAATGTTTTATCTATTTATAATTGTTATATAATCTTCTAAATTGACCTCCTTGTCATTAAATATGACCTTTTTTTGTCCCTGGATAGTTTTAACCTAAAGTCCTTTTTAATATAAATATATCCAATTCTGCTTTTCTGATTACCATTTGCATGGAATAACTTCTTCCATTCCTTCTCTTTCAGCTTGTGTGTATCCTTAGAGCTATAGTGAATCTTTTGAAGGCAGCATGTAGGAACAGAGAGTGAAGTTTGATCTTCTTTTTAAATCTATTCAGTCACTGTACTTATTTTAATTGGGGAATTTGTATTTAAAGTAGTTTTTGATAGGTAAGAACTTAATACTGTGATTTTGTTGATTGTTTTTTGACTATTGTGCAGTTCTTCATTCAACTCTTTCTCTTCGGATACCTCCTTTTCTGATTTAATGCTTTTTTTAAAATAGTGATATTACTCTGCAGCCATCAAATTGTGTGAAGAACTTTAAAGGGTCTGAAAGATTTTATATATTTATGTGCTCTTCAAATTTAAAATATGCCTGATTTATGAAAGTTGACTAAATACATGAGACTCTTAGATAAAAGACAAATGACTATTAATCTTACACAAAAGGGAGTGTGAACACCATACTCATTGTGTCTCAAATTCCCCCAAAGACACTGGAAAAGGAGTGCAAGAAGGATGCTATACACCCAGTGTGGAAGATCACATCTGGAGAGTTCTGAGCTTAGACAGACTAGAAATGTTGAAAGAGAATTCCAGCAAACTTGTCCAAAGTTGACCCAGGAGGAGGCAATATCTTTATTCTACTGGACAGAAAACAACTCTTCCCTCTGCCCTCTAGAAAAAAATAAACTATGTCTATTTTTCAAGGTTCATATATACACAAACATTTTTTAAAGGTATTTTGGAATAAAAACAGTCTATGATTCCACCCACAAGACATGCAGAAACATGAGAGACACAGTGGAAAGTTGTTTTCCAAAACTTATTTCTCCTATTATGGCTGCTTATTACTGCCACTTCATTGGAGATAAAATGTAATTTCTTCTGGGCCTTCTCAACATCCCCAGTAATGCAGATGAAAACTCTTCCTATTCTAGGTATGTTGGCTAAGATCATTATGCGATATAAGTAAAGTTGACATGTTTAAGATGCTTGTGGATATAGGTATGGGTTGGTAGTTCTGGTAATATATTCCCCTGAATACAAGGAGTAGCACTTAGAAATCTCAACAGTCCTCTTTAAACAATATTCTTTAATTTTTGATAAAAATAAAGTAGAAACAAAACATACCAGTCAAACAAACAAAGAGTCAATAGCAGCATTTGTATCAATCACAGCATGTGAGTACCTAGGTAAACATTTATTATTTGTCTTACCTGAAGGTAAATAGTTGAGGTGTTTAAGAGAAATACTTCGACTTTACCCACATCACAGAATAATCTAGGCCAACACTTACAGCAAGAAGAGTCCGCATCTGTATACACTCTAATTTTTATCTGAGAGCTACCATTGCATTTTGAATTACAACTGAGAAGATGCATAATAAAAAGCATTGTCACAGAATGCAAAATATTCCTATTGTTTATGTAAATGTGCTGATTCTTAATGACTGAATCCTAAGAGAAACCCACCCATTCCTTTAACAAACACCGTTGTGGGACTTGGCTCTTTCTTGTGTTCATACATCTTTTCTTGAACAAACATTTTCTGCCACACATTATTCATTTTGTAACTCCATATTTCACATCTATTTCTTGAGTTTGAAATTAAGAGTCAAAGTTTGAAATTAAGCCTGGTAAAAGATAATGACTGCTGCAACTTTTACTTCAACAGAGTATTAGACTCAACTGTTTCTGAAAGTTTTATACAGAATAAATTTGAGAAGTTAATAATCTCTCATCTATGAACTCACTAACCTGTTATTTATGAACTAAATATTCTTATGTTCTTAATTCCTTTTTACTAAAATTAGCAGCCATCTCCTATATTTCTCATGTATCATGCATAGAAATCTTGCTGAAGTGCACCACTATCTCCTGAACAGCTATCACTTCAAAAGCACCAATGCCTTTAAAATTTCTTTTGTGATTATTCAAATCTCTGATCATTAGATTGAAACTGAATAAATTAAGATAAATTAAGAACTGATAATCCACAGATTTACTTCAATGTAAATCTTATGTTGAAAGAAGTAAGAGCCATGCATATGATTGGTATAATTAACAATGATACTTGCTTAGAGATATTCAAACTGGTAAATTTTATTACAAATCTGAGGTCAATATGTACTAACTGTTTTCTGCATGCTGCAGATTACTTTCTGTACTGACCAATGATATAGTTTTCAAACACTGATTATAGAGTATGTAATTTGTAAGGGAAATGCTAAAATATGTCTAAATTTTGCACCAGATGGAGGAATTACCTTTCTTATACTGGATAATTTAACTTATAAAACGTAACAAAGCAATAGGAAAAATAAGATAGAGTAATATGGCAAAGCTCAGTAAACTATGCTGAGAAGAACCAACAGGTGAGAAATCAGGAAAAAAAAATTAAATGAAGGCCAAGAGGCCAAACATGTGAATTCCTTTTGGAGATCAAAAGACTAGAATAAAGACTGTACAGGGGGAAAAAAGGTAAATACCAGGTTCATGGAAGAGCAGAGAGCAATGGAGGAAGAGCAACAGGAGGATTTTAGTCAATTACCACAAACAGCATGGAAATGAGCTAGTATACCTAATTAGTTGTCATGTAGGCTAGATGGACATAAAAGCACAGAGGATAATAACCTTGGCCTATCAATTCTCTTGTAATTCCTCTGTGGATAGTTTTGTGTGGTATTGCTAAAAAGCTATCAATAAAAGATTTATAAAATATACTATAAATACAATTTTTTCATATATCCATCAGCTGGACCTGCCATACCAAGAAAGCCATACATCACATGATACAAAGTAAGCCCTGTGCTGGCTCATTCATATGAACCTGAGCACCTGGGTGCCCCTTAGGAATTCATGCTAAATACTAATTCTGGCATGGCAACCTGGCTAGGGGCAGAAATTTTTGTTTTTAAAGCAAATTTTATGAGCTAACAAATGGGAAATGACTGACCTGGAAAAGTCACATGAAGGGTATTTTCTAAAGCTTTGTAGTTGTTCATTAATTATTTCTGGCAAAACACCCAAACAAAGAACTACTGGAATCTTTATCTTATCAAGAAACAAAATCTCAGGCTTTAGTGGTGAAGAAACAGGCAGCTCTCTTTTCTGACCAGTATATTAAGACAAAATGAATGACTGTTGAATAACAAACCATTGGCTAGGGGATGTGCACATTGAAACCTTTGATAGAGGAAGAAGATTCTGTAAGGACCTATGTAGGCAATGAAGAAGAAAGCAATTCATTCATTTTATTCACAGGAGCATTCCACATCTGGCTAGTTTCTGTTTATGCAACAGAACAAACTTGTTTGGGGATCCACAAAATTAATTTTCGATAATAGCAAAAACCAAGGGAAGAATATAGCAGTCAATATATGAAAAAAAATTAATTTGGGCAAGAACTAACTGTACTACATATGGACATGCATATATATGTGTATATGTCTGAGTGAATATTCAGTCTGTTTTATAATAAAATACATGAGAAATAGAAAGATGAAGTATGATATTGATGGAAATTATATAAAAAGACATATGCTACCATTCAAATGAATGTGCCCTGGAAAATTCATAGCTTGCAACTTCCCATGATGTTTCTGTTAAGAGGTGGGGCCCTTTGGGAAATGATAAAGTCACGCTGAACTCTGTTCTCATGAATAGGATTAGAAAAAGAGGCTGCAGGGAGATGCCTGAATCTTCCGTCTCTTCTTCCCTGTGAAAAAGACATGCATTCCTTTTTGCCCTTCCACTCCTTTGACAATGGGAGAACATAGTGTTCATCCATTCCCAACATATGAAGATGAGGATGTCACAGAAAATTCCATGCATGATAAAATTTCTCACCAGGCATGGCATCTGCTGACTCTGTGATCTTGGACTTTATTGCCTCCAGAAAAGTAAGAAATAAGTTTTTATTGATTATAAATTACCCAGTCTCCAGTATTTTGTTATAGGAGCAAGAGGGCACTAAGGCAACATCTAACCAAAATGAAAAGTGTTGATTGAAGGAAAGTGAATGTGATAGGAAAGATGGCCACAAATAGTAAATGATGCAAAGAAAGAATCAATATGGTAGAAAGTAATGGCATAATTTAAAAATTTGAAAACTGTCATAGCTAAAGCATATAAAAACTTTAGCCATTCAGATCCACTCTATGAGTCACAGAAAAAAACAAATGCTAAGCTGGCTTGATGAAAGGAAACGTCTGAAGTAGAGCACCTTCAAGGTTATCAAATTCACTGGTTCAATAACATCCTCAAAGATACAGATTTTCTTCCCATATTGCTATCTTATCATCATTGTGGAGCTTTATTATAATGTATTTGGCTTCAAACACTTATTATTTCTTCTAATATAAATCTTGAAATTTAAGAGCAAATAAAGAGAGAAATATTTCAAACATACTAACCATGGAGTGAAACTTTAAAGATTTCTACTGTTTTTTTTTAAATAATAAGATTATGTTATGGAATGTATCTTATAAAGTTACTGAGGGCCTAGTATTATACATAGATGTACTAAGAAATTCATTGAAGCATGTTAATAATTATCAGGGATAATTATATTGTTTATTATTTGACATTAACACATGTACAAATTTGGGTAATTTCCACTTTTAAAGGAAATATTTTATTTTATTTATTTATTTTTTGATACTGGGGATTAAACTCAGGGGTGCTTAAACACAGATCCACATCCCCTGCCCTTTTTTATATTTTATTAGAGAAAGGGTCTCACTAAATTGTTTAAAGCCTTGCTAAGTTGCTGAGGCTCATTTTGAAGTCAAGATCCTCCTGCCTCAGCCTCCTGAGTCACCAGGATTACAGGCATGTGCTACTGTGCCTGGCAACAATTTTATTTTTGTAAATAGTTTTTGATAGAACACACACATACACACACACACACACATACCTGTTATAAAACAAATTTCATGAATCAATCAATAAATATTTTTAAATTACTTACTTTAGGACCCACTTTCACTCAAAATATAGTTTAAGCAATATGTGATATATTTACCCTGAAAGCAGATTTCAAAATAAAAGCAAGAGAAGATCCAAGATGGCAGGCTAGAGGGAGGCTGCATTCTGTGTTGCTCAGGGACCTGGGATTCAAGTCGTGGGAATACTGTTTCTTGGCGAGTGATTAAAGGACCCCTGACAGGTGCTTGTGCTCAGGAATCACAGTCACTGTGCCTGCACAGGTCTCCAGACCTCAGCATCAGAACAAGACCCCCAGTCACTCACCTATGCAGGACCTCTGTGTGCCCCAGCAGTGACACCAGCTTCAGCATCCACACAGGACTCCTGGCTGTCCACCCACTCAGGAATCCTGGCCGCTGCTCCCACACAGGACACCCAGCCACTATCCATGCACAGGAATTCCAGCTGCCAGTCCCATGTGGTCTCCCATCTATCAATGTGGGATCCCCCAGTTACCTCCATCTTGGGACATTGCAACCACCATCACAGTCCCCTACATATGGTAAACTGCACCTGGAGACACTGCACAGGGTCTGGAGATGGCCACCAGGTGCAACACTGCATGCCACAAAGCTGCATACCTGAACACACTACCCCCACCATTGCCCAGTCCTACCCAACCCAAAACTCCATTGCTAAAGGCAGCTGCCTCCATCTTGGGACACCTTCGTTACCATATTTAGTTGGGGCACCCCCCACTTTGGAACACCAAGTGGGGCTTAGAATCAAAATCAAGGTACCTATAGTCCTCAATTCCCCCTCTCCCATACAGCCACTAACCCGACACAGTGCTTGTGGCTATGTGGCCAGTCTGTAACTCCCAAAACCGGGTCCTGAACTGCCTAATACAAAATAGCTCTCCACAAGAGGTGTGTAGCCCCCAGACTGCAGCCCAAAGACCTCTGAAGAGAGAGGTTCTTGATTGAGGAATAGAAAGGGAGAAAGGGAGTGAAATATAGTTTAGAGACTAAATTAGAGACCAGGAATTGGAAGGTTTACAGAAACTATAAGGAGACAAGACCAAACACCCACATCACATGATCAGGCCCCAAAGGAGATCCTTGGGGTGCAGTCTCTCATTAGGACAGCAAGTGCTATTCTCCACTTCCAGGATCTCCACCCCCTAGACCAACCCTTCCACCCTATAACCTTCACCTCCCTGAGGGTGGAGATACCAGCAAACAACAGACAACTCCACCTATTGAATAAGAAGGGAAACAGGAAAGATACTGATCTCTTACAAAAATGATCTTTGTATAATCCTTTGAGTTTTTTTTTTTCCTTCTCTCTTCTCCTGCCCTCACATCCCCCACATTTGTGAAACCCAGTATGAATTTGGCTACTGAGGACTGGGAAGTCTGAATAGTCTATTACAATTCTGTTGTATAATCTTTATCCCCTATTTTTATATTTTTTACTTTCTTAATATTTATGTTTGTTTTTTTTGTACTCTATTGTCTTCCCACTTATTTGTCTCCCCCAAATCACTCTCTCTCTTCTCCTACTACCAACCGACTTCTTTAGAGTTCTCTTTCATGCTTCCTAAGATCTAATAATTCTATATTTTCACCTCCTAACCCCTCAGTATGTCATCCTACACCTCACCCTTGTTTATTTGTCCAGAAACTGTAGACACTTTTGCAATCCTACTGCTTATATTATAGATAATAATTGAACTCAACATTTCTGTATATTGTGACAAAACCATAAACATCTTAATAGCTCCTATTTGATTTAAGATTGTATATTGTTTGTATTGGGATCTGTTAATCTTGTTCTCCCCCTTAAAGGAAAAGCAATGGAACCCTGCAAGGACACTATGTAAGTTTTTATAGGGTAAAAACTGTAATGCTTGTATCCACAGTGCTAGAAGGAAAGACACATGAACAACATGAAAAAACAAGGGAAGAAAGTGTTCTAAATGATCCGTGGCCAGCACAACAGAAGAAATGATAGAGAAAGATTTCAGATGTACAAATTAAAAGTTATGTGAATTAAAGAATGATATAAGAGAACAAATACAGGCATCAAAAGATCATTTAAATAAAGACCTACATAAGCAAATAAGGAAGCAAAAGATTACTTCAATAAAGAGATAGAAGCTTTGAAACAAACAAACAAAAATCCCAGAAATCCTTGACATAAAAGAAATAATAAACCAAATAACAAAACTCAATAGAAAGCACCGTCAAGAGATTAGATCACTTGGAACACAGGACCTCAGACAATGAAGACAAAATATATAATCTTGAAAAGAACATTAAAAGCACAGTGAAGATGGTAAGAAACCATAAGCAGAACATTCAAGAATTAGGGGTTAACATAAAAAGACCAAATTTAAGAAATATTGGGATAGAGGAGTGCATAGAGTTCTAAACCAAAGGAATAGATAATCTATTCAATGAAATAATATCAGAAAATTTTCCAAACATGAAGAATGAATTGGAAAATCAAATTCAAGATGTTTATAGGACACCAAATGTACAAAATCACAACAGATCTGCATCAAGGCACATTATAATGAAAATGCCTAACACAGAGAATAAGGAGAAAATTTCAAAAGCCACAAGAGAAAGGAATCAGAATACTTCTAAGGGGAAACAAATTAGGATATCTACAGATTTTTCAACCCAGACTCTGAAAGCTAGAAGATCCTGGAACAACATATACCAATCTGTGAAAGAAAATGGATGCCAACCAAGAATCTTATATCTGACAAAATTAAGCTTCCTATTTGACAATGAAATAAAAACATTCCATGATAAACAAAAGTTAAAAGAAATTACAGGTAGAGATCCTGCAATACAAAATATCCTTGGCAAAGTATTCCATGAGGAGTAAATGAAAAACAACAATGAAAATCAGTGAAGGAAGGTATAACACTAAAGAAGAAACTAATAAAAGGAAAAACCAAGTCAAGATAAATACCAAAAATAAACTAAGTGACTAGGAATACAAATCATGTCTCAATAATGACCCTGAATAATAATGGCCTAAACTCAACAATCAAAAGACATTGACTGGCAGATTGGATTAAAAAAATAAGACCCAACACTATGCTGCCTTCAAGAGACTCATCTCATAGGAAAAGACCTCCACACACTGAAGGTGAAAGGTTGGAAAAAACATTACCACTCACATGAACTGCAGAAGCAAGCAGGGATTTCCATCTTCATATCAAATAAAGTACACTTCAAGCCAAAGAAAATCAAAAACGATAAAGAAGGACATTTTATACTACTTAAGGGAACCATATATCAACAAGACATAACAATTACAAATAATATATGCCAGAACAATGGAGCATCTATGTTCATCAAATAAACTTTTGCCAAATTCAAGAGTCAAATAGACCACAACCGAATAATTCTGTGTGAGTATAATACACCTCTTTCATCACTGGATGGATCTTCCACACAAAAGCTAAACAAAGAAAATATAACTCAATAATATAATCAATAACTTAGGCTTAACAGCATACATGTATGCATATATATATATATATATATATATATATATATATATATAAAACATATATGTGTGTGTGTGTGTGTATGTTATCTATCAATCAGTGAATTCACTTTCTTCTCAGCAGCACATGGATTCTTTGTAAAATATACCATATATTATGCCACAAAGCAACTCTTAACAAATACAAAAAATAGAGCTACTACCCTGCATTCTATCAGATCACAATATAATAAAATTAGAAATCTGAAATAAAAAATAATAATAAAAGCTACTATATCACCTGTAGACTAAATAATATGCTATTGAATGAACACTGGGTTGCAAAATACATCAAAGAGAAGATTTAAAAATTCTTAGAGGTAAATAAAAATACTGACAACATATCGAAATCTCTGAGACACTATAAAGGTAGTAATAGGAAAGTTCATTGTATGGAGTTAGTTCCTTAAAAGAAGAAAAAGACAATAAATAAATACTTAGCATTACATCTCAAAGCCCTAGAAAAAGAAGAACAAATCAACACCAAAAGCAGTAGAAGACAGGAAATAAACAAAATGAAAGCTGAAATCAATGAAATTAAAACAAAAGAAACAATTGAAAATTTACAAAACAAAAAGTTGGTTCTTTGAAAAAATAAATAAAATTAATAAACCTTTAGCCATGCTAATGAAGATAAGGAGAGAAAAAACTCAAATTACTAACATCAGTGATGAAAAAGAAAATATCATGATGGACACTACAGAAATTCAGAAGATAATTAGAGATTATTTTAAAAATTTGTATTCCAATAAAATAGAAATATCAAAGGCATCAACAAATTTCTAGAGTCAAAGTAAGTCCCATTTGTTGATTCTTGTTATTAACTCTTGTGCTATGGGTGTCCTATTAAGGAATTTGAAGCCCGACCCCACAATATGTAGATCAGAGCCAACTTTTTCTTCTATGAGACTCAGAGTCTCTGATTTGATATCAAGCTCCTTGATCCATTTTGAGTTAACTTTTGTGCATGGCGAGAGGAGGGGATTCAGTTTCATTTTGTTGCATATGGATTTCCAGTTTTCCCAACACCATTTGTTGAAGATGCTATCCTTCCTCCATTGCATGCTTTTAGCTCCTTTATCAAATATAAGATAGTTGTAACTTTGTGGATTAGTCTCTGTGTCCTCTATTCTGTACCATTGGTCCACCCACCTGTTTTGGTACCAGTACCATGCTGTTTTTGTTACTATTGCTCTGTAATATAGTTTGAAATCTGGTATCGCTATACCGCCTGATTCACACTTCCTGCTTAGAATTGCTTTTTCTATTCTGGGTCTTTTATTTTTCCAAATGAATTTCATGATTGCTTTAGCAAGAGAAATAATAAGAGAGGTAAATAGGGAGCCTACATCATGGGAACAAATTTTTACTCCTCACACTTCAGATAGAGCCCTAATATCCAGAGTATACAAAGAACTCAAAAAATTAGACAATAAGATGACAAATAACCCAATCAACAAATGGGCCAAGGACCTGAACAGACACTTCTCAGAGGAGGACATACAATCAATCAACAAGTACATGAAAAAATGCTCACTATCTCTAGCAGTCAGAGAAATGCAAATCAAAACCACCCTAAGATACCATCTCACTCCAATAAGATTGGCAGCCATTCTGAAGTCAAACAACAAGTGCTGGTGAGGATGTGGGGAAAAGGGTACTTTTGTACATTGCTGGTGGGACTGCAAATTGGTGCAGCCAATTTGGAAAGCAGTATGGAGATTCCTGGGAAAGCTGGGAATGGAACCACCATTTGACCCTGCTATTGCCCTTCTCAGACTATTCCCTAAAGACCTTAAAAGAGCGTACTACAGGGATACTGCCACATCAATGTTCATAGCAGCACAATTCACAATAGCTAGACTGTGGAACCAACCCAGATGCCCTTCAATAGATGAATGGATAAAAAAAATGTGGCATTTATGCACAATGGAGTATTACGCAGCACTAAAAAATGACAAAATCATGGAATTTGCAGGGAAATGGAAGGCACTAGAGCAGATGATGCTAAGGGAAGCTAGCCAATCCCTAAAAAACAAATGCCAAATGTCTTCTTTGATATAATGAGAGCAACTAAGAACAGAGCAGGGAGGAAGAACAGGAGGAAATGATTAACATTAAACAGAGACATGAGGTGGGAGGGAAAGGGAGAGAAAAGGGAAATTGCCTGGAAATGGAAGGAGACCCTCATTGTTATACAAAATTACATATAAGAGGTTGTGAGGGGAATGGGAAAATAAACAAGGAGAGAAATGAATTACAGTAGATGGGGTAGAGAGAGAAGATGGGAGGGGAGGGGAGGGGGGATAGTAGAGGATAGGAAAGGCAGCAGAATACAACAGTCACTAATATGGCATTATGTAAAAATGTGGATGTATAATCGATGTGATTCTGCAATCTGTATTTGGGGTAAAAATGGGAGTTCATAACCCACTTGAATCTAATGTATGAAATATGATATGTGAAGAGCTTTGTAATGTTTTGAACAACCAATAAAAAAACAAATTTCTAGAGTCATATGATTTACCAAACTGAATCAGGATGATATACCCAAGGTAAATCAATTATAAACAATGGAATAGAAAATGCCATCAGAAGCCTACCAACCAAGAAAAGCCCAGGACCAGATTGATACACATCTGAGTACTCCAAGACCTTCAAAGAAGAACTAATAACAATACTCTGCAAATTATTGTATGAAATAGAAAAAGAGTAAACACTTACAAACTCATTCTATGAGTCCAATACCACCCTGATTTCAAATCATACAAAGACACATAAAAGAATGAAAATTTCAGACCAATATCTCTAGTGAAAATAGATGCAAAAATTTTCAATAAAATTCTGGCATATTGAATACAAAAACATATCAAAAAGATGGTACATCACAATCATATGGGTATTATCCCAGGTATGCAAGGTTGGTTCAACATAGAGAAATAAATAAATGTAATTCATCACATCAATAGAATTAAAGATAAGAATTATATGATCAAAACAATAGATGCAGAAACAGCATTCAACAAAATACAAAAAACCGCTTTATGTTCAAAACACGAGAAAAACAAGATAACAGAGACATATCTCAACATTGTAAAGCAATCTATGCTAAGCCCCAGGTCAACATCATTCTAAATACAGAAAAATTGAAAGCATTCCCTCCAAAAACTGGAACAAGACAGAGATGTCCTCTTCCATTACTTCTATTTAACATAGTTCTTGGAACACTGGCCAGAGCAATTAGATTAAAGACATTAAAGGGATATGGATAAGAAAAGAAGAACTCAAATTAGCACTATTTGCCAACAATATGATTATATACCTAGAAGATCCAAAAAATTCAACCAGAAAACTTCTAGAACTAATAATAAATTCAGCAAGGTAGCAGAATATAAAATCAACACCCATAAATCAAAGGCATTTCTGTATATCAGTGACAAATCCTCTGAAAGGGAAATGACAAAAACTACCCCATTTACAATAGTCTGAAAAAAATAAAATACTTGGGAGTCAACTTAATGAAAAAGGTGAAAGACCTCTACAACAAAAACTACAGAACACTAAAGAATGAAATTAAAAAAGACCTCAGAAGATGGAAAGATCTCCCTTGTTCTTGGATAGGCAGAATTTATATTGTCAAAATGACCACAATACCAAAAGCACTATAGAGATTTAATGCAATTTCAATCAAAATCCCAAAGACATAGCAAAAGCAGTTGTGAAACTCATCTGAAGAAATAGGAAACCCAGAATTGCTAAAGCAATTCTTAGCAAGAAGAGTGAAGCAGGTGGCATTATTATACCAGATCATAAACTATACTACAGAGAAATAGTAACAAAAACAGCAGGGTATCGGCATCAAAACAGACTGGTAGACCAATGGTACAGAATAGAGGACACAGAGACTAATCCACAAAATTACAGTTATCTCATATTAGGTAAAGGTGCCAAAAACATGCATTGGAGAAAAGATAGCCTTTTCAACAAATGATACTGGGAAAACTGGAAATTTATTTGCAACAAAATAAAATAAAGACATTATCTCTCACCATGCAAAAACTCAACTCAAAGGGGATAAAAGACCTGCGAATTAAACCAGAGACCTAATACAAGAAAAAGTAGGCCCAATCTTCATCATATTGGATTAGGTCCTGATTTCCTTAAAGACTCTTATAGGGCAACAAATAAAATCAAGAATCAATAAATGGAATGGATTCAAACTAATAAGCTTCTTCTCAGCAAGAAAAAAAAAACAATCAGTGAGGTAAATAGAGACCCTATAGCATGGGAGCAAATTTTTCCCACAAGCACATCTGATAGAACACTAATCTCTAATATATATATATATATAAAGAACTCAAAAATATTAATACCAAAAATAAATAAACAAAAAAACCCACAAATAAACCAATCAATCAATTAACCAACAAAGGAAATGAACAGACACTTTTCAGAAGAGGATATACAATCCATCAACAAATATATGAAAAAATGTTTCAACATCTCTAGCAATTAGAGAAATGCAAATCAAAACTACTCTAAAGTTTCATCTCACTCCAGTCAGAAGGCAGCTATTAAGAATTCAAACAACAATAAGTGTTGGCAAGGATGTGGGGGAAAAGGTACACTCGTATGTTGCTGATGGGACTAAAAATTGGTGCAGCCAATCTGGGAAGCAGTTGAAGATTCCTTGAAAAACTTGGAATGGAACCACCATTTTACCCAGCTATCTCACTCGACAGTTTATACCCAAAGGATTTAAAAACAGCATACTACAGTGATGTAGCCACATCAATGTTTATAGCAGCACAATTCACAATAGATAAATTGTGGAACCAACCTAGATGCCCTTCCGTAGATGAATGGATAAAGAAAATGTGGTATATATACACAATAGAATACTATTCAGCTTTAAGAGAATAAAATCATGGCATTTGCAGGTAAATGAATGGAGTTAAAGAATATAATGCTAAGTGAAATATATATTTTGGGGGGATATATATATATATGCAGAATGTTTTCTCTAATATGTGGATGCTGATCCATAATGAATATGAGGGTAGGGATCATGGGAGGAGTGTAGGAACTTTAGATAGGGTAAAGGGGAGGGAGGAGAAAGGAATGGGGATGGGGATAAGAGAGACAGTGGAATAAGATGGACATCATTATCTTAAGTACATGTATGAAGACATAAATGATGTGACTCTACATTGAGTCCAACCAGAAAAAAGAAAAATTGTGTTCTGTATGTGTACTATGAATTGAAATGCATTCTGCTGTCATGTATAACAAATTAGAATAAATAAATTAAAATAAAAGCAAGAAAATTTATATACCCTGTGATCCCTAGAGGGAGTCTATATTCCTTTTTTTTCTTTTCTTAGAGTAGTTTTGACTTGCATTTCTCTAATTGCTAGAGATGTTGAAACATTTTTCATATATTTGTTGATTGATTGTACATCTTCTTCTGAGAAGTATCTGTTCATTTCCTTGGCCCATTTACTGATTGAGTAAATTTTTTTTGGTGTTTACCTTTTTGAGTTCTTTATACACCCTAGAGATTAGTCTCTGATATGCAAGGGGTATAAATTTGCTCCCATTCTGTAAGCTCTCTGTTCACCTCACTGATTGTTTCTTTTGCTGAGAAGGTGTTTAATTTGAATCTATACCATTTATTAATTCTTGATTTTAATACCTGCGCTAGAGGTGTCTTATTCAGGAAGTAGGTGCCTAATTCAATATGATGAGATTTGGGCCTACTTTGTCTTCTATTAGACATAGGGTCTCCATAGGTCCTTGATCCAGTTTGAGTTAAGTTTTTGCATGGTGAGAGATAGTGTCTTTATTTCATTTTGTTGCATATAAATTTCCAACTTTCTCAGTATCATTTGTTGAAGAGACTATCTTTTCTCCATTGTGTGTTTCAGGTGCCTTTACCTAATATGAGATAACCGTAATTTGTGAGTTAGTCTCTCTGTCCTCTATTCTGTACCATTGGCCTATTAGTCTGTTTGGTGTCAATACCCTGCTGTTTTGTTACTATTGCTCTGTAGTATAATTTAAGTTCTGGTATACTGATGCCACCTGCTTCACTCTTCTTGCTAAGAATTGCTTTGGCTATTATGGGTCTCTTATGTTTCCAGATGAATTTCATGACTGCTTTTTCTATTTCTATGAGGAATGCCATTGGGATTTTGATTGGAATTGAATTAAATCTGTATAGTGCTTTTGGTTTTGTGGTTATTTTGACAATATTAACTCTGCCTATACAAGAACAGGGAGATCTTTCCATCTTCTAAGGTCTTCTTTAATTTCATTCTTTAGTGTTCTGTAGTTTTTATTGTAGAGGTCTTTCACCACTTTTGTTAGGTTGATTCCCAAGTATTTTGTTTTATTCATACTATTGTAAATGGGGTAGTTTTTGTCATTTCCCTTTCAGAGGATTTTTCACTGATACACAGGAATGCCTTTGATTTACGTGCTTCGATATTGTATCATGCTCCTTTGTCGAATTTATTTTTTAGTCCTGGAAGTTTTCTGATTGAATTTTTTGGATCTTCTAGGTACAGAATCATATCATTGGCAAACAGTGCTAATTTGAATTCTTCTTTTCCTATCCATATCCCTTTAATTTCTTTCACCTGTCTAATTGCTCTGGTGTTTCAAGAACTGTGTTAAATAGAAGTGATGAAAGAGGGCATCCCTGTCTTGTTCCAGTTTTTAGATGGGAATAATTTTGATTTTTCTCCATTTAGAATGATGTTGGTTTGGGACTTAGCATAGTTAGCTTTTACAATGTTGAGGTATGTTTCTTATATCCCTAGTTTTTCTAGTGTTTTTTAAATCATGCTTTTATAGTGTTTTGTAACTATATTTAGTAGTAAGATTCATTGTGATATATGCATACATGCCATAGCATACTTTACTATACATTCTACAGTCTTTGGGAAATTACCATAGTAGGAAAAAAAAAGTGGAAGTTCAATCAATTAGCCTGAAAAAAAAATCTCAATCTTATAAAGTCAAGGAGACTAGAGAGATTCCAAAAAGGAGACTGAGGATTACCGCCCTCTAAGGATAAATAACTAAGAGGATGGCATGATGGTTTGGAAGCAAAGTGCAGCAACTCTTAAGAAAAATAAATGTTCTGTCATGTAAAAATGGAACCCTTCAGTCAGTTATGATAATAACTGAGAATTTTATATTGAGTTTAGCAACAGGGACTCATTGATAACCTCACAGGGCAATTTTGGTGGCTGCAGGCTGAGGGAAGGGTAAAGCCATCACAGTGCCTTTAGGAGAGAATGGGATGAAGTAAAATAGAAACAATGAATGTAGACAAGTTTTTTTTTTTTTTAAAGAGAGAGTGAGGGGGGGGAGAGAGAGAGAGAGAGAGAATTTTTAATATTTATTTTTTAGTTCTCGGCGGACACAACATCTTTGTTGGTATGTGGTGCTGAGGATCGAACCCGGGCCGCACGCATGCCAGTCGAGCGCGCTACCGCTTGAGCCACATCCCCAGCCCTGTAGACAAGTTTTTTAAGTCTTTCTTCTATAAGTGAGAGCAGAACGATGGGTACTAGCTGCAGGTAGCAGTTGATATCAGAGATTATTGCATTATGTTGCTTTTTCTTATAATACTTTATAATCCTTATATTAATTGCTTTTATAAATTTTTAAAATCGGAGCTATAACAGCATGCTTGGATGCCAATGGGAATTAATCAGTACAGATAAAAATAAAAATAAGGATGCAGGGACAAGAGGAGAAATCTGAAGTAATGGATGGGCATGGTTAGTGAGAGATATGGAACTTGGTACCAAGCACATTTGTTGCCACAGGTAGTAGCTCAGCCAGGACATCTTGGGTTAAAAAAAAAAAGGAAACAGAGTGTGTGGATATGGGTGCAGTGGAATAAATGGATGTGGTGCCTGAAATCTCTGGTTGCTTCAAATTTTTCAGTACTGATGGAGCAAACCATCAGTTAAATATGAATGTTGGAGAAAATAAAGACTCCAGGAAAGAGAAGAAGTATGTAGAATTTTCTGCTTAAAATGTTGTCCATGGAACTGCAACAATGGTAAACCTTAGAACTGCTTTAGAATGCAGAATTTCAGCCCATTCTCCCAGATATACTGAATGAGCACCAGCATTCTAACAGGATTCCCCGATGACCAGTATGTGCATTGAAGTTTGAAAAGCACTAGTCTCAGAATAAGAGAAAAAAAAACACACATTAGTGAAAAATCAAATGACCATAAAGTTACATAACACCCAGAAATCTTGGTGAAATACAATTCCAACTAATAAAAAGGCATGGGTATTTTTGTGAAATTAAAAGGAAGTGGAATTGACTAAGGTAAGGTTTTGCCAATTAGCATTTTTAAGTAAAATAGAGACAGAGGAGTTGAATAATAGAAGAGAATGACTATAATGATGTGCCACAAAACTGAAGGCATATTGTGTACAGGGAAGAGAGACCATGAGGAGGATTAAAGAAGGACAAAATGAAATAGGCCAGTGGTTTTTAGCTTCTAGTGCAGTGGACAGACAGTTATGGGAATAGGAGCACTCGGGGAAGGGGGAGGAAATGCTGGTCAGAGAAGTGACTGCTCCAAATTGAGTAACATGTGACTTATTGCTATTAACAAGGGCAAGCTCTAGGTTTCAGCCATGGGCATAATGAGTGGCAGAAGCTAGATTGAGAATGACACTTGTTGAAAAAGCAGAAGTAAAAAGAATGAGAGGTTGAGGTAGTAGAAGGGTTATCTGTATGGATAATGAAATCATCTAGAGCTTTGACAGTGGTGTTGGCATGAGCCGGAAGTTGATCCCAGAGGAACATAAGGAGTCTATGGTCCAAGAATCTCTAGGTAACTGAACAAAGGAGGGTATGCAGTGGTATAGTCTACTGCCATTAGATTAATTATGGGTGGGTTTAGGGAGCTACATAGCAATGCACAGCAAGAAAAGACATCTATTCTACCCAAGACTAAATGGTAAAAGATGCATGGGAAGGAAAACACCTATCCCTTAAGACAATGAAGATGGGTCAGAAAAGGAAACCATAATAAGTCAGGATCAAGCACATGATTAAGTAGCCCTGAATGAGTCCAGGAAGATAACAGGGTGAAGCTGCAGGATGATTTTATGGAGGTACAATCGACGGGTGGATCTCTTTTCCAAAGAGAATCCTGCCCATGGCACTTTGAACCTGATTGGGATGAATCTAATCCATACACAAAACTTTAGGAGTCTGTCTTAGTCAGTTTAGGTTGCTGTTATGGTTTGGATGTAAGGTATCCCCCAAAAGCTCATGTGTGAGACAATACAAGAAGGTTTAGAAGAGAAATGATTGCATATCTTAACCCAATCAGTGAATGATCTCCCTGATGGGATTCACTGAGTGGTAACTGAAGGAAGATTGAGTGTGGCTAGAGGAGGTGGGTCCCTGGGGGCATGCCTTTGTTGTATATATCTTTTATCTGGAGAGTACAGTCTCTCTTTCTCCGCTTTCTAATCATCATGTGAGCTAATTCCTCCACCACACACTTATACCATGATGTTCTGCCTCATCTTAAGCCCCAAGAAATAGAGCCAGCTGTCTATGGACTGAGACCTCTGAAACCATGAACCCCAATATGAGCTTTGCCTCCTATAACATTGTTCTGGTTGGGTCTTTTAGTCAGAGTAGCAAAAGAGCTGACTAAAACAGTTGCTATAACAAATTACCATGGAGCAGGTAGAATAAAAATAAATATTTATTTCTCACAATTCTGGAACCTGGGGAAAGTCAAAGAACAAGAGGCTGGTATATTTGGTTTTGGTGAGGGACCACTTCCTGGTTTGCAGATGGCTGTGTTTTCAATGTACCTCACATGGGGGATAGCAGAGAGACAGAACAAGGTCTTTGATATTTTACTTATAAGGTGACTAATCTCACTATGAGGGCTCTACCCCAATAGCATCTTCACCTCCAAGGCCCCCAACTCCTAATACTATCACATTGCAGGCCAGGATTTCAACATATTAATGGAGGGGAGCCAAAGAGTCAGTCCATAACAGAATCCTTTTTTGTTTGTGTGTTTTTCATTTTAATTGAAGAATTACAAATCTACAGACTCAATGAATTTTCATAAGCTGAAAACACCTAGGTACCCATCCCTTGTGCCAAGGACCAGAGCATCATCAGCTTTCTTGGACACTCTTCCAGTCAGGACCAGTCTTCAGAACAAGCCACTTCTGTGTTTCTCACACCATGGAGTTTCCCAAGCTCCATCCAGACATCGTTGATGAGCACAAAATGTTGAACAAAAGTGTTTTCACAAAGTAGGTAGTTCTTTGTGGCTCGCATTGGACACATTGATTGCTAGCACAAAAGCCATGGGAGAAATTGTTAGCCCTAGAGCCTGGATCCAGGTGAAAAAATTACCTCTACTTCCTAATGTTCTTACAGTACTTTGTGCCTACCTCAATGATAACTTGTTTAGTACATTTTTATGATTGCATGGTATTCATCTTGTTGTCTCCAAACACCACACACACACACACACACACACACACACACACACACACAAACACACATACACATTATTTGCTTTTGTGTTTGTTAAATTTCTACTCCTATGGCTTGGAACCACGTTTCTTACATGATAGATTTCTTTTTTAAACATGTTAATCAGAAATACATGGATATCTCTTCAATTAATCCTAATACCATGTGAAAAATCAAACAATTTCCCAGGAAAACTGTGTCTTTATACTGACCCTTGCCTATGGCTTCATATATACACATTTTATAGTGTTTGATGTCAATCATCTGGGGAAGCATTAAACATGAGCTGGTTGTAAATACATCTTATCAAACCCTAAATTCCATGAACTAATTCTATGAAGTATATAATTGCAGGAATGGCATTTTACAATGAATTAAATCCATCTTTTTAAAAATCTTTCTCCTAAAATCCTTCAACAGATGATACAAAGGTATTAATTAAGGAACTACCATGTACAGAGAGCTATTTTGCAATGTTCTCAGAATCAAACAAGAGCTTAGACAACATGATTCCTACTTTGGAATTTTATTTTGGCATCATCCCACTGAAAAAGTAAGGAAAAAACTATATAATATTTGCAGATGAAAGCACCAATATGCAAACAGATTCTGTGCTCTCTTATAACACCTTTGTTTCTAGTTGATTCTTAATACTGTTTAAAGCTACTCAATGCTTGAAACTTCACTATCAGTGATTTGTTGTTTCTGTATTCTGTGAACACAAAGTCATCTCACTTTCAAGATTAGAAAATCTCTGTATTTTGAATGAATTGATTTCAGTAGAGTAGAGGAGGAATACTACAAAACAATACTTAGGTCATCAATGTTGGGGTGTCCAGTGATTTGTTATAAAATCACCTTTCTCCCCAATTCATTTATCAACTTAATTCAGTTGATAACTACTAGGGCCCATTATGTGCAAGGCACTCCTTCATGTACTGGGGATACAACAATGATGAAGAGTTGAGAGTCCTAGTGCTCAAGCAAGTTACACTTTAGTGCAGAAAAAAAAAAAATCACTGTGCCCCCCCCAAATAATTTTACCTTCCATCTATACATGGTAAATTTTGCTTTTTTAGTTCTAAGCTGGGTGCAAAATACAGTTATTGTGATGATTATTCAGTGTGTTAACTTCAGTATGTTAAGAGATGCTCAGATAGTTGGTAAATTTTTATTTCATATTATTTCTGGGTGTGACTGTGAAGGTGTTTCTGAAAGGAGTTAGCATTTGAGTCAGTACACTGAGGTAAGAAGATCCACCTTCACCAATGTAAGTAGTCATGATCCAATTAATTATCATCTAAATAGAAAATCAGGTGGAGGAAGAATGAACTCTTTTTTTTCTTAAGCTAGGATATCCATCTGCTCCTGTCTCGGATCTTAAAATCCTAGTCTGTGGACTTTGGACTCTGAAAATTACACAAATCTCTGCCCCCACATCAGTTCTGAGGATATATATATATATATATATATATATATATATATATATATTTCCTATTGGTTATGCTTCTATAAAGAATCCTGATTAATACACCTGCATTTTCACATGCCTAAATAAGTTTGAAAGAAAACACACTACCTCCTTTCAGATAGGCCACATTCCTAATGATGACACTATTCCTCTCTGCCTTCACTCACATGGAAGCCTATGAATTACTCTTAATCTGTCCCCTTCTCCAAACTCTCTCAGTGTTCAGTCTTCCAGTCCTACATGACTCTCCCACATAATGAATTGTACTTCTGTCTTTATCTTCCTCTGCCTTCTCCTTCTATCTTTATCATATATCATCATCTCCAACACAGGCTATTGACATATTGCCCCAGAAAGGTGCCTGGGATTTTGCTACTCTGCCCCTTTAACATGCTGTTCACACACTCAGGATGATAATGCAGAGCCTATAATTTAGCTACAGAATGCATCTGAGTAAGAGTTTTAATGGAGTCACCTACAAAATAATACAAGTGAAAATAATAAAGGTGACTGACTTCTAAAGAATATTTCATGGACCTCCTGTATATTCAAATAAACTTGTGTAGCAGACAAATAGAATTACTCCCGTTTTGCAGAAAAGAATAATGTTTCTCAAAAATCTCCAGTGTGAACATGCAGATTCAGGCTCTTCTCTAAACTCTGAGTACATCTGCTTTTTTGGACTTAGAATGGTCATCTGTCTCTGTTTCCTTGTTTATAAAGCAAAGATATCAGATAAAAGTTTTTAATGGCTCTTAATCTACCTCTCCTTTTTTTTTTGTTAGGGATAATCCATTTATTTGAGAATTAAATGAAATCTTTGGCATCTTTTCACAGATAATTTAACTCATACATATGAGTGTTAGTCTTTAAGGGGGTTCACAGAAGCCATGGTAAAAACTCTTGTAAAATGATCTAAAATGATCCAACTATGCATATGGAGTTCATGTCAAGTTCCTAAGTCAGTGTTATTGGCAAAGTTTGAACTTCTGAAATGTTTCCTGAATTAAGTAAGAGAAATTCTCATAAACATTCTTTTGTTTTTCCTTCTCTGATTGCATTGAACTTCTAGCTTCAATGGTAACTTTAAGTCACATTGCTCTTTGAGATGCTATTAGCAGCCACCCATTCCAGTTGGAAAATATCATGAGCAGGTTAAAGCAATGATGCCCACTCCCTAAGAGATGTACACCCAACTGGACATGTACACCTAACTCTAGAACATGTCTTGTCAGTAGATACAAATAGAGCCACTAACAATAGCAAGGAGCACTCATAGGGTGAGAAGCAGGTGATTAATATTTTAAAAAGCATGATTTCCAGCTTCAATACTGCCCAATCTCAATCTGTGTTGGGAATGTAGCCCAAGTATTATGTACTAACAAGGAGAGATTCTCAGACTATACTTCCTGTAAATGAGTTTATTAACTGTGAAAGTAGCATTGTCGCTTCCAGTTTTAAAATGTGTCAAGACATGTGTAAATATTACCAAAGTATGCTTTATGCACATATGAATATGCCCATTATTCTCTCTAATTATTTTTGTGAAATTAAGTGCATTAATAAAAGAAAAGCATGGACTCATCTGCAAATAGAAGTTTATGCTATGAGAGAATCCAAAGATTCTTATTTCTATTAAGTTTCTGATGATATTTTTTCATAGAAATAGAAAAAGCAGACAGGAAGCTAGTTTGAAAAATAAGAGGCCCAGAATAGCTAAAGCAATCCTCAGTGAGAAAAGTGAAGCTAGCAGCATCATAGTACCAGATCTTAAATTATACTATACAGCTATAGTAACAAAAACAGCATGGTATTGACACAAAACAGACAAGAAGACCTATGGTACAGTATAGAAGACACAGAGACAAACACACATAGAACAGTTATCTCATACTAGACAAAGGCACCATAAACATACATTGAAGAAAAGGTAACCTCTTCGACAAATGGCGCTGGGAAAACTGGAAACCCATATGAAATAAAATAAAATTAGACTCCTATCTCTCACCCTGCACAAAACTCAACTCAAAGTGGATCAAGAACCTAGGCATTAGACCAGAGGCCCTGTGCTTATTAGAAGAAAAAGTAGGCCCAAATCTCCATCGTGTCAGCTCAGGAACTGAATTTCTCAACAAGACTGACAGGCAGTAAAAGAACGAATCAATAAATTGAATTTTATCAAACTAAAAAGCTTCTTCACAGCAAAGGAAACAATAAAGAACATAAAGAGAAAGCCTATAGAATGGGAAAAAAAATCTTTGCCATCTACACCTCAGATAGAGCATTAATCTCCAGGATATATAAAGAACTTAAAAAAAAAACTTCACACCAAATTTAAAAAAAAAATAACCTATAATGGTTAATTTGAATTTTCAACTTGATTGGATTATTATATGATAAAGATTAAGAGGCTTTTGGGTGTGTGAATGAGGGTGAGTCTGGGAAAGATTAGCATGTGGGATAGAAAACTGAAGTGTAGACCCTCCCTAAGCATGGGCAGCACCATCCCACAGGATGGTGGCTTGAATGGAATGAAATTTGGAAGAATGAGGAAGCGGCAGTAGATGCAGGCTTAATTCTGCTTGAATGGGTTCTTGATTCCTGTGCTGATTGCCTCAGGATATCGAACTTTCCTTCCTTCAATCTTTCAAAGAGGACTCTGCCAGTGATTCTCCAGGGAGTTTCCAGAAGACTTAGTCTTTAACTGGGGTAGCACCATTGATCCCTCTTGTTCTGAGGCTTCAGCTTCTTGGACTGCACAGCTATGGGTTCCTACAGCTCTCCAGCCTGAAGATGGCCATTGTGAACTATCTAGCTTCTGATCCTGCATGCCAATCTAATAAACACCCATTTAATAATCATACTTCCTATTGATTCTGTGTCTCTAGAGAACCCTAATACATAACCAAATCTATAAATGGGCAAACGAACTAAACATACACTTCACAGAAGAAGAAATAAAAATGGTCTCATTTAGAGAAATGCAAATTAAAACTATACTCAGATTTCATCTAACTCCAGTCAGAATGGCAATTATCAAGAATATAAGTAAGAATAAATGTTGGCAAGGATGTGGGGATAAAGGTTCACTCATACATTTTTGATGGGACTGTGAATTGATGCAACCACTCTGGAAAGAAATATAGGGACCTCAGAAAACTTTGAATGAAGCCACTATTATGACCAAGTTGTTCTACTCCTTAGGATATACCCAAAGGACTTAAAACCAGTATACTATAGTGATGCGGTGACATCAGTGTTCGTAGAAGCTCAATTCACCATAAGTAAGCTATGGAACCCACCTAGGTGTCCTTCAACAATGAATGGATAAAGAAAATATGGTATATATAAATAGTGGAATATTATTCAGCCTTAAAGAACAATAAAATGATGGAATTTGCCAGTAAGTGGATGGAGCTAGAGAATATCATGCTAAGTGAAATAAGCCAATCCCCCCAAAAAACAAATGCCAAATGTTCTGTCTGAATTACAGATGCTGACTCACAATAGGTAAGGGCAAGGGGTGGGGAGGAGTAGAAGTTCACTGGGTTGGATAGGGGAAAATGGGGGGAAGGGAGGGAGGATGGAAATGGGAAAGACAGAATGAATCAGATATAACTTTCCTATGTTCATACATGAATAGATGACCAGTGTAACTTTGCATCATATACAATCACAAGAATGGGTTGTTATACTCCATGTATGTATGCTATGTCAAAATACATTCTACTGTCCTGTATATAACTAAAAAGAACAAATTAAAAAAATTAGAAAAAAACAGAGTATAGCTGGACTGGACTAGTGGGATGACCAGGATGGGGGCCCACCTTCACTGATAAAGCCAATGTGACTAATTGACTCACTTCAGCTACCTCTTGTCCCCAAAGTTTGGACAGAAGTCACCCAGCTCAAAGCCTTAACCCTCTGATCACATAGTTGGTCTTGGTATATAAGACCAATTTAATAATCTGATTGCTAAAGAGTTTCATTATTGATCTTAAATAATTTCAAATGTTGTATAAGGGTCCCAGCATGAATACAGGAGAGGCATTTTTCCACTCAGCAAATTACAAGGGTTTAGAGTCTCCTCTCAGGAACTAGGGACAAAGGCCAACTAACAATGGAAAATTCTTTCCTCTACAAAGTTTTATTATTTTGTTGAATCTCATAATATAATATTCCAAATATTAAGCATATCCATAAGAATATCTTAAAAGAATATGAATTAGGAGTTGGGAGGTATCTCTGTGGCAGAGAGCATGCTTAGCCTCTGTGAGGCCCTGGGTGTAATTCTCAGCACCAAAAAGAATAATGAAAATAACAAGGATCTTCTCATGGACACAATTATCAAACACAGGAAATATTATACACATATAATAGGAATACCTAATACAGAGTCCATATAGAGTCCAAATTCAATTTTCTTTAGGTGTCTCAGTTTTTTTTTCCCTTTCAGTCAGGTTAATTCTAGAATCACATATTTCCTTTGATAACGTCCTATTACATTTTAAACAGAATCCTACCAACAAGGTAAGCAAGACTACCAACAAGGTGTTTTATTAAAATGTTTCCCCACAGTTTGGAGTTGCCTGATTACTTCCTGTTGATGTGATTCAGGTTACTTGTCTCCTGGCAGGAATAGTGGACAAGCTTTATAGTGCCCTCCTCAGAAAACCACATCAGAAGGTACTTGATCCTTTGATTTAAGTCATGAACACACTGTGCCACTGGAAAGTTAACATATTATTTGTGCTATTGTTATTGTAGTATAAAATCATAATTATTTTCCCTTTGTAATTAGTAAGACATCACAGGGAAAAGCTTTGAGACTATGTAAATAAGCTATCCTGGAACAAACTTTCACGTGAGATTTAGTGTCATGAAAGATTCTCACCCACATCAGTAATGGCTACGGTGGTGGCAAAGTGCTGATTTTTTTTTTTTAAAGAGAGAGTGAGAGAGGAGAGAGAGGAGAGAGAGAGAGAATTTTTGATATTTATTCTTTAGTTCTCAGCGGACACAACATCTTTGTTGGTATGTGGTGCTGAGGATGGAACCCGGGCCGCACGCATGCCAGGCGAGCACGCTACCGCTTGAGCCACATCCCCAGCCCAAAGTGCTGATTTTCTAACTCCACTGTTTCTTCCCTGTTACTCATTATTCTACTGTGGAAAAGAGATCTCCGCCAACACCTTTTTGTTTCTTTGTGCAATACTTAGTATCAAAGTGTTTTAGCTGGCTCTTTTGCTGCTCTGACCAAAAGAACTGACAAGAAAAAATATAGGAGGAAAGGTTATTTGGGGTGCTCATACTTTCAGAAGTCTCAGTCCATAGATGGCCAACCTCATTCTTTTGGGCCCGAGAAAAAGCAGGCCATTGTGATGGAAGGCATGGCAGAGGAAAGTGGGTCAGGACATGGCAACAGAAGGCAGGGAGAACTCTCCTCACCATGACTTAATATATGCCCCCAAGGACCCACCTCATCCAGCCTTATCCTATCAATTACCACTCAGTTAGTTAATCCCCATCAGGGGATCAATTCACAGACTGGGTTAAGGCTCTCATAACCCAATCATTTCATCTCCTTGCATCGTCTAACACATGAGCTTTTGGGAGACACCACGTGTCTTAACCATACCAGAGTCATGATTTTGGGGTTTTGTTTGACGTATAATTAAAATTCTGTTACATTTTTACATGTAAGCTTATATATTTACCATTCAGCAAAACACTGTACAGAAAATGGTCTTCTTTTAGAGAATATTGTTTTATATCTCTCAACAAGTAAGAAAACTATGGTTTTTGAATCAGCTGAAAGAATAATTACCTAGCTCTTAATATCTAAATCCACTCACTGATATATGTGTGTTGGAATAAAGAAGGTTCCTTTCATATTGATGTGTGTGTGGTCATGTGTATGTGTGTGCATGTGTGCATGTGTGTGTGTGTGTATGTGTGTGTGTTTTGCAGGGGATTAAATCCAGGCTTCCCTCATGCTTAGCACACACTCACCACTGAGCTACATTCCCAGCCCAGTAGTTCATTTAAAATAAACAAATGAACAAAGCAAAGGTAAACTTCTGTCTTTGGAATGGCAGTCATCCAGAGAATGTGTTTTTTGGTGGAAATAATCCCCAAAGCACTAACTCAATTTGTACTCTAAAACATACTCCCTAATGAGAGAAGAACTCTGCAAATGCTGCAGCTGCAAGGTCAGTTTCAAATCAGAGCAATCAGTTTGTATATTACACAATGATTTCAGTGGGAGATGTGGATGAGCATGGGCCTCCTGCAGCCCACCTTCTGCAATGAAGCAAGCAGTGGTTGCTGGGTGCATCTGTGCTGGATGTGAAGTTTGTCCTACCAAGTCGCTTCCAGCTACCTCATTAACGCTCAGGATCCTACCATCACATTTCTGCCCTGGTTAGTAATGTGCTCATGAAATATTTCCTCTTCCACAGATATGGCTGCACACTTTAATTAATGTATAAATCCTTCCACACTCTGAAAGAATGCTCACAGAGCAGATTTCAGGAAGAAGATGAGGAAAAAAAAAGATTCCAATAACAATGAAAAAGAAATGGTCCGTTCACAAGAGTGAGGGGGGAAAGCCTCCAAAGACAATGTTCTTTCTCCTGAGTTCTGTGAGTTGGTCTAGCAGATTATCAAGCCTGAATGACTAAAGGGAACCCTCAAATTTAAGGCCAGCTGATCAGAAGGAATATTAGCCTCAGAAACCCTTAATGTGCCAATGCTGCTGGAAGTGAGGGAAGTTTTGTGAAAGATCCTGCCCCCAACCCCTGAAGATGCCTTAACTCCAGTTGATCAGTGTCAGAAGTCATTGTAGGTTCATTGTATTAGTTTATCAAACTATCAGTTTAATGATTTTTAAGTGGATAAAAAGAAAGCTTAAAGCTTTTGTGTAACTTTAGGAAGCAGGAAAAATAACCCAAACATAATATTCAAAAGACTAGCTATATGTGTCTCCATGGGTACAACATACTAAACACTGAGATTTGTTGGATTAGATGAGCAATTATATTTTTAGTTTCCTTTTTCTCTGGGAGTTGGTTTGGCTTGAAAAAGGTATATTTTAAGCCAGCTTGATTTTATGAGATTAAGATGCTCCAAACTAGACAAGTGCTAAATATATGCCCATTACTAGCATAAGAGTGAAAAAACTTCCCTTGACATGGAAAATAATTAAAATGAAAATTTTAACCATACAGTATTCTCCTGAACATGAAGTGCAGGCTTGGATACAGCCAAGCTATCAGACAAAGGCATTTTAAAAATCTGTGCCTAGTGCATAGTGGATACTCAATAAGTGATGGTAACAATTAATAGTAGGCAAGAAATAAGAGAAACTTGAAGACATGTTGGTTTTCACAATCCCTTTCTTTGATATAGCACTTTTCCTTCTTAAAAATGAGGATTTTGTTGTTGTTCAATATATTCTTACTAAGTTGGAGTGGGATCCTAGGTAAACAGTTTCAATTATCATTGTGATAGTAAAAACGAAAATATAAAAGTAAATGGATTCCCAAGGTCATAATCTCTAAATCCTTAGAAAGTTCAGTGCCTTTTCTTACCATGTTATATTGGTGCCCAAATTGAGGAACTTGATAGCACTTCTAGTCTTCTAGAATCAGAGAGAGAAATGAAGACAAGATGGAGAAAAGGAGGGAGGGAGGGAGGGAGGGAGGGAGGGAGGGAGGGAGGAAGGAAGGAAGGAAGGAAGGAAGGAAGGAAGGAAGGAAGGAAGGAAGCTTTTTATTTGTAAAAAATGTATTCCAGTAATTACATTAACAAGTAAAAATGGAGTTTCCATTAATTTGTTTCAAAATCCTGCACTGCTGTGGTTGTCCCTGTTCATCAGCAACCTGTTCTTTCTTATATAATAAGATTCTTCTTTCCTTATAATCTCATCATTTATATATGTGTCCTCGACCAATTGTTTCTAAATAAATCTTATAAAATCTTGTCCTCATTGCTTGTAACTTTTAAGCAGTAATATAATCTGCTTGAGAATACATATTAATTTAGTACCAATCAACTTGCATGAATTTAGTAGAGAGAATTTACTGTCTCATTCTCTTTCTTTCCTCCTCTTCCTCACCTCTATACATTATAAATGTTGCCCTTTGTATTTCACATCATTACATTGCTACATGCCTGTCATTCTGAGCCATTTCAGTGAGTAAAACCAATTCTTTCCTCCATCCCCTGAAGACAGTTAAGTTTCTGACAAACTAGTTTCTTTCCCTGCCTCTTCGCAACAGCTTAAAGCATCAGAATATTTCAGCGAGATTTTTTAATTATATATCTTAGCCGGGCAACATATTCAGGAGCTATACTTAAATATAACCTGAAATAGACAGAGTATTAAATTAGACAACTAACTAAAGCAACTTTGCCTTGGCACATCTGCCATAAGTATAGGGAGGGGAAGTTTAAAAGTTCATTGGATTAGACCAAGGGGAATGAAGGGAAGGGAGGGGAGACGGGAATAGGAAAGATAGTAAAATGAAGTACACATAAGTTTCCTATGATCATATATAAATACACAACCAGTGTAACTCCCCATCATGTTCAACCACAAGAATGGAATCAAAATTGTAATGGGCTGCACTTCATGTATGTACAATATGCCAAAATACATTCTACTGTCATGTATATCTAAAATCAACAAATTAAAAAAATTAAAAAGAAGTGATAATTTATCTAATTAATTTCAATACCAGAGGTGTTCCAAATTATTTTCTTTTGGTATTTTTTACAGAGTTATAGTGCAAGTGGAATCACAAATATGGTTGGTTTCTAGTAAAAAATGACTATGACCAGCAAACAGATTATTTTAGCAAATTTTTTTTCTGTGCCTAATGAAATATATAAGGTATTATGTTAAAACTGTGGATGACCTAGTGAATCAAAATTATTTTTTTGTTTGTTTGTTCTTTGGTGTTAAGGATTGAACCCAGAGAGGTTTTTTACCACAGAGCCACATCTCCAGCCCTTTTTATTTTATTTTTTTTTATTTTGAGAAAGGGTCTTGCTAAATTGTTTAGGGCCTTGCTAAATTGCTGAGGCTGAGCTTTGAATTTATGATCCTGAAGCCTCAGGCTCCTGTATTGTTGCTGGGATTATAGCCATGTACCACCATGCCCAGCCATTCAAAATGATCCACATAGGAGTGTTATGATCCCCCTTCTATATTGAATACCGCACAACAGTTCGTCATTAGTAACCTTAAAGTCAGGTAACACAGGATTCAGGTGAGATATACTTAGGCCACTAGCCCTGCCTTTTCCTATCACCATTAAAAACACATCATTGGGGCTGGGATTGTGGCTCAGCAGTAGAGCGCTCGCCTAACACGGGCGGGACCTGGGTTTGATCCTCAGCACCACATAAAAATAAAGGCATTGTGTTGTGTCCATCTACACCTAAAAAAATAAATAAATATTTAAAAAAACGCATCATTAAATAAATATTAAAAAAAAGAATAAGGCTAGTAAAGATAATCTATAATACACCCCAATTATTTAAGAAAGACCAATCATTTGCAAATTTGGGAAATTTAACTTTTTGGGGCAGCAAATATCCTACAATCTGAGTGTTCACCTATAATAATGCAGGGATCCTTTTTGACACAGTGGTTGAAACCAGTCCTCAAAGGTCCCCAAAGGGGTGGAGATCAACTAGATCTTAATAGGTGAGAAGGATTTAGAGGAAAAGGGAAAGGACAAGAGTTCTGTGTTTTTGAGTGGAAGGTTGGGAAATAAGGATAGGGAAGACTCAGGACAATAAAGAACACAGTGGAATTCAAGACTCAGCATGGGACACATATATCAAGGAGGTGAAGTTGTGGGAGACCAAGCCACAGAAGTGCATTTGAAGCAAACTGAATGCAGACTAAAGTGCTTGACTTTTCACCTTTGGGCCAAATAGTAGGTTTCCATTCAATCTTCTATTTTTTTTTTCCAGTATCGGAGATTGAATTCAGGGGCACTCAGCCACTGAGCCACATCCCCACCCTATTTTGTATTTTATTTAGAGACAGGGTCTCATTGAGTTGCTTAGCACCTCGTCATTGCTGAGGCTGGCTTTGAACTAGGGATCGTCTTGCCTCAGGCTCTTGAGCTAATGGGATTATAGACATGCAACACAGTGCCTGGTTCAATATTCAATTTTTTTAATATTTATTTATTTATTTATTTATTTATTTTTATGTGGTGCTGAGGATCGAACCCAGAGTCTCATGCGTGAGAGGCAAGCACTCTACCACTGAGTTACAACTCGAGCCCCTCAATATTCTATTTTTAATGCTATAATGTAATGCCCTCCATATACATGGATTTCACATCTACAGATTCAACCAACCAATATTGATGAAAAAATGGTCATTACTCCTTAAACAGTATTGTATAACAACTATTTACACTGCATTTACATTATATTAGATATTATAAGTCATCTGGGGATGATTTAAAGTATTTAAGAAGATATACTATATGTAAATTATATGTAAACACTATATCACTTTATATAAGTGATCTGAGTATTTTTAGATTTCTGTTATCTGCAGGGGATCCTGGAAGCAATTCCCCATGGATACCAAGGAACAACTACATTTTTAAAAATGTTTCTATTTTTAGGGGGAAGAGATGGGAAATATGAGAAGAAAAGAAGAAAACTGGATATGGTAAAAATTCAGACTGTAACAGTAACTTCACTTAGCAGGCAACAACAACAAAAATCAGAACTGGAAAAATGGGATTTGTTGAGCCTTTGTGTTATTTACTACTTAATGGAATGTTAGCTGAAAACAGTCAAATAAATATTTCATTTTGCCCAGCATCACTTAAAAAGAAAATAAGGCACACAGCCTTTCCAAGACAATTGCTGTGGCAGTATGGGGTAGGTATAATGGGCTTCAAGCTGCATAAAGTTTAAGCTAATATTCCTAGGCTTAGGAGCTTACATCTCTCTCTCCCCTGAATCAGTCCCCTATATGATTCCCATAGGTAAAATCATCTCAGTGGGTTTTGCAAACCCGTGTAAATAAGTGTAAGTTTGCATTAAAGCTCTGGCTACATATTAAAGCCAAATCAACACCCTTTACTAATAGACATCCTTACAAAAACATAAAACACCTCAAAGCTGGGGCGCTGGGTTTGTGCTGCTATTTCATGTCAAGGCAATTACAGTGATAGTATTAGGGAGATCAGGGCGGAGCGGTGCTGTCGTACAGAGGGAAGGGAAAGCGAGCCTTTAAGCAATCATGTAGAGCATGCAGAACATCTTAAAGCTGGGGAAGGAACAAAGCTTCGCGCTGTCAGAATATTGATCTGCTCCAGAAGGTGCAAGGAGCTGCACTATGGTGATTGCCTTCCCCGCTGGGTTTAGAGAGGTCTGAAAGAATACCTTATTGATCTGGTCCCTTTCCTGAGAAGTAACTTTCAGATAAGCCCTGACTGGAGGCCACCAACCTCGAGACCAAACTGTTGCAAAGAAGCCTCATTTGCCACGCATCCAACAGCAGAGCTAATGCTGTGAGGGAGGATAAGAATAGATTTCCATCTAGGCTTGGGAGGAGCTGGCCACGTGCTTTCTTACCTAGTGTTTCTAAATTCAGTGAGTTGGATGAAGAGAAGGTCTGGGCACATTCCAAGTCCCATTTGTGAAGCCAAATCAGGTCAAGAAAGAAAGATGGGAGTTTCTGAAGTTTTGCTGATTTGTTGTTTGAAATCACTCAGAACCTTATTTACATCATCTTTTAAATGAAAATAATTATGCCAGTGGCACCAATGTGGGTGAAGTCTGGAACCAATGTGAGTCTTAAATCAACTAAGAAAATGGTAACTCTTGACAGCGAGGGTGATGCTTAGGAGGGAGGGAGGGAATTTTCTACCATCTACTATCTGGTTCTTCTCAGAAATACTGTCTCCCAGACACTCAATTTCTATGAATCAATAGAGAACATTTTTTCAGAGAAAGGGAAACCTCAACATTTCCTCTTCCAGAGCTCTGTGTACAACTAGTTTGCTACTTTAGTCCATTCATGTTACCCAACCTCATGTCCAAACTTGGAAATAAAAAATAACCCCTGCTGAAAATTCTTCTTTTCCATGCCACTCTGCTGCTCAAGATTTCCTGGTGGAAATTATTATAACCACAGGATTTCACATGGTTTCAACCTCTAGCCACAAGTTAAAATTGGCCAGATGTTTCTGAGAAGTTAGTGAATGGGGTGGCTAGCTGGAGATTCATCCTGGAGTGTAGTCAGATCCAAACACAAATTCATTTGAGCTAGTATTTTAGAGTTTATTTGCTAAGGAAGATGGCTTTAAGTTTGTTACTCCTTTGGGCAAGATAGCTCAACAAATCTTCCCTGATCCTGAGGAGTACCTCCTCAAGCTGTGAAGAACAAAACTACTCCTTGCCTTAAGATGTGCATAAAATGTGCTACATGCTTCCATCCCAGGCACAGAGGCTTTTATATGTCATGTATAAAAAGACTCTGGGTGTTCTGCCTGTTTCTGTTAGTTTGTTTCCCTAAATCATTATCAGTTCATCATAGCTCTGGTGTAGTAGTTTCATTGATTTCTGAATTCAATGTGTTGTGTAAACAGCAATGTCATCAGACTAAACCAAAAAAAAAAAAAATGGATTCTGTAATTTTTGCCATGTTTGCACCCATACAAAAGATAGAGGTTATGAGAGAAGAGACTCACCTCTTAGATTACTGTATTCAGTGAGGAGGGGAACTAGGCCAAAGTCACCATGAACATGTTCTAAGGACTTAAAGTTTATAATTATAGTAACAATAACATCTCACAATTGTGAAAGTGGTTCTCGCCTGGGCTTTGTCTATATTTACCACAGTCCAGGCCTGGGGAGGTGGGTGTGCATATTCATCTTTGCTTCATTTGATCCACCTCTACTTGACCACTGCCCGACTTTTTCCCAGGCAAAAGGAGAACCCCCCGGGAGAATGAAGAACTGGACAAAGGCACTGCAAAGGTAGTTTGATTTCAGCACAATCATTTCATCTCTTTTAGCAGAAATCCCATGGGCCAGCCTAGGAGTACACAAACTTGCCTTTGTTCACAAAGCTCAAATAGAAAGCTTCCCTTTCAAAATTTAACTCATCTCTCCAAAACACGGAAAGGAAACGTGGCCTATAATTATCCAACACTCCATGTAAGACATTGGACCTTTCCTCCAAGATTAATAGCTAAGTTTTTAAGTATTTCTAGGAGGTATTTTGGAAGCTATGACAGAATTGGTAAAGCCAAATAAAAATAACAGTAAATATGTATTTCCCATGAGAATCAAGTATATTAAAAATGTTAGCATTTATCTCTATTATAAACATGCCATTAGTCAGTCTTATACTTCTTGTCTAATATCATGCAAAGGGCATTAAGAGCATTGATTTTCTGAGATTTATCCATAATTGAAAAGTTATATTAGTTGTCTTCCTTTCAACAGGACATGATTTTCAGAAATAACATGTTTGGTGACAAGATTCCTGACCCACAAAACTAGAAATGTATATAGCAACTTGAAAACTCTCTTGACATAAAAGAAAAGCCAAATGTATTGTAAAGTAGAAATCCCCTGCGCGGCAAGCTCGCTGCCTCCCAACATTCTGCGTTTGTGAGCACAATAATTATCCCTGTGATAAGAGTATCCGGGCCCTTTGTTATATCTTTCAGCCCTCCTCCTCTTTTCTTTTTTGCCTAGTTTTGCTTTCTAAGAGAAGTCAAGGTGAAGGGTTTAATGCCTCTGAAGCTAGGGCAAGAAAACAACCGTCTTTTCCAACGGTCAGTAAAGAATACAAGGACACCGTTAAAACAGCCACTGAAGTGAACAACCATGATGCGACCAACAGGAGAAACACCCCCTCCAGGTGCTCCCTACAGGGCTCCCTTTGGCTGCAAGGCCAGGAGGGTCAGAGCATCTCCATGGCATTCGCTTTCAAGTGTGCAGGCTGAACGCAGCAAACAGGTTCCGCATGACTGCTGGTGCGCAGGGAAACTCCTCAGAGAGAGACCCCTGACCCACCCGAGGGCCGAAAACCAAAGCAGGGATCAGGCACTTTATTTCAAGGGTGTGTGTGCGTGTGTGCGTGCGCGAGTGCGTGCACATACACACACACACACACACACACACACACACACACACACACTACAAAGGCAGAGGAAGCCTTTCAAATCTGGAAACACTACACACACACATTAGTCTTAGGAACGGTAGGAAATAAAAATACGAGCATGCTTTCAGCAGCAAATAACTTTTAAAACACAAAGGATATTAGTGGCACTGAACAATTAAAATTTTCTGTTTTAATAATTACATCCCATTGTTTTGTTTGTTTGCTTTTAGGTATTTGGGGTCAGACTGGGAATTGAACTAAGGGTCTTATGCATGCCAGGCAAGCAAGCTACCACTAAGCCATAACCCCAGCTCCCTATATGCCATTGTTTTGAAGGAATAGAGTGGATAATGATATTTATACTTTTGCATATACTATACAATTATCCAGGTAAGTTCTTTTCTCCAGGCCAGCATCTGTCCATCATTATTTGATACCTGAAAAGTTGAATATAAAAATTGTTAATTAATACTGTTCTTGCTATCAGAGGTAGAAGATTATCTTTTTTTTTTTTTTTCCACAGATTGGCAGGGCTGTGGTCTTTTGCTGTGCTGTGCTTCCCAGACTGCTTACAGTTTACTTTATGAGCAGAGTTAGCAAAATTATCACACTACATGAGTGTCACTAGCAAGTTCTTAAAGAAGCCACAGTCCCTCCGACCTAAAATTTCTCATTTGAAAATGAAGGCAATGTTTTTTTGTTGTTTTTTTTTTTCACAAGCAAAGTTGCTTCGAGCCGTCGGCTGATGAGCACACTTACATTAGGAAGCCGCTTTTGGAATGTTATAGAAGCTGTGTCAGGTGTTGTATGGCACTGAGCACTTTCATTACATTTCATTCCTGCAAGAAATGGTATGGGCTGGAGGAAACTAGAATCTTGCTGTGTTCCAGCAAGATGTGGTTTAGAACATGAGTTTCAACAGTTGGGGCAACAGGGTTTCAGTTAGAGAATCACTCCAATGCCAACATTCAGCAAATGTTTTCTGAGCACTTACTTTATTTCAAGGCCTGGGTATATTTAAATATGATAGACACAGCCCAGACTTCATGGAGCTCATAGGCCAAGCTAGGAAGGAGCATGACACTAGAAGGTCTTTCTACTTTCGCTGAGCTTCATGGTGTACTGTTGAGAAGCATAAGAGAAGAAATTTAGGCTGAGGGATGGGAAAGGCTCTTTGGCGAACAGATATTTACCTTAGAAGGGAAGAAAATGAATGTACAGTTGACTTATAAACTTGATTTTACTGATTCTTTATTATGATTATCACATGTATGGTAATTTTCATACTCATTCTCTCATTGCTAACCCTACAGTGACTTATCTTCCTTTAGCTATCACAACACACTAGTTAGATTTGAAAACTCTCTTTCAATTAAATTTGGAAATCCCAGCAGGGAAACATTCTCTGTAGCCTGAGTAAGAACAGAAAAAGAATTATATTTTGACATTTATAATCAAACCTCATAAAATAGCCCCAACTGATTTTAAAACTCATACTTCAACCATATATTAAATTTATTTTTCAATAGCACTAACACTGTAACACTTTACATATTGCTATCATTTTCTAATTTATTGCCCTTACAAAATTTCTGTAACTATGATGAAATTTAAGGGTGAGTTTTAAGCAGAAATGGGGTTCTTTTTCTTTCCACAAAATTTGGGATATTAAGTTTTTCATTTATTGAACTAACAGAAAAAGATATCCAATTTTGTATAGATACAGCTTAAGGTAGTTGCAGGTACAGTCTTTTTGGAAGAAGGAAATAAGACTTTTAAAATGTGGAATCTGAAGATAAACTATGAAACGTTGACTTGCCAACTTGCAGCATATCAAAATGTCAGCTCAGCACCTTAAAGAGTCTAAAGGGATTATTCTGCCCAATTTTCTCTGTGCTTAATGCCATATCCTGGCTTAGAGTCAGTCTCCTCTGGAAGAGCATTTAACTCTTTCTGCACATCATGGCCTCATTTCAAGCAATAAAGTTGCCATTTCCTAAATGACATTCTAATAGCCTGGAATATTCCCCTTCACTTTGAAAGTATCCTTGCTTTGAGAATATAGCTTACATACTGCGATAACCTCAATCACTCCATGGCAAGAGTATGCCCAAATCACACTGACACTTCCATTAGTAAGGCCTAACACAGATGGTAATAGGAATAGTCTTAGCATTATCCTCTGAATAGACACTGGCTTGCATCCTACCACAAACTCCTTGAAGCCTGTGGGCAGAGCTCTATAGCTTTAATGAAACAACATAAATCTTTAACAGTGACATTCAATTTCTGAAGGAATAGGTGCATTACATGAAATTTGGAAGGGACCTCAGAAGTGGTCATGTCTACTTCAGTATGATTCATGAATCTTCTCTACTGTTTTCCTGATAGATGGGCACAAAGACTCTGAGACTTTTGCTTTTTATCCCAAAATACCCAATGTTAAGAAGAATCCCAGTACCTTGCTTGATTTTGGTCTTCTCCTTTACACTTTGCTAAAAGTAACCCTCAAAATCTTTGAACACTACAGATGTTTGTGTATTAAGGGGATACAGAAAATTGATTCAATTATTTTTTCAGAAGACATCTTAATATTATTTTAATGAAATCATCCCCTTATTTAATCAACTATTGAGAAGCCACAATGAGTGAAGGCACCCATCTAGTTGCAAGGGATACAGCAGTAAACAAATGGAAGACATTTCTCTTGTGGGACTCACATCCTGGATTAGGTATAAAAGTAAAATGAGCAAAAAAAGAAGTGAAAATGTAGGAAGTCAAGTGCAGAAAATTTAAGAAGAGGATTCTGTGGTGTGCAGATGATGGTGGGACCAGTTTGTCACGAGTGGTCAGGAAAGGCCTCACTTATAGGACATAGGAGAGCAGAGAACTGAAGGGGTGAGCCAGATAGAGACACAGGTATGCATGCAAGGATTCTTCTGATCTCTCTCACTTTGGACTACTAAATAGATTTCACAAATCCTCATTGATTCTGTTCAGTTTGAAGTGCTGTCGATTCTCATGTTAAAGTCTGAAACATAAGTCCTGCCCTGGCTAGTGTAAAAGAGAGTTCTATTTGATGAACAGTGTGTACAGAGGATGCCAGACAGGGCAAGCAGTAGATATTCAACACAGGCCTTCAACACAGGCACTCTGGAGAGCTGCAATACATTTGGTGCAACTAATTCGCAGTCTTCTCTTCTTTAAATGAATCTCATGCTTTTTCATTCTTCACCATATTTGTCCTTTTTCAGCTGGAAAGTCAAGTTGGTAAAAATCCCTTTTAAAGGGTGAAAGTGAGGGCTTTATACTTTGAGTTACCTGGTGGTGAACATAAGACCTACCATTCTAGTGCCACTGTACTGGACCCCACACTGAGCTATTTTCAGCATGAGATCATATTAACTCATTTGGGAAGGACTCCTCACCCAACCATGTGTTTAGTGCTAAGTAGCTGCCAGTGTGACAAGTTCCTGACAGGTACTTCATTTTTTCTTTGGCTAAAAACTGAACGTGAAATTTAAAGAAAGCTGTATTCACAGGAGGAGGACCATTCGTCAAAGCAGACTCCAATCATTTTGATCCGCAAGTTCTAACACAGCATAAAACCACAGTTCTACGCTGCCCATTCCTAACAAAAGGTTAATGCTTTAAGCCTTTAAAAAAAATTGGATCTGTTGGTTGGTAATTGGAATAAACATTCAAATTTGAGCATCAAATTTCTCATTAGTTTCACATCAATACCTGTGCTGCAACTATGGATCAGTGAACTGGGCTCCTCGCTGCCCAAGTGAGTTCATTAATCATTCTCCCCTAAGATGGCTGTGTGAGTAGACAGCTGTTGTAAGCAGCTGTCTGTGGGTACAACTCCTCTCCTATAGATGGTGGGAAACTTTGTGCACGAGTCCGCTGTTGTTTTAGCTGGAAGTCCTGCTTCTATTTACAAGTCCAGAAGCAACTGGATCTCAGGTCAGTAACACACTCCAATTTGTAAATGGTCACTTTAGAGTCACAGAGAGAAAGGTTTAAAACCATTAAGGCTAAGTTACCCTGTCTTATCTGACTTATCACCAGGAAAAAGAAATACGAAGCTATGCATTTCAGGTGAAAATCTGCAAACCTGTACTGAACTCTCATTACCTTTTTTTTTTCTTGCCTCTACAGAGAAGGTCTGGCTCCTTAACTCTCCTGATCTTCCAACTATAGGTAGTTAATTTTATTTTCATATTTTTGGATACCCTTGTGTTTCTTAGAGAGATCAGAATCCACACCCAGCTCTGGTTCTCCATTATGTTGAAGCAAGTACTGCAGTAATTGGAGCTTATCCTGTTTTAATATATGCAATCAGGAAATTTGAAACGGCCTTGATGGCCCCTATAATATTTCCCTTAGATGCTCTCTGATATGTCAGTGTCTACAAGTTCAGCCACACAGAAATGACCTCATGTGTCAACCTTTTTCCATCCACTAGAGCACTTAGTAGTAACCTGAGAATCTGATTATCTTCTCTTTGAAAAAAAAAAGAGGGAGAGAGAGAGTGAAGGAGGGAGAAAGACAAAGAAAACAACACACATAAACACAGAGTAAAGAGGTCTCTCTCTCTTGTAGGAAGACCCACCAAGAGAAATAAACATGCACTGGGGGAAAATATATTGCAGAGTCCAAACAATTGTTTTGTGGGGAGGAAGTGGGAGGAAGATTGTTGGGAATCAAAGGAGTGCCAGTCATGTCCATTTCCTGGAGATGTGTTTAGCCTTTTTACATTAAGGAAAAGTGAAGGAGATGTCGAAAGTTCAACTCATCAAAACTTTCATTTCTCTCATTAATTGCAGTCAGGAAATAAACACAGGAAAGGGGAAAGGGAAAAGAATGAATATATTTCCTGGGCACTTCTTAGACAAATCACTTAAATTGGACTTTCCTCCTGTGTGGTAGGGACAGCTCTGAGGTAGGAAATGCCATTGCCACATGAGAAATGAGGTGACTCTGGTCATGCATTAATTTATGCACTCGCTCAGTACTATTATATCAAATGTGCCGATAACCTGCTATACCAAGCACCATTCTAGGTGCTGGAAAGAGGAAAACAAGGCAGGAAAGAGTCTTGTTTACACAAAGTGTACATTTTAGTGTGCAAAGAGAAAATTAGTAAAAGACATTGAAATAGACACATCTGGAAATATCAAGTAGTAAAAACTATCCAAGAGAAAAATAAAGTACTTTGGTATCACCAAGAAAAAATAGAAGTTACTTGAGAATGGGTGGCATTGGAGGTGTTTAACTCTAGAACTATATAAAACAATAGCCAAGGAAAGAAGAACTGGAAGACAACTGTACAGCTGGTGCAAGAAGAAGTCACGTCTGTGTAATTGCAAAACCCCAGTCTTTCTCCCAAACTCCACTTTACAGGGCCTTCATGTAAAGACAGTTCTGTCAATTCTAAAAAATAAAAAAAATGGCTGGCAATTATGTATAAAGATGGGAAGTTATGCAGATAACATAATTAGATAATTAAATTACAGATTTGCTGCCTCTGCTTGGGCCTGTTCAAATTAGTTATCTACCCAGCCTCATTTCTCTGGATAATTATCCAGATAAAACTTTGTTGTACAGAGTTTTATCTTGAGAGAATGTTTCTAGATGTTTCCTCATCCTTAAAATTAACTTATTTCCCATTATAAAGGTGCTATACTTTTGTCCTCATTGATTCTGATTTTTAAGCTCTTAAAATCCAATTTAGTCTAGTGTAGCTTAAAATTACAGGGGCTCTAGCTTGGAGAAAATTGGGACTAGATGCAGTGACAAACAGGGTTTAACAGAGATTTATTAAATATTTTTAAATACTACATGAAAAGATACACCCAGACAGTCTTGTAGAGCTGAGCCATCTATGCCCAGTGGGGTATATTAATGACAATTGTCTAATCAGTATTTCTCAGAGGAATTACCTATTAAAACTCTAAACACTTGAATGGACATTTTGGTCTCTAAGAATATTGGAATGTTTTCTAAATTCTGGACTCCAAGGATGGTTTCACCCACTACTGAACTGCAGCCCCTGGTGGGGTTGACTGTCTTGGCTCCTCTAACTCTCCCACCAGTGGCCTCTTTTATAAATCTAGCTGACTGAAGAATAACCCAAGGGTCAAACAAAAGTCAATAACCTCTAACTTTTGAAGCTCTTCAAGAGCTGTTGAAGTAAAATCTGATATTTATGCTTTTCATTTTTCCCCTCCTTTTTTATCCTTATCTACTTGTTTATATAATTGGTACTTGGAACTCATTAGACAGAACTGTCATTGTTTTATGGCAGAGATGAAGGAAATGGCTAGGCAATAAATATTAATATAAAGAGTATTAACAAGACTCAGATTTTGAAATATGTTTTCTAATATTATACTCATAAAAATGAATTACATTATATTCCTGGAATGTTCCTCCTTGTTCCTGATTTTTTTTCTGAAATTCCAAATATGGATTCAATTTCTTCTTTAAATTTGAGTTATATTTCATCCCATCAGCTTCCAACCTCAAGAATCAAATTCAAGTGAGTTCTATATATTTTATTCTGTTGTATATAAAAATAATTCAGAATGAACTTGGTGATAAAATAAGCACACATGCATAAATTACCTGTGTATACAATTTTTTATAACTATGAATTTTTAAAAATATAGTATTTGCCACATGATTTCTGACAGTTGTATAACAGGGGTGAGAACATTGAGCTATAAGAAATAGCATAAAGTTTAGAGAAAAAAAGGGATTTAAGACAACATCTGGTTTAATCATCTTTCTTTAAAGATGTGGAAATCAAGATAGACCAGGGTTATGGGTCTTGCTTCTGTGGGGCCCAGGCTTTCTGACTATGTGTGAAAGGCAATAGGGAAAATTTTCACCAGGCAATTGGTTTAATTGGTCTTTGGTTTAATTATACAGCCTTAGTTGAGACTCAGCAAAACATCTTTGAGCTACTAATATAAAGGATATATGATTAACGAAAATTTCCACTAACCAGGAAACTTATGTTATGGAGCCAATGTTTGTTTCTCTCTCCCAATTCACATGTTGAAACCCTATACCCAGTGTGGCTGCATTTGGAGATAGAATCTCTAAGAATGTACAATAATTAAAGTTAAATGAGGTCATAAAATGGGGCCCTGAGCTAATAGGATTTGTGTACTTATAGGAAGAGATGTCAGAGAGCGCCAAGAGCTCATACTCTTTCTCTTCCTCCATATCTTTCTCCTCCTTTTCCTGCTTCTTCACTCTCTCTTCTGTTTTCACCCCACCACACCCCAGCACATATAAAGAAAAGATCACATGAGCACGCAGCAAGATGGCACCATCTACAAGTCATGAAAAGAGACCTCAGAATGAAACCTAGTTTGTTTTTTTATACAAAGATCTGATTCTCTTGATATTTGTTGTGTTATGTAACAGAGATGATTTATAAGGCAGTGATTTTCTCGCATGGATAGAGACATAAAAATAAGTATGGAAAGGAATATTCTAACATTATTATGTAATAAATTTTAATTTGGTAAAATTTTTCATACATCCTTGATTATTTTCTTAGAAATATTATTGAAATATGATATGCTGGGCCAAAGCATGCATTTTTTAAGGCTTTGAAAAACAGTTAAGTGTTCACAAACAACTTAAATGCACATCATAGTACTATTCAATGATCTTTGCCAATAGGCAGGCACGTTGATAAGTAAGAGGTGGAAAAGAGATGTATTTTGCATAACTACTCATAGATAGACCTTAACTTTAAGGTCTGCTTAGATTGTGATTCCAAAAGAATACTTGAGTTTTTATGGTAGAATAGATACCAAGAGGTTTATTCGTTTTTTAAAGATAAATTGCCATAATTACAGGGCATCTGCAACCTGGAAATTAGTACCTCCAAAAAAATCCCTGTGACCTAATTCAAATGAATGTCCTCTGTAAGGATGAAAGAAAATAAGTAGAAATAAGAAGAAAAATAAGTGAATCTGATCTAAACAAGAACTTCCTGAAATGGGACAGTGATTGGAACCATTTTTTCCCCTTTCTTTTTATTCTTTTTCTGTTTTTAAATTTGGGAATTCAAAACCAGTTTTCTGCAAAGGTGCAATTGGCATTCTCCTCAGTCGCCCTCCATGAATGACACTTACTGAGTGCCAGTCTCTCTCATTATCAACTAAAAAGGTAAGAAGCTGATATTTTACATCACTTGATATCAAGAATCATTCATTCTTCAAAATAATAACTGATGTAGTTAAGCCTCCCCGAAAATGAGCAGCTTGGAGGATTTGGTTATGAAACCCAGTCACCTTTTGAAAATCTCAAGATAGTAGCCACTTGGGGATTTTTGAACTGAATAGGCGAGTGCTGCATGCCTGCACCTTGACCTGCCTCTCAGTCTGAGGCTCAGGAATTGAAGCCTGGATGATTTTATTTGAAATGTCTACCTGTGTGGAGCATCGACAACAAAAAATTGAGCTATGATCTAGAGAGTGCAAAAAGAAATGCTCTCCTATCTTACAGGAATCTCGCCTGTTTGTAAGTGAACTGTGAAACCAGTGTGTGTAAATAATTCTCCCACCCCTTCGTCCACCCTCCCATTCACTTTCCACTACTTATCCCTTAATATACTAAGAAAAGTTAAATTTTAAAAGGAGTGAAAGTATATCATAGAGATATACTAATCCCCTAATTCCTTAGAGGAGCGAATAACCTTTCCTCTTGATATAGGAACCAAGCATTGATCTGTCACACTGTTTGTTCTGGTAGAGTTCCCAGAGGCACATTCAGTTTGAAACGTTAAGGCTAGTTCATTAGGCGTCCCTGGCTCGTTTCTCTGAGAGAATCAAGATAACACTGTGGTTAGTTAATGGCTTTCTCTTGTTTCCCCCAGAGCCTGCCTGTCTGAAGCCTGCAGGCCAGAGAAGCTTCTTCCTCCCTTCTCTTTGCTATTAGTCACAGCTGGTAAGGCTCACAGGAGCCGAGCCTGTTTGAAAACAGTCGGATCATGAAAACGTTTGAGTCTTTCTGCTGCAAGCAACAAACTTGGCCCAGGCTGCCAAGAGGAGATGGAGTGGGGGTAGGGAAAGTATGCACTGGGAGGGAGGGAGGAAGAAGGAGGGAAGGAGGGAAGGAGGAAAGAAGAAAGAAAAGAAGGAAGGAAGGAAGGAAGGAAGGAAGGAAGGAAGGAAGGAAGGAAGGAAGGAAGGAAGGAAGGAAGGGACGGACAGACAATTGCTCACTAAACTTTTCTCTGGGTTCACCTGTGGTGAGACTCTTTCTGCAGACTAACTTTTTTGATAAAGTGATGCCTTTGGGGCCTAGTATCTCCTGTCTGGTGCTCATTGTGTGCCCCCATATTCTGGTAATCCAGTGGTGGTGGGAGCTCATGATAAGACCCTAGAAGTTGTGAGCTAACCTTGGCTGCTGCAATTCTCCAAGACCTTCACACTTGTCTTCCAGCTATATTGGCTTTTTACAGAACCATTGGAGAGGAAAGGAAGAAAGAAAAGAAGAACTTAGAAATTACAGACAAATTCAAATCCTGAAACCAACCCCATAGACTTTTGTCTAACATCCTAGGGTAGAACTGCTAAATCAAAGGCATGATTCCTTCCAAATATGACTTGTTCTGTAATAGCCTTGTTACCTGCTTGATAAATGCATTCTTTCTCTAGGGATGCTGGATTCTTTTAGCTTTTGCTAGGGCCTTGGTGAACTGCTAACAGGGGTCACATGTCTGGCTATTCCCTGGAATGATAGTTTGCTGCCTTGCAAAAGAAAAAGTGTTTAGACAGATTTCATGACGATATAAGTGATAATAATGATGTCATCACTGGTGACAAATCACACTTTGTCACTGCCCCTTTTCCTGATCAATGAATACTATGGTTACATTGGGTTTATGAGGCCAATAAAATGTGTTTGGGGGTCAAGTCTTAATAAAAGCTGGAAGGGTTTCATTTCCCTTTCTGGGTGTCTACAGGATTAATATTATATTGGGAACTCAAAGAGGAAAGTTTTATGAGGGATCAGGTCAAGCCCATAAAAGTAATGGGATTCTTCATGTCACCTACTTCAGGGCAGGCTGAAGGTGGTTGCATATCTGGCTTGAATTTTTCTAGTGATGTCCCTTCCTCTTCTTAAATGGTCTGATAAATTTAAGTTCTGTGTCTGAACTTAGAATGTGCTAAAGATTCACCAAAAATGACACACACACAAGAGCGTATGTGGAATTCTAGAGTCCTACTTGTTTAAAAATAATTAAAAAAACAATCAAACATACTTTCATTGTCTTTCAAAAAAGAAAATTCATGTATAACATTTCTAACAGACAGAGTCTATTGCAACTTTGTTTGAAGCTTTTATCCACATTCAAAGGTTACAGATAGAAGATGTTAAAGACAAAGTAGGAAGACAGAAAATTCAATATTCATTGCAACATTATCAGGATGGTTAATTTCAGCTCATATTGCACAAGAGAAAAGTGATCTTTCATAAATGACTAGCTATTTTATTTTGTTTATATTGAAATGATGTGGGCACTGTGCATTATTTCTAAAATATACCATCATCTTCTATATTGAAACTTCCAATATGAGTTATTCAATCAATTAACATAATTGAAAACAACTATATCATCATTAAAATCAAATCATAACTTATGTAAACATTTACTTTAGACTTAAAATTTGGAGAGTATGGTCTCATATTTAATGTTGGTCATTGGTTTATTGCATAATATTGTATGGTAACTCATTTTAGTCAGTTATTTTGCTACTGTGACTAAAAGACTTGGCATGAACAATTTTAGAGAAGGAAAATTTTATTCGGGGGCTCACAGTTTCAGAGGTCTGTGTCCATAGACTGCTGGCTCTATTTCTCAGGGATCAAAGTAAGGCAGAACATCAGGGTAGAAGAGTGTGGTGGAGGGAAGCAGTTCACATGATTATCAGAAAGTAGAGAAACTAAGCACAACTCACCAAATACATAACCCAAAGAGATGCCCCCAATGACTCACCTCTTCTAGCCACACTCTACACACCTTCAGTTAATAATCAGTTTATCCCTATCAGGGAATTAATTCATTGATTGGGTTAAGGTTCTCAAACAGAATCATGTCACCTCTGAATGTTCTTGCACTGTCTCACACATGAGCTTTTGGGGGACACCTCACATCCAAACCATAACACAACTTATTCTGTAAGGTAAATGTGTCTCTGCATTTGGATGAAGTTACATTAGTGTTGCTCATTTACTCATCAGACATCAACAATTAATGTATTACTTAATACAATTCATTCTATGCAATTTCAGATGTTTTATTCTCTTCTTTCCGTATGATCCCTTCAATAACTGTCTTTTTCCTCACATGCTTTGCACCTTGATGTTTCGTGGTCCTGGTCATTGGTTCTACTGCCTTCATTGAGCAGCTGCTAAATACATGGCTTTATTTTTTTTCTAATCACTTAGGGAATATAGAGATAAATAAGTCTTATTCCTCACTCTGTCTTGGCAGATAAGGTAATAAGAGTTATAATAATTAAAAGCACTTACCAATTATTACATGCAAAACATTACTCTAAATACTGTATGCATGTAAACTCATTTAATTTTCAAAGAAGTGTTTGAGGGAAGAGCTATCATTATCTTTATTTGTAAAGAAATAAATGATGACATAGAAAAACTAAGTTATTGTCCAATGTTGTTCAAGAATACAAATAACCATGGGGTAAAGGAAACTTTAAAGGTAGAGTAAAGCATATCCAAACAACACCAGGGAGTCCAAGGTTGGCGGGCTAGGACCTCACACCAGACTTCCTAGGATAATGACCTTGAAGCAAGAATCTTAAAATAAATTTTAAAACTCTTTGTGATCCAGGAACTTATGTTAAATACTTCATTTGTATAATTCATCCCAAATCCCCTTTTCACAGATGAGCAATTATATGCTTAGAGGAGAAATAGGTTGTCTCATTATATAAATATTAAAATGCAAAGCCGGATTTTAAGCCAGGGTCTGCTTTAACACAGCGCCCATATTACCCAAATGCCTGCATCTCTGAATAGATGCTGAAGGGACAGATAGATTTCAAAAGCCAAAATCAGGAGGAGAGAACATGTAGTAGGACAATGAGGCAGATATGGACTCAGAGAGGAGCTTTTCTGGAAACAGAGGAAAATTTAACTTACCTGTTCTCTTCTTTTTGGAACATAAACACATGATCCCTGCTTGACACAGAGTCAGCATTCACTAGACATTTACAAGTTCAAAGGAGGAAAGACAGGTAGTAAAACACCTGGTGATATGTAGTAAGAATGAGGTGGAGATGCTCTGTAGAGAAATCAGGGAAAAGAGACTGGGAACAAATACTGGAGATGTAGCACAAAGGAACTTAATTGCCAGGCTGAGAGGTATCAGGATGTACTAGGAAGAATGATGGCATTTTGAAAATCCTTTAAAATACTCAAGGAATCTATGTGTGTCTCAACAACAATGTGGACAGTGACAATCCAAAAGGAGATAAATTCAAGAGTCACTATAGAAACAAACAAAATGTACATACACACACACACACATGCACACACACACACACACACACAGATATATGGCAGCTGCTGTCAGTGGGATTAGAGAAAGGGAGAAACAAATGATGACTGTCAAGTTTCTGGACTGGCTGGCTTATAAAATAATGGTGTGGTACCTGTGATAGACAAAGAAATCATGATACTCCATTGACTGATGCTCAAAGATATGAGTTTGGATTTGAACAATTTGATTTTTAGTTCCTTAAAAACATCCCACTAGAACAGATCAGCAGGCATTTGAAAGTATGGGATTAGTGCTCAGAAAAGAGTTGGGATTCAGAATGTAATTTTTAAAATTAACTCTATTTTTAAAATTGTTTTATATTTATAGAAAAGTATGAAGATATTGAAGAAGGCTACCCTATATCCTGTACCCAGTTTCTCAATGCTTAGCCTCTTTGATAGCTAGAGTACATTTGCAAACATTAATAAATTCTTTCTAAATTTTTTGTTTTAATTAGTTAAAGATGACAGTAGCATGCATTTATGCACTTTGATATATCATACATAAATGGGATATAATTTCTCATTTTTTCTAAGTGTACATGTTATAGAATCACATTGGTCATGCAATCACATACATAAAGTAATAATGACTGTCTCATTATACTATTTTTCCTATTCCCACATGCCCCTCCCTGCCCTCCCTTCACTTCCCTCTACCTAATCTAAGATAATGCTATTCATTTCTAGTGCACACTTATTGTGAATTAGCATGTGCATATTAGAGAAAATATTCAGCCTTTGGTATTTTGGGGATTGGCTTTTTGCTTAGCATGATATTCTCCAACTCCATCCATTTACTGGCAAATTTCATTCTTCTTTAAATCTGAATAATATTCCATTGAGTATATTACATCACATTTTCTTCATCCATTCCTCTATTGAAGGACACCTAGGTTTGTTCCATAGTTTAGCTATTGTGAATTGAGCTGCTACAAACATTGATGTGGCTGCATGACAGTAGTATGCTGATTTTAAGTACTTTGGGTATAAACTGAGGAGTGGGATAGCTGGGTCAAAAGGTGGTTCCATTCCAAGTTTTCCAAGGAATCTCTAAACTGCTTTCCATAGTGGTTGCACCAATTTACATTCATACCAGCAATGTATGGGTGAACCTTTTTTCCCATATCCTCGCCAACATTGATTGTTTCCTATATTCTTGATGATTCTTCTTAACTAAAGTCTATAGTTAAATACTTTCTCAATTTTCATTCATTTTTTTTTCTTTTCTGTTTCAAGCATCCATTCAGAATACTATATTACATTTAGTTGCCATGTCTCCTTTGGTTTGTTTTAGCTGTTACAGATTCTCAAACTTACCTTGTTTACAATGACCTTGACAATTTTGAGGAGCACTGGTCTGATACTTTGTAGAATGTCAGTTTACTGGGATTTGTTTGAGATTGTTCACATGAATAGACCAGGATTCTGTGTCTTAGAATGAAGACCACAGATGAAGTATCGTTCAACTCAATTCCTATGGAAGGTGCATGTGATGAGTATGATTATCACTGATGATATTAATTTTAATGACCTGGCTGAGATAGTGTTTGTTAGGTGTCTCTACTCTAAAGTTATATTCCACATCCCCTTCCATTCTGTGCTCTTTGGAAGGAAGTCACCATGTACTACTCGGTGGGAAGTGTAGAGTTGTGTTTCCCCTCCTTTAGAGTAACATGTCTACTTAAATTGTTTGGAATTTTTCTGCATATAATATGTGTTTATTTCCTCCCAATTACTTATTAATTCACTAATTTATTTATAATGGTATTGACTTAGAAATTTTTAAAATGTTTTAAATTATAACCAAATAGCTTTAATTTTTTGATCGAATTATTACATTTTGGTTCATTGGGAATTCTTTCCATTGATTACTGCATACCTTTCACAAACCCCCATCATTGCATGGAAGGGGGAGTAGGTATTTGATTGATTTGGTTTGATTAGTTTCTTAGCATTTCCTTACAAAGGCTCATATTGCATATATATATATATATATATATATATATATATATGGTTCAAGGATATATATATCCTTGAACTAGAATTTGTCATTTTTTCAAGGAGGCTTGGTTGCTTTTATTAGAACATGGTATTCAGAAAAAAACATCTAGGCACTACATGCAGTCATAGCTACTAGGCTATTGTGACTTCTAGGCCCTCTTACATGACGAGCAAGGAAATATATATGTGTATACTAACTCATGTACATGGACATATCTATAATATTTTTATATGCAATCATCTTTATCTATACTAACTGAATATAAGCTCATATTTTTATTGTGTCTCAAATTGTGTCTCAAATTTTAATTTGCTGCCACATCACAGTGTCCTCTGCTGATTATCTATAAATTCAAACTCAACAATGACAAATCTGGCTCCCATCATTGCTATCTATTTGCTTAATCGTTCTGTTCCAGTAGATATGTACAATGGTATCAGAATTGGTCCCCACCTTCATGGAAAACATTTTTCTCAACTAGCTTTACAGACTCCACTCATTTCCAAAGTCCACTCCTGCCCACAAGAACCCAAAGATGGGGGCAAATTGCAAATGTCGCCCATGTTCTGCCTGAGCGACGGAATCAGGGTCACTCCCTGTGAATTGGGCTGGCAACAAAAAGACCACACAAACACAAAAATACCTTTTTCAGGGGTCAGCTCCATGCTGGGCAGCATTGGAAGGAGCAGGGGAGTCAAGAGAGCAAGCACACCCAGAACCCCCCACACTATTTACTGGGGAGAACCCATTTGATAAAATATTCCACAAATAAGGCAAGGGATTGTGTTAAAACAAACAGGGGTGTGAGTATAGCCCAGTCCCATTAGGTGACACCCAATCCCAGATCTGCACTTCCTTGCTGGGGGAAGGTAAGGCCCACTTGCTTTACACTGCATGTGATACCAGGTCCGTACCCACATTACTCAAGGCTAAGGGGGCATAGTCTGCTCCTGTTCAGGGTGGTCCCTGACAGGCAAGAATTTAGATGAGTTTACTGAGAGACTTCAGGCCCAATGGCATATACGGAGGAAATACTGTGGGTTTTGGAAAGGTATGAATGAGAAGATGTATCAGGTCATAGCAATGTAAGAAAATTAAAAGCAAAATGAAGAGCACAATATGATAGATGCTATGACAGGAAGTTCCAGAACAGAAGGGCTAGCTAGTAGGTCATAAGGCGCATTGAGTTATAAATTAGGCTCTTACTTTTACAGAGCAGACTCAGGCTTCCCTCTTAAGACCATTCCCTTTTTATAAATGTTCTCCAGAGACATTTTCTCTTTTTGGATTTCTATGTATTTCCTCAACAAAAGTCTTTATTTCACTTCCTAATTTCTCAATGATCCCGTTTCTCCTTTCTTCCTTTCCCATTCTTATCCTGCTTTCTCTTCTTCCTCTGACTTCTACATTTTGTTATCACACCCTAGTTTAGTCTAACCTACATTTTCCAGGATTGATCTTCTAATAATCACTCCTCAGGTTTCAAAAAGCATTTCCTTTAGAAAGATCCTCTCGATCCCTCCTCAATCAGTTATGTGCTCCTATGAATTCCCATCAAATGTACTTTCTGCTGTACGTGGACTGCCTTTTAACTTCTGTCTTCCCTAGCTAACCTGTCACACACGTGAGAAGAGTACCATATTTATTTCAGTCACCACTGTATATGACAGGGAGCCTGTGACATTGGTAAGTACATGATACATCTTTGATACAGGAACACTTCCATAACAACCTCTAGCTTTCTTCATGTTATCCTGATGCTCAAATTCATTGACATCTTTTGACCCATTTAATTTATATTCTCCCTTTCTCTTCTTCATCAACCAAAATCTACTTGTTCTTCAGATTCCTACTGATCTCTTTTATTCCCCCAGTTTGTAAAAATATTCACTATTTTTATCATACAATTTCTTACTTTGATTCAAATTTTGTCATTGATCTCTTGTTTATGACATCAGAACAGGCTGAAATCTAGGGAGGATGAATTTATTGAGCACCAACACTATATATGAAACCAGGTGATTTGGCTTCTTTTATTTATGGACTTATTATGTAGCTATATAGATAGGACTGACATGAAATGATGAGGGAATAATTGCGAAGTAATGCAGAAAAAAAGTGTGTGGCAGAGAGCATACTGCTTCAATAATTGTTGGTGTTAAATAATGCCCAACTCTGAATGGAAATTACCAGGAAAGACAGGGTAAACTTGATGAGTCATGGGAATTTTCAGTGATGGAATAAATATAGAAAACTCCTTGAACCTTCTTGCCCTATTTGCATGTTCCCTGCTGAGGTAAAGGGAGAAAAGAGAAGATGTCAATGATAGGATTGAAGGGACAGTGTGTAAAAGAAGGGATAAAAATAGATTTCTGGGTTTCTAGTCTTGAACCAATATACAAATAATTTCTTTTATCATTTAAATTTTTCTTATCTCTTTTTGAAATTTTACTAGATTTCTATTTGTTCTTTTGTTGTTGTTTATATCCCCCTTCCCTAGTTTATAAATATTAAATGGATAAGTACTTTATGTTGTTTACTTTTGAATTTCTAATGCCTGGTACAGTGGTTGGCATTTTGTTGACTCTCAACAATGAATGAATAGATAAATGAGTAAATGAATCAATGACTCTAAATTCAAATGGTGATAAAATTTTTAGATGTAGGAATTTGGGGATCATGAATCAGATAAGAGCTAATAAAGCAAACATTCACACTCTCCTGCAATCAAGATTTAAGTCCATCAGAAAGTGGATTAATAACAGCCAAGAAAATGATGAGAAAATGTTGGCTGGGAAAGGGTGAGAGACCGGCTGGACACCATGGAACGTATGTGGAGGACTAGCTTTGGGCTTTTTTGCTTGTTTTTTCCAGAGTTGAGGTTCTGAAGCTCTGCCTGATCTTGCCTGCTTCCAATGGAAGTGATCCTTGCTCAGGGCCCCACAACCTCTCCAGCTGCCCATGAAATAACTCCCACCTAGGCTCTCCACCAGCCCTGGAACAGGAGCTGAAGCAGCTTCAGGTTTCACCAAAGAAATTACCTTGCAAACCAGAATCTTTGGGTGTTCCTTCATTAGTGACTTGTAGAACATTAAATGTGTCTGTTTGTGTTGGGGAAAAATATATAAATCAAAAGAATTTATATTAAAAGCATGATTTTAAGTTATGTTCAGATCTTTAAGAGATCATTAAGCTATAGTGGAAAATTGCTTGTCCCAACTTACTTACTTACATACAGAAAGAAAGGAAGGAAGGAAGGAAGGAAGGAAGGAAGGAAGGAAGGAAGGAAGAGAAAAGGAGAAAGGGAGGAAGAAAGAAAGAAAAGAAACAAAAAAATTCTAGTTCCCATGAAATTGGGGACTAGGAATAGCTATGATTCCATTCTAGTTTTCATACTCAAAGGATTTCCCAGAATCTTTCTACAGGCAGAAGAATAGCACAAAATAAACCAAGGTAGTGTGTTTTGCTATTGCTTTTAGTATTAATCTTAAGAAAGATTTTACTTTTTGCCTTGTGCTTAAATGGAAACTATTTACACCATTTCAATGTAAGTATAAAGTCTCTGGTTGGTATCTTGCAGCCTACTCCTCCCGAAAGTCTTAACATTATTTATAAATACAGACTGATTTCGTTCAGTTGGACACAGTGTGTTAGATTTCGAGCTTAGAATGCTTGCAAAAGAAAAAAAAAGGAAGAAGAAGAAGGAAAAAGGAAACAGACTTGTTAGTAACTCAGTGCTCCTTTAAGAATGAAAAAAGAAATAGAGCATCTTTTTCATTTGCTTCAGGGGACAGGCAACCTAATGTGGCATTTTTCCTACAGTGTCTGTGATCAAGAGTTTTAGGATATCTGAATTCATGACAACATTAAGAAAGCAAACAGTTCAGAACATTCATTCTGCTCAGTGATTCACTCTGTGATGTTCTTCTGTGGTTTAATCAATGCTGGAACTCGACTCAGAATCTGAGAAAGGGATGGCTTATCTTCATCTGAGGAGCAAAGGCTTCTTGTGGAACATCCATAGATAATTTGTTCTATAGTAGTATTTTTCTTTGCAGAAAATTTTATTATAGAAATTAGCATTCAAGAAAAACATTGCTTTTCATAAGATTTTTAACATAATAACATCGCCAAGGAAATAGCTTTGCAAACCAGAATCTTTGCGTGTTCCTACCTTTTAGGCAATTTTTTTATTTTGTTGAGTAGGTGCAAAGTAAGACGTTTTGTCTTGGTTTGTATAGTAATATTTGGATAACATCAAAATCTACAGTTGGCATATCATTTTCTGCCATAATTGGGGAAATGGAATTTCTAAAAAAGAATTATCATCAAATATTGTAGAACCAAGGTTGTATCACAGGGAGAATAATTTCAACAGGATAGTTCTGCAATGGTGAACTGAGGAGGATTAAGCTTGACAAATCCTTTCATTTGAACTCTTTATATGCACATGTTCTCAGACCTTGGGTAAAGCAAGATGGCAACAGCCAATTTGAAATAACAATGAACAGTTGTGTCACCTTAGACACCCATGAAAGCTTAATTTTGCTCCCGGAAGAATTTCCCACAAAGCATCCAAATCTGTTTTTACTCCTTTGGGTTAATGTAGTTGTCTATTAAAGACACTGTTTAGCGCCAAGGTTACTCTAAGATGCCATTAAAGTTGGTCTTGAATAATGTATTTATATTTGCTTTTGGGGATAGGAATGGTAGTGGGTTGTATGCAAACTTCTAAAATAAAACTTAGAGTGTCTGAAAGAACTTCATTTCACATATGACCTTTTACAGTAATTGAATCTGAATTATAATCAGTCACCTGAATCCTGAAATAGATAAAATAGTTTTTTAATGTTAAAAAGTTTTAGCCCTTCGTTGATTATCTATCAGTGCTTACAGTCCTGTGAAAATAAGATAAATGAGAAATTTGGTCTCTAATTAGACTTCACTAGATTTACAGCTTTTAATTTATACGCCAATGCAGCTCAGGCCGCCACTAACGCAGATAGAGATGGAGCCACAGTTTTCAATTGATTTAACAATTTAATTGCAGCATTAACATCCATTAACATTTAACTAACCTTTTAAACTAACCTCAGGCACAACCTTAAAGACTAAATGAAGTAAAATTGCATATAAAAAGGTACTAACATACAGCTGTAAGAAGCCAAAGTGAATCTTGAGGGAGATTTAGCACTGCTTCCTCACATCAGCAGGAGGGAGACTGTTTTCCTTCTTGCAAAATTCAGTAGGAAAGCATGCTTTAATTTATAGGAAAGGGAAATAGGCACATTTGAGGGTTATTAACTCTCATTTATGTCTTATTGTCTGTAGCAATATCGAAAAGATGTAACATTCCTTCAATGGTGAAGCATGGATTGTTGCATACTAAGGAGGACACAGGAGGGGATCTGAAAGGGAACGAACTGTGCCACAACTGAATGCAAATTTGATAGGAAGCTGAAATATAATATCTTTCAGATTCTATTATACTCATGAAACATGGAGAATTGTACATTAAGTTCAGGTACCAGAACCAGCTGTGTATGTTTGCTAACTTGTTTTGACTTTAGGTGTGGGTATTTTGTGTTAGTGTTTCTTTTTTTTTATTAAAAAAATTAGCCCTTCCCTCTCTCTCTCTCTCTCTCTCTCTCTCTCTCTCTCTCTCTCTCTCTCTCTCTCCACCCCCCCCCATGGAATGAAGGATTATTATTGGATAATTGATTCTGTTTTAAATTTGTGAGAAAACACAGGCTTATAGTTATAAGATTGGCTTTAAAATAAGAAAAGTGAAGCAACAAACCTTGGCTTCTAAAACAAATATTAAATGCAAAATATCTAGGTTCACACAGGTAGGTTCCTCTAAAAGCAAGAACTGTCATGTGACATATCTCTGTTGTAAAACAAAGTATAGAATTTCCCCAAAATTGGGTTTAGAATGTTTTTGCAACACAACACTTGGAATGACTTCTCAAGTTAGTGCAGAAATCTTGCCTCAAGGTCATCAGGACATAGTCTTGTAGTATTAGTAGGGCTCAATTGCCCACAGGTTGGTCTCTCAGGACTGTTTCTGTTAAGACCTTGGACTGAGTGGTCTGGGGAAGCAGGAGGGCCCTGCAGCAGCAGAACTGACATAAAAATTTGTGAATAAAGGGTGAGTCTCAAAGGAAGTGCCCATAAACCATTGTAATTCAGAAAGCACCCATGAACAATTAAAACTTCTGAGCCTTGTGTGCAAAGTAATGGAAGAGCACATGGAAATCTGGTACAGAATTGTGAACTCGTCCTGAATCCACCTCTAGTCCAGCCCCTAGCAACTGCCCCTCTATAAATATTAACACACCACACCAATGAGTTGCTGTCTCTCCCTCTGAAGATGGCCCACAGTCTTCCTTAATGCCATCTCCTTGCTTTCCCCAAAAGGAATTGTCCCTTTATTATGTATCTACTTTTCTAAATAAATATTTATGTCTGTCTTTGACTAGCACATGTGGAAATTTTTTTCCTTCACATATGCCAAGAACCCCACTGGTCCTGACTCAAGTTCCCCCTGCACTCCAGAAACTTGTCAAACCCTTCTTCAGAGATCTGCCTTCCGTGATGGAACCACACTGCTCCCAGGCCCAATACATCACTGCTATAGTAGTTCAGTGATCCAGATATTAAGAGGCTATAATTGCAAGCACTGACACAGTATATTGTCACTCAGTATTATTTCTCATGCTCCCCAGCACTTTAGTTCCAATTTATGTTGCAGGGCTCTGAGGATACAGAGTACTACACTACTCATGCAGGAAAGGTGAAGTCTTACAGGCACCTTGCTTTAGAATCACTCCACTAGCACCTCATAAGTAAGGGCTGTAATTAACCTCGTAAGCAGGGAAAAGAGTGAGCTAAAAACCACTAGGACGATAATATGTCATAATCAGGTTTTATTTTTCTGTTCATTTTTTTGTTTAGTAGTGCTTTATATAACAATATCACGATACGTATATAACAATATCATTGTGTATATAATAATATACCAATATGTATATAATAACAATATCACTGATGTGTATATACTGGTGTGTATATAATCTGTTTTATTATAGATAGGCGTGCATCCCAATTCAGTACAGGGAGGCGTGAATGTGAAGTCAGATTGAATAAATTTTTATTCTGCCTTAACCACTTGCTATTTTTAAATTCAAAGTAATTTCTTGAAACTCTCCAAGTCTCCGATCTTTTCCTTAAAAAATAGAAATAATTAAAATAGTTCCTTCTCCCTAGAATGGTCATGACTATTAGATGGAAAATATCCAACACAGCATACATTCAATATAGTCTCAAGCTGAGGGTTTTTATTCACTAGATATTACACAAAGAGAGAAGGAAGAGGAGGAGAAGGAAAGATGAAAACTAAGTTCAAAAGAAGAAAGAGGAGAAAGACAAAGGAAAACAGAAATGAAATTCAAAGAAATCTGCAAATATGTGAATTATAACTCAAAAAAAAACTGTTAATATAGATGTGGGTATATGATGCTGAACAGAATCAAACAAGTAAGAAAAGTCTTAAAGTTTTGAGCACATTATACTAAAAAAAATACCATCTTAGATTAAAAGAGACTGGTAAAGTGTAATATGATAAAGTTTTTAGGAAAAAATATGGGAGAAAAATCTTCAGAATAAATTTTTATATTTGATACCAAAAACATATGCAACAACAAAAGATTTATAAATTAGATCTCAACAAAATTAAAAACTTTTACTCTGAGAAAAGGTTAAAAAGACAAATTTTACAAAGAAAAAATGTGTGCAAGCCACATACTCAGCAAAAGCTTAGCATTTACAATACACAAATAAATCTTAGATTAAAAAATCAAATTAGAAAATGGACAAGAGAACACTTTTGCTGAATAGGATATGCTGATTAAAAGTTATTCACTATAATAACCCATTAGGGAAATGTAAATTAAAACCACAATGAGATATCTTACAGACTGGCTAAAATAAAAAAAAATAATCATAGAATACCAAATTTTTGTGATGCAGAGAAAGTGGATCACTAATACCTTTTAATTGGAAAAGTAAAATGGTAGGAACAGGTTGGCAGTTTATTTTAAAATTATATATTTAATTGGCACATAATCCAATCTCACTCTTTTGAACTTTGATCTTAGAGAAATGTAAACATATGTTCATACAAATGACTTGAAGTTCATAACTTCTGTATTATAAAACCCCAAATTGGAAGAAACCAAATATCATGGTTAAAATACTGTAGTTTGAATCTATATATTGTGGGGTCAGGCTCCAAATTCCTTAATAGGACACCCATAGCACAAGAGTTAATAACTAGAATCAACAAATGGGACTTACTCAAACTAAAAAGTTTTTTCTCAGCAAGAGAAACAATAAGAGAGGTAAATAGGGAGCCTACATCCTGGGAACAAATTTTTACTCCTCACACTTCAGATAGAACCCTAATATCCAGAGTATAAAAAGAACTCAAAAAATTAGACAATAAGATAACAAATAACCCAATCAACAAATGGGCCAAAGACCTGAACAGACATTTCTCAGAGGAGGACATACACTCAATCAACAAGTACATGAAAAAATGCTCACCATCTCTAGCAGTCAGAGAAATGCAAATCAAAACCACCCTAAGATACCATCTCACTCCAGTAAGATTAGCAGCCATTATAAAGTCAAACAACAAGTGCTGGAGAGGATGTGGGGAAGAGGGTACTCTCGTACATTGCTGGTGGGACTGCAAATTGGTGCGGCCAATTTGGAAAGCAGTATGGAGTTTCCTGGGAAAGCTGGGAATGGAACCACCATTTGACCCAGCTATTGCCCTTCTCAGACTATTCCCTGAAGACCTTAAAAGAGCGTACTACAGGGATACTGCCACATCGATGTTCATAGCAGCACAATTCACAATAGCTAGACTGTGGAACCAACCTAGATGCCCTTCAATAGATGAATGGATAAAAAAATGTGGCATTTATACACCATGGAGTATTACACAGCACTAAAAAATGACAAAATCATGAAATTTGCAGGGAAATGGATGGCATTAGAGCAGATTATGCTAAGGGAAGCTAGCCAATCCCTAAAAAACAAATGCCAAATGTCTTCTTTGATATAATGAGAGCAACTAAGAACAGAGCAGGGAGGAAGAGCAGGAGGAAAAGATCAACATTAAACAGAGACATGAGGTGGGAGGGAAAGGGAGAGAAAAGGGAAATTGCATGGAAATGGAAGGAGACCCACATTGTTATACAAAATTACATATAAGAGGTTGTGAGGGGGAAGGGAAAAAATACAAGGGAAATAATTAAATTACAACAGATGGGGTAGAGAGAGAAGATGGGAGGGGAGGGGAGGGGGGATAGTAGAGGATAGGAAAGGTAGCAGAATACAACAGTCACTAATATGGCAGTATGTAAAAATGTGGATGTGTAACCGATGTGATTCTGCAATCTGTATTTGGGGTAAAAATGGGAGTTCATAACCCACTTGAATCAAATGTATGAAATATGATATGTCAAGAGCTTTGTAATGTTTTGAATTACCAGTAAAAAAATACTGTAGTTTGTCTATAATATGGAATAAAATTTGCTATGAAAAAGAATAAATGTAGTAAGTGAGACTAGAATAAATGCATCAAGTCGAATGTGTTCCAAGGGATTCATGGTGAGTGACAAAAGCCTATCCCAGAAAGTTGCAGCTACATATTTTAATTTATATAGTATTCACAAAATGACAAAATTATAGAAATTATATAGGGGTTAGTGGTTCTCAGAGAATAGGGATGGGGTTGTAGTTACAAAGGGGCAGTAGAGGGATTCTGATAATCAAAGGACCTGTTCTAATCTTGACTATTGATACCATGGGTTACCTTGCCAAGTCCTGCTTCCCAGAATGCTGAAGTATAACACCAGAGAAGCATGCCTAGGCAAGTGTGGAGTAGAAAGCAAGAGGCTTTATTTAAAGGATAGTAGAACAGACTTCTCCTGGGAGAAAGAAAGGGACCCCACAGACTGAATCCGTGGGATGAGGAAGTCCCATCCCTTTGACATCTCAAGTTTTGTTTGTCCCTCTACAGTACTCCTCTGAATCTTGTATTTTTCTCTTCATCCTGCATGTGATGGGAATACAGGTGGGAAGGCCAAAAGGTGGGAAACAGGTGGGCTGATGGGGGCGGGGCGAGGAGTGATGGGGCAGGAAGCAGGGCCAAAGGTGAATTAATTAGCAATTCCGTATTGGCTAGGAGTTGCTTCATTTTTTTTATATTTTTTTATTGATTGTTCACAACGTTACAAAGCTCTTGACATATCATATTTCATACATTAGATTGAAGTGGGTTATGAACCCCCAATTTTACCCCAAATGCAGATTGCAGAATCACGTCGGTTACACATCCACAATTTTACATAATGCCCTATTAGTAATTGTTGTATTCTGCTACCTTTCCTATCCCCTACTATCCCCCCTCCCCTCCCCTCCCATCTTCTCTCTCTACCCCATCTACTGTAATTCATTTCTCTCCTTGTTTATTTTCCCATTCCCCTCACAACCTCTTATATGTAATTTTGTATAGCAATGAGGGTCTCCCTTCATTTCCATGCAATTTCCCTTTTCTCTCCCTTTCCCTCCCATCTCATGTCTCTGTTTAATGTTAATCTTTTCTTCCTGCTCTTCCTCCCTGCTCTGTTCATAGTTGCTCTCATTATATCAAAGAAGACATTTGGTATTTGTTTTTTAGGGATTGGCTAGCTTCACTAAGCATAATCTGCTCTAGTGCCATCCATTTCCCTGCAAATTCTATGATTTTGTCATGTTTTATTGCTGCATAGTACCCATTGTGTATAGATGCTACATTTTTTTATCCATTCATCTATTGAAGGGCATCTGGGTTGGTTCCCCAGTCTAGCTATTGTGAATTGTGTTGCTGTGAACATCTATGTGGCAGTATCCCTGTAGCATGCTCTTTTAAGGTCTTCAGGGAATAGTCCGAGAAGGGCAATAGCTGGGTCAAATGGTGGTTCCATTCCCAGCTTTCCCAGGAATCTCCAAACTGCTTTCCAAATTGGCCGCACCAATTTGCAGTCCCACCAGCAATGTACAAGTGTACCCTTTTCTCCACATCCTCCCAGCACTTGTTGTTGTTTGACTTCATAGTGGCTGCCAATCTTACTGGAGTGAGATGGTATCTTAGGGTGGTTTTGATTTGCATTTCTCTGACTGCTAGAGATGGTGAGCATTTTTTCATATACTTGTTGATTGATTGTATATCCTCCTCTGAGAAGTGTCTGTTCAGGTCCTTGGCCCATTTGTTGATTGGGTTATTTGTTATCTTATTGTCTAATTTTTTGAGTTCTTTGCATACTCTGGATATTAGGGCTCTATCTGAAGTGTGAGGAGTAAAAATTTGTTCCCAGGATGTAGGCTCCCTATTTACCTCTCTTATTGTTTCTCTGGCTAAGAAAAAACTTTTAAGTTTAATTAAGTCCCATTTGTTGATTCTTGTTATTAACTCTTGTGCTATGGGTGTCCTATTAAGGAATTTGGAGCCCGACCCCACAATATGTAGATCAGAGCCAACTTTTTCTTCTATCAAACGCAGAGTCTCTGATTTGATATCAAGCTCCTTGATCCATTTTGAGTTAACTTTTGTGCATGGCGAGAGAAAGGGATTCAGTTTCATTTTGTTGCATATGGATTTCCAGTTTTCCCAACACCATTTGTTGAAGATGCTATCCTTCCTCCATTGCATGCTTTTAGCCCCTTTATCAAATATAAGATAGTTGTAACTTTGTGGATTAGTCTCTGTGTCCTATTCTATACCATTGGTCCACCTGCCTGTTTTGGTACCAGTACCATGCTGTTTTTGTCACTATTGCTCTGTAATATAGTTTGAAATCTGGTATTGCTATACCGCCTGATTCACACTTCCTGCTTAGAATTGCTTTTGCTATTCTGGCCCAGACTGAGTCAGGAGGATACACACAATTTGAACAGACCAATATCAATGGATGAAATTGAAGAAGCCATCAAAAGACTACCAACCAAGAAAAGCCCAGGACCGGATGGGTATACAGCGGAGTTTTACAAAACCTTTAAAGAAGAATTAACACCAATACTTTTCAAGTTATTTCAGGAAATAGAAAAAGAGGGAGCTCTTCCAAATTCATTCTATGAGGCCAACATCACCCTGATTCTGAAACCAGACAAAGACACCTCAAAGAAAGAAAACTACAGACCAATATCTCTGATGAACCTAGATGCAAAAATCCTCAATAAATTCTGGCGAATCGAATACAAAACACATCAAAAAAATTGTGCACCATGATCAAGTAGGATTCATCCCTGGGATGCAAGGATGGTTCAATATATGGAAATCAATAAATGTTATTCACCACATCAATAGACTTAAAGATAAGAACCATATGATCATCTCGATAGATGCAGGGAAAGCATTCAACAAAGTACAGCATCCCTTTATGTTCAAAACATTAGAAAAACTAGGGATAACAGGAACTTACCTCGACATTGTAAAAGCAATCTATGATAAGCCTCAGGCTAGCATCATTCTGAATGGATAAAAGTTAAAGGCATTCCCTCTAAAATCCGGAACAAGACAGGGATGCCCTCTATCACCACTTCTATTCAATACAGTTCTCGAAACACTGGCCAGAGCAATTAGACAGACGAAAGAAATTAAAGGCATAAAAATTGGAAAAGAAGAACTTAAATTATCACTATTTGCAGATGACATGATTCTATACCTAGAAGACCCAAAAGGGTCTACAAAGAAACTAAAAGGAGTTGCTTCATTAACAGTTCGTTAGGATGGACAGTATAGGTCAGGCTTTGGGTACATTAACATTTTAATCTCTCAGGTGCAGTTTCCGATTTCCCAAACTCAGATCAGACTTCATTTTCTCCATCAGACCCAATACCAGACCTGACTATACTAACTACCTATCTTTAAATCTGGCTTCACTATGATGGTGATACACCATAATATTCAAAATACAAAATACATAGAACTAAACACAGAGTGCACGCACACACACACACACACACCCTTATTATAAAATCAGTGAAATCTGAAAAAGGTCATTGGATTATATCAAAGTCAAATTTCCAGCTATGATCTTATGTCACCATTACAGAAAACTGGTGAAGGGTACACAGGTGTGTTGTTTTTCACAATTGCATTTGACTTTACAATTGTTTGAAAGTAACATATTTGTTATAGTTTGGATCTGGAATGTCCTCCAAAGATTCATGTGTTGGATACTTGATCCCTCCAGCTGGCAACACTGGTAGGAAGTGCTATAAACTTTAGGAGTATACTTGGAGTAAGTAGGTAACTGGGGTACATCCTAGAAAGGCATAATTTGTACCTGGTCCCTTCCTCCACTGCCTCTCTGCTTTCCAGCCACCATGAGGTGAGTAGTTCTGTTCCACCACACACTCCTTGTCATAATGTTTTACCTCACCAAAGGCTCAAAGTCATCACTCTGGGGACTAAGTAACTATAGATTGAAACTATGAGCCAAAATAAGTCTTCAGGATGTTAATAAATCTTTCCTCCTTTAAGTTTATTTTCTCAGGGTATTATGCCACAGAAATGAAAGGTTTACTAAAACAATATTCAATCCAAGAAAAAGAAGAAAGACAGTGAATGTCTGAACCTAAAAAGAAGTTTGAGCCTCAATCACCCATGAGTTAGAAGTGAACTAAGTGGGTTAGTGAGCCTCCAGAGACAACATGCATCCTAACATCCTCTTTAAAAACAATCAAGTAAAAGGGAAGAAATCCCAGAGTGTGGAACCAAGGTCCAAAGAACACCATGGGAAAGGGAAGCAGTCCTGTAGTGATATCAACACCCAGTAAAGGCACTGAAGACAATCTCCCCAGTAGAATTTTGGTGTTTTCCTTGTTTCCACTTTTCCCCTTTCCAAATGAGGGATTTATTGCAGTTCTTTGCATTCCATTGGATATTTGTGTTCAGGGAAAACCATGCTGTCTTTTAACTTTTGCCTACGTCCAGAGGCACAATTCACCTAAATAAACTCCAACCACTCTCCCATTGAAAAAAAAATCATTAAAAGCCAACAAGAACTTCCAGACCCCTGAATAGGGCATTTAAGTTATCTTCTGAAGAGGGAGGGAATAGGCTGCATCATGGAAAAATATTTATTTAGCTAAAATTTGGTGACTAGAAGACAGATATATCCGTCCTTTGGTATGGTTGCACTTAGCCGGACATAGCCATTTGCCTTGAGTTAGCTAAGGAAATGTGAGGAAAATTAATATGTGTGGACGCCTTTAAAATCTAGTACCAAACTCACCAATTTCCTTTTTTTCTGCTATTACAACTATATATGTATTATGCCTTTATACAATGTTCTAAATGCAAAGGCTACACCATCCTCTATTCCATAATGAGGATATCATGGCACAAATATCTTACTAGCCTTAAAATGCATATGCATGATGAATGAAATAAACCTTTTTGGTTAAAAATACTAAGATATAGCAGTATGTATAACTGTGGCATTACCTAGCTCATATTGCCTGGATAAAGCTTTCTTGAATAATGCATAATGGCTCAGAAGAAAAAAGAATGTATAGATAGTTTTCCTTTGCTGCCAGAGTATGAATGTCTCTTCTTTATATAGAAAATTCTCCATTGTAAGATCTGAATAAAAGAGCATGCCCCTCTCCAATATAGTATGAAAAGCCTAGAGTTTTGCTTTCACAACTTCTCCTAAAGCATAAATTTGACAAATGAAATGGATTTACTCAATACTCTGAATCCAGAGGTATTAAAACAGATACTATATTTTTGTTGTGATGAGGCCAAAAACACAGTTGAGTATATGCTGTCAATGGCATTCATTGTTGAGCAGAGATGGCATTGTTGCCCTTAAGGAACCATTTTCATTGTGTTACCAAGTTATGCAGCTCACTGTTTTCTAGACTCTCTCAGGAAGTATCCAAAGCTTGATTCTATAGATTTACCAGACATTCTGTAAGTTACCTGGGGTTCTTTTAAGTTTCTCTCCAAAGTTTGAACAGTCAGAGTTGATATCTATGCCTGGCAATTAAGAACTCTGGCTGATACACATTGATGCACACCTCATTTCCTGACATTAATATCGTTGGGGCAGTATGAATGATGCAAACCCCTCTTTGAATTCTGTGTCTTTCATTTTAAGCTGAACATAATATGTAATTGTTTGATGAGAGAAATTTTTAAATCATCCCAAGAGAACACTGAATGACCATATGTCACACATGCTCAAAACTGATTTCTTTCTGAGCTGGAAAAATTGCTTAGAGATGACTTCTCCTGTGGCCTCAGATAGCTTTCTTCATTTTGCAATCATATACTACCAGCTAGCCAAAATGTAGAGTCAATATTTCTAAAGCCACTACCAACAAGGGTTTGGAGAAGGCATTCTTCCCATCATTTTTTTTTAAATGAGAAAGAATACTTGAGAGAAAATCTAAAGATGTGAATCAACCTCTATGCTTTAGTAGGAAAGTGCCAGTTCCCATTGCTGATCCCATCAGCATAAAACCTGGAAACCTTTTTCCCATAAGCTCTTCTAAATGTAAAAGACAATCAATTATTATAGTATTTTTAAAGCAGTATTTCCAATCCCATAAGTACTTCTAGAAGCTTGCCTCTGGAGTAGAGTCTATGTCCTCTTCTCTTAAACCTGTTTCTACCAACTGACCAACCCTACATGACTTCTGAGGGTGTGTTGTGAACTCCATGCACTCTGCCTTGCTCTTTTAGGACCCTTCTGTTGGGACACAGCTGCCATGCTGCAAGGAATCCGCAGGGAACATGGCTGCTGGGACTAGGTCTTTTGTCCTACTGTCTAGTTCCTTCACCACAGTGGGTTGGATTCAGTTTAAAAGGCTTTTTTAAAAATCAATAGTTTTAATGCTGTTTATTCATGGAGCAAATCAATTTAAGTTTGGAAACAAAAATGGGTTTTATCTACTCAGTTATCTTTTCACAAAACATCATTCCCATAGTAATACTTAACAATTAAAAGATTTATAATAAAGTCAACTTTGTCCTAAATTAGGCATAATTAATATTCTAAATTAATAATGAATGTTCAATATCCACCTCATGTCTAGTCTGGAATTTCCTTTTTTTCCCAAACTCTCAACAAAGAGTTCTGTCTATTTTACATATTTTTCCAAAATGTAAAATAAATTTTGCATGATGAAAGTATTATCAACAAATTCCTACTACCAAAAATCACCCAGAAAGCTAAATGAGAAGCAGTCTGGAAATCCAGAATGCATTGAATACATATTTACCTATTGTCCAGTATTCTACCTGCTCAGGCAAAGTCAGAACATTTTTGTCATAGATACAACATTCAATCATTTGGGCCTGGAGATATAAAGTCAGAGGAGGATGATAAGTTACTGAGAAAGCAAAGTGGCCTCATTAGGCATTGGAAATCTTAATGAAAATTTGGCATGTATTTGTCATTTCTTTTAAGATATGAATGGTGAAAATTCAGTTAATTAATTCATTAGTTTCAGATTATTTTTCAAATAAATAATTTTATCTACTGCAAAGGCAAGAATCTTGAGTACTAAGAAGAAAGAATACTTCAAAAATAAATCAATTAAAAAAACATTTTGCAGATTCCTACATCTGTCATTACCACTAATTAACAAGAAGAAATCAGAATCAGGGTCTTTTCATCCTTATATCCTTATAGCCATGGATACTGCATGAAAAACAATAGACATTTGATGGCTATTTTCTAAATGGACCAATGATTCTAAGAGGCCAAGTGATTAGTTTTTACTTTCACTTCTGTACACCTTTATGAAAGTAGCTCATATAAGCAACTATGTAGCTCTTTCCATTTTTTTCCTATATTAATTGTAAATATGCTTTTACAGAAATGGGTTGAAAAAGAGTCAATTGCGACACAGTGCTGATGTTCTTGGGAGACTGTTCTTTGGAATACCGGGCATTGTTTCTTTCTTGATCAGGCTCCCAGACAAGGTAAATGTGTTGGAATCACAATGACCATAGTGTGGAAAGGTGCCTTACTTAGCATGGTTCACCACCTAGCTGCCTTTCCCTGCCAGCTGAGCTCGTGATGAGATGACCCATGACAAGCTCAGATAAAGGGAAGAAACATGCTTTGGGAGGCTAAGAAGTGGTTGTTCTGCTCTGGAGACTCTTGCTTGCTCTCTCTTTCCCTTCACTCCTAATCACTGCCACATGGACAAAGAGTACTTTTGTTTCCTTTCCCCACCCAGACACCAAAGAAAAAACAGTAGAATTATACAATGGCATAGAAACTGTAGGCTTTATTTGTTCTCCTTAAGTTGGCAAATGTATCCTGCAACCTATGCACATATTACCTGATCAGATGGCTAGTTTTTTGTTTGAAGATGTTGTTTGATAGGATTTTACTTAGAACATTCACTTGCCTGTCTCTACTGTATCAGTTGTTTAACTCTTTTTGCATCTCTTTGTTGAAAGTAAGGATTCTTATTACACATTAAAAATGTGCTACTAAAACTTATTCTTTAGTTTGATCTTAGTTTAGAGGCAAATGAAAAAAAAAATTATCAAAGCTTGCCAGGCACAGTGGCACACACCTGTAAACACAGTGACACCAGAGGCTGAGGCAGGAGGATTGTGAGTTCAAAGCCAGCCTCAGCAAAAGGGAGGAGCTAAGCAACTCAGTGAGAACTTCTCTCTAAATAAAATACAAAAAATAGGGCTGGGGATATGACTCAGTGGTTGAGTGCCCCTGAGTTCAATCCCTGATACCTCCCCTGACAAAAAATAAATAAGTAAAAATATCAGAGCTTATAAACACAGGAATCTGGAAAATAAATATTTAAATATACTCTGAAAATATATCTAATATATAAAATGTGTAATAAAAACTAAGATTTTGCTAGGATATAGAAAGTAAACTATTTGGCAAATATTTCATGAAAATAAGTTTTTTTCAGACTTACTTGCTAAGTTTAAACATTAGAAAATAATTAGCAAAATATTTTTACAATTGGAAAATACACCCTGCTGGTAAGGTTATACCAAGGGACTGTTGCAGGAATATCAACCGATAGAGAACATTTGAAAAGCCATTTGTCAATATAAATACAATGCCCTTAAAATGTTCATACCAAGTTAGGTCATTTATTAAAATCTTCATTAAGGGAATAATGCTGAATGCAGAATAATGTGTTACAGGCAAAATGATTACTTCTATACTATACAAAAATTGTGAGAATCTGAAAAAAAAACATAATCCATCTATAATCATAAGGTTAAATAATTTATGGTACAGGCATTCAACTTGATGAAAACATTTGATGTGCCTTGAGATAAACGAACTGTGAACTGACTGTACATTTTGTCAAGAATATTTTTCACTTTAAAAGAATAGCTCTCTCTAATCAGAAGAAGGGGTAGAGTTTGTGGAATTGTTGGTTACTTACCAGAAGTGTATGCAGAAAACACATCTGTGCCCAGAGGCCCCTGGAGCCCCACGAACAGCCTCTAACAGGACCATCTATAAATCCCTGCTTCTGTCATGTTTGAACAAGCCCAATGCTCACTTGAAAAGAAATCCATCAAAGTTACAAAGAAAACAATGGCAAAGAACTTCTCTATGTGTTGGGAAAAACTAATACATTCATCAAAAAAGAAATAAAAAGTATTCTCTAATCTTTCTTCTCTTCTCCAACTCTCTCTGTGCTCTTCTACGTATTGCTCTTTCTTTTCTTCTCTCTCTGCCTGGCAGGCTTCCAGCAAGGCCAAGCATGGTATTTTTTGAGAGGAAAATATTTAAAGTTACAAAAAAACGAGAGAGAGAGCAAATTATCTTGCTAAATATACAAGTCCAGCCCTTGATATAATGGGAGGAAAGCTCAAGTCTTTTTATTGCTGGTGCACATTGAGATTCTGACTGGAGAGGTATTTGTTTCCAATAGTTATGATCTTGTTCAGTCTTTTATTTAAACTGCTTGCTTGTATATCTGCAGAAAATAGCTAGTAACTGAACAGAGTTGTGGATTCAAGAGAAAGTTTGGACTTAAATTCAAGATAGGAGATCATGTTACTTTGCTCTCTTTCATATCTTAACAATCACAGCAGTGGATACGCATCAGAAAACCATGTAATATTTAGAAAGCAATCAGCTAGTTAGCTGATAAGATTTGAATTAATTTTGAACATGAACTCAGGAAGTGAGTTATTCATGTTTTAGACATTTGGAGGCGAGGATTAAGAACATCTTAGATGGAGTGAAAAGATGTGTTTTCTCTCAACTGATGCATTCAGTCCTTTGTCTCCCAAGCTCTTTTAGGACCTGGGGAAGGAATTTTACTAGACTCAGTGGGTAGATGCCCCACCTCACCTTCTGTTTCTGCTTCAAGAAGTCTCCACTCATGGCAGAAGGGAGGTTCTGACACAGTCACAAGCTCTCACTGATCCTTCCATCAGGCCAGTCATAATACAAAAATTGGTTCATTTATAGTCTTATATACATTATAAAAAGTGAATATTTAGAAAATGATTTTTAATAGTTTTTTTTAAAGAATCTTTTATCTTTTGGTTCAAGTAACCTGGGTTAACCTTTTAATTCCATCTGTCATTGATAATGCCTTCAATTTTTTATAATATTTAGAATTAAATTAAATATATATATAAACTTAATTTATAGGGACTACACAATATATTTTACTTTTCCCTGGATTATTATTAATATTATTATTACTTTTAGTATTTTATCATTACTATACATATTAAAATTTTAGAGATTATAAATTATTTAAAAGATATCCATTTTAGCATTATGAGAGTTTTATTTAAAATATGAAGATTATGTTATCTCCATTTTATTGATGAGGAAATTGAACTGCTAAGTATAAAGTTGTTTTATAACATCTCACAAATTGTGAGTGACATGTTGAAATTTTCATAAAATGCTTCTTGCTTCTTTTATCTAGAAATCAAGCCAGGTTGTAATCCTCAAGGTATCCAACTCTGAAATGTTTCTACTTGTGGCTTCATAGCCATATTATCTCTCTCACTGCATCTACCTTAACCTACTATACTTGGACAACAGACTCTCAAAACAAATGTATATGTAAAAACACTGAATTTTTAAATTGTGAGAACTCATCAGTTAATGGAAATATTTTCTGTTGATAAATCTAAATTCATTTTAATGATGAAAGCTAAAATTATATTTTTTTTCCTGCTAGCAAAGTGGTGTTTTCTGTGATACTTTCCTCTAGTGAGTCAATATTGATGCTAAGACATTGGCATTGTGAGTATTACCTCCCATTGCCCTTCCTCCAGGTCCACAGACGGGACATCTGTGCTGACCTGCATTACAAACACATACAAACAGACACATTTTCAGCATACCTATCATATGTTAGTTTTCCTCATTCTACAAAATATTAATAAATATCACTTTTCATTTTAATTACATATTTGCAGTAAATTTGTGGGGTGGTTGTTGTGTTTTGCTTCAAGTTTCCATTGTTCCCCAAGATTTGTGGATGATGTGCTGTCTCAAAAGGGAAAAAAAAAATCTTTCATGTTCTCTTCTTTTAGGCAAGAGAACAGCCAGAGGTGACATAGCAAGTCTTTAAACATTATGCAAAGCTGCCACGGACAAAGAAACATTTGACCTTGCACCAAGGAGTAAATTATAGGTAAGTAAGTTCATTTGAAGAGGTGGCCCTGCCTTTAGAAAAATGGCCTGACAATCTACAGATGAAAGTACACATGGCAGCCTGGATCACATTTTCCTATGAGCATCAGAAGAGTTGAGTGACAGGCAGGCTCTGAGGACTGGAGGGACAAGTATGTGATACATGACTTGTTTTTATATTCTGCAATGTTTAGTTTGAGCTCTTAACATGTGCCTTTTATCCAATCACCTAGCAAAGTATTTTATGGCTTTATTTAATGAAAAGGCTAACTCTACTTAAGTATTCTTAAGGAACAATGCACCCCTCAGTAAGTCAGAGTAAAAATTTCACTGGCAATTTTCCAATATGTAAATCTCACCAAGTCCTCTCTATCTGGTGAGTGCCCAAGAAAGCAAAGATAAGTTTTCCTCTTTCCCATAGCAACAGTCACAATAACACAGAAAACTATTTTAATGTACAATTAAAGAGAATCAATAATTCTTTTTTAAACTTTTTTTTTCTTTAATATTTATTTTTTAGTTTTCGGCGGACACAACATCTTTGTTGGTATGTGGTGCTGAGGATCGAACCCGGGCCGCACGCATGCCAAGCGAGCGCGCTACCGCTTGAGCCACATCCCCAGCCCCTCAATAATTCTTATTTCTTAGTTAAATGAATAAATCTCACCTTAAATTAATAAGTCTCATCTTTAATTTTGAAGAAAAATAAAACTTTTCATCATAATTCTTTTAAGAAATTAAAAAAGAATTATCAAGGGAGATTAAAAAATTAATTATTCTGCAGCATAAAGGGAGTAAAAAAAAGATGGAGGGAGTTAGGGAGGTGGAAAGGAGAATGAATGAAAGTGAGAGAGAAAAGAAGGTAAAGAGGAAATAGAAGAGAAGGAATTCCCACAAGTATTCAGAGATGATTTTGTTGTTGTTGTTGTTGCTGTGGTTTTATTTTATTTTTTTTTTTAAGAGAGAGTGAGAGAGGAGAGAGAGAGAGAGAGAGAGAGAGAGAGAGAGAGAGAGAGAGAGAGAGAGAGAGAATTTTTTTTTTTAATATTTATTTTTTAGTTCTCGGCGGACACAACATCTTTGTTGGTATGTGGTGCTGAGGATCGAACCCGGGCCGCACGCATGCCAGGCGAGCGCGCCACCGCTTGAGCCACATCCCCAGCCCGTTGCTGTGGTTTTAGTTGTGTTTCCTTTTTCTTTTCTTTTTTCTTAAATTTGTTTTAATTAGTTATACATGACTGTAGAATGCATTTATGCACTTTGATATATCATTCATAGATGGGACATAATTTCTCATTTTTTCTGAGTGTACATGTTGCAAAAATCATACACACACACACACACACACACACACACTCACACACACATAGTAATAATATCTGTTTCATTCTACTACTTCTCCTATCCCCACACCCCCCCCACGGCCCTCCCATTAGTTTCCTCTACCTAACACTATTCTTTCCTAGTGCCTCCTGCCTTATTGTGAATTAGCATCACATATTAGAGAAAACATTCGGCTTTTGGTTTTGTGGGATTGACTTATTCCACTTAGCATGATATTCTCCAACTCCAATTATTTACTGGCAAATCCCATAATTTTACTCTTCTTTAAAGCTGAGTAATTGAGTATATATACCACATTTTCTTTATCCATTCATCTATTGAGGGACACCTAATTTGGTACCATAGACTAGCTATTGTGAATTGAGCTGCTGTTAACATTGATGTGGCTGTGTCACTAATAGTATACTGATCTTAAGACCTTTGGGTATAAATCAAAGAGTGGTCAAATGGTAGGTCAAATGGTGGTTCCATTCCCAATTTTCTGGGAAATCTCCATACTGCTTTATATAGTGGTTGCGCCAATTTACAGTCCCACCAGCAATGTATGAGTGTACATTTTCTCCCACATCTTTGCCAACATTTATTGTTGCCTATATTCTTGATGATTGCCATTTAGAGAGGAGTGAGATGAAATCTTAATAGTTTTGATTTGCATTTTTTCTAATTGCTAGAGATGTTGTGTGGGAAGCCATTCTCGCACGTGATTTGAGTTACCTCCCTGGCTGGGTGAGAGACACTTAGATACAATTGTGTCAGAGCCTTCCCCACCCTGTCCCAGGTGCGAGGGCTTGTCCGTGTGGAGGTGTGCCTAGCCACTGACCCGAAGACCAATCACTGACCCTGACCTTGGAATGCTGCCCCCCTTGACCTTCATTGGATGGAATTTTCCCTTGAATTTTTTGTTCCCCAATAAAAGCTCACTCCCTGGTGTTCTCTCTCTCTCTCTCTCTCTCTCTCTCTCTCTCTCTCTCTCTCTCTCTCTCTCTTCTCTCTCTCTTTCTCTCTCTCCCTCCCTCCCTCCCTCCCTCTCTCTCTCTCTCTCTCTCTCTCTCCCCCCCCCCCCCATAGCCTCTTGTGTTAACCTCGCCACCGCATTAGGTGGCTGGAGGCAGGAGCTAGGAGAAGCTGTCTCCATAGCTGGACATTAAAGGTAATGAGAATTATGTCTCTTTAATTTTAAAACTCACTAGTTAATTTTTATGCTTCGAACCTCTTTTATGAAGCTCGCGTGCTGGTCGAGTGGCAGAATGTTGAACACTTTTTCACATATTTGTTGATCAATTGTATTTCTTCTTCTGTGAAGTGTCTGTTCAGTTCCTTAGCCAATTTATTGATTGGATTATGTGTGTTTTTTTAGTGTTAAGTTTCTTGAGTCTTTATATATCCAAGAGATTAATGCTTTATCAGAGGTGGATGCCTAGAATCTTGCTTCCTTAATAAGACTTCTAAAGCTCAAGAAGTAAAATGAAGAATTAATAAATGGGATAGATTCAAATTAAAAAGCTTTTTCTCAGCAAAGGAAACAATAAAATGAGGAGAGAGCCTACAGATTGGGGGAAAATCTTTACTGCATCCAGAAATGATGTTTATGCAAAGCAACTACTCTGCATTAAACAAGCTTTGTTATCTGGCCATGAATATTATGGCCAAAATTCTCTATGTAAGGTCAAAATTTTTAATTCTACAAATATACCATTCCAGATTCAGTTATTTAATTTATTTTAATTGGGAAAACTATGCTTAGGTGACCAGTTCCATGGAAGTGGTTAATAAATTATCATCAACTGTCCTGTTGTAAGAATCCCTACTAGTAATACAAAAAGCAGAGTTAATATTAATTAAATGACTTTTTCATCATCTAAATATACCAACTGAATGGATTACTTATGTACCATATTAAAAATCTTGTTTATATAGTATTAAATTTATTGAAGGGGAGATGAAAAAGCAAGATAATCTTCTCTTAAAGAAACTGTACATTAAGATGGTCTTTCCCATTTCAAAAATACTAACATATAATCTTTTATTTTACTAATGTCAAACTGCTGTTAATGTAATGCATTTGAACACAATACCAACCACCATTCCCAACCCTAAATGGTGTTCATTATAAAAACTGGCAGTAAAAGCTATTGGGGGAAGTACAAGCAAAATAATTGAAGATCTCATCAAACTTGTATATTTTAATACATCCTGTGATTGCAGATATGTCAGAACTTAATTGGGGGGAATTTCTGTTTCTTAGTTGTATATAAAATTAAATACATCTAAGAGGTCTTCTTTGCTCTAGTAAAATATTATAAACTTAATATTTCAAATTTCACACACTCACTTTAAACTGTTTGTCCTGGAGTGGCTATCTCAGTATTTAGATAAATTCACACAACATGCTATTTTATTAATTTGTGAGAAAAAAAAAAATATATATATATATATATAATTCTTCAATATATTGTCTAAGTTCCACATTGTAATACACCCAGAATTTTAGGATGAGTGAAGATAAAAAGTAATTTCTCAGCTAGGTTGAGAAAATATTTGAGAATATTTGGCTGATAATATAGTGAATGAACATAATTCTTAGACAATGGTTAAAGAAGATATATAATAGGCACTGAGATTATCCTTAGGTAAATGCATCCATATCTGTGCCTCCTGGGAGATATATGTAAATACACAAAAAAAAAAAAAAACACACACACACATACATTGTTATGGTTTGGATGTGAGGTGTCTCAACAATGCAAGAAGATTCAGAGGAGAAATGATTGAGTTGTAAGAGTCTTAATCCCATCAGTGAATTAATCCCCTGGTTGGGATTAACTGAGTGGGATTAATTGAAGGGATAGGGTATGGCTGGAGAAGGTGGGAATTGAGGCATGGCTTAAGGGTATATATTTCTATGTGGCAAGTGGAGTCTCTCTCTCTCTCTCTCTCTCTTTGATCACCATGTGAGCTGCTTCCTTCCATCACACTCTTCTGCCATGACGTTCAGCCTCACCTTGAGCCCTGAGGAATGGAGCCAGCTTTCTATGGACTAAGACTTCTAAAACTGTAGCCCTCAAATAAACTTTTCCTCCTAAAAATTTTCTGGTTATCTCTTTTAGTCATATCAGGAAAAAAAGCTATGTAAAACACACACACAGTATTTCCCTTAAACTATCTGTATTGCAATATTATCTTTCATTTGCATGGGTTTTATAATTTAGACTCATGTTTTCATAGAGATCCATGTATTTGGGTTATTATCTCTTAACCAAGGAACTTCCAAAAATCTGACAGTGAAGTTTATGAAGAAAGAAGTGTTTAGAAATCTGATGATGAATTCCATTTTTTCCTATGATATGATTTTTTAAAATTGTTATACAATTTACATTCTATGAAGCTCATCCATTTTAAGAGTAAAATTATTGAAATTGTGTACATTTATATTGTGGATAACCATCATTATAAACTAATTTTAGAATGTTCCTGACACCCCCAAAACTTCCTTGGCTCTGTTTGTACTCAAATCCTGCTCCACATCAGCCCAGGTAAACACTGATTTATTGTGTCTCTATAGATTCGCATTTTCTGGAAATTCCACATAACTAGAATTATATGAAGTGTACATTTTGTGTTGAGTTTCTTTCACTTATCATGAAGTTTCTGAAGTTTGTAAATGTTGTGGAAGTATCAATGTTCCATTTCATTTTATTACTGAATTCCATATACCACCTTTTGTTTACTCATTCACAAGTTGATAGACATTTGGATTATTTCCAGTCTGTGAATGTTATAAATAATGCTTCTATGAACATTCACATATAAATCTTTGGCTGGACACCTGTTTTTGGTTTTCTTTAAGAAGAAATCTATGAGTAGAATTGCTGGTATGCTAAGTCTATGTTTATTTTTTTAATACACTTTGAAATTATTTTTTTAATGTGTCACTACTAGCATCAATGTGTGAGGATTTTTGTTTCTCCATAAACTCACCAACACCTGGTATTGTGAGTCAAGTTGAATATAGCTCTTCTTGTAACAGTAAACTAGTATCACATTGTAGTTTTAATTTTCATTTCTCTAATAATTTATGACATTGAGCATATTTTCATGTATTAACTAGACATTTGTATGTATTCATTGGTGAAATGTCTTCTGAAATACTTTGTTCATTTTCATCACATTGTTCATTGTATCATATTTTGGATTCCTCACCACTGAATTGAAAAATATTTTTATATATTTTGGATAAAAATCCTTTACCAGATATATGATTTGTAAATGCTTTCTTCTACTCTGTAGTTGTTTGTGTTTTTTTAAATTTTCTCATTGGCATTTTGAGGAGAAGAGATCTTTTATTCACTGATATGCAAGTTAACTTTTTTTCTGTTTTAGAGATAATAATTTTGCTCTCATTTATCTTTTTTTTAACTTAATTTAAGGTCAAAGCACTATTCTCCTTTGTTCTAAATGTATTATAATTTCATATTTTACATTTTGGTCTACAATTTACTTTTTGTTGTATGTGTTATATAAATTATCAAGTACAATGCTGCTTTTTAAATTGGTACATATATAATTATCCCAGAATCATTATTTTAAAACACTATCATTTCTCCAAGAAATTCCCTTTACCATGATGTACAAAGTCTGAAGATCTATGAATATATGAGGGTTTATGTCTGTGACCTCAGCTCTGTTTCATAGGTATGTCCAATTTTATCATTACTACACCATTTTGATTACTATACATGAAGTTTGAAATCAATGTACTACCTTCAAAATTTTCCTTTGCAAAAATTACTTTGGTTATTCTTAATCCTTTGAATTACCATAAAAATTTATGTTCACCTTATTGGTTTATTTAACAAAGTCCCTTAGATGTTGATTGAGATTCCCTTGTGTTGATAAAAATAAACTGGAAAGAATTGCCATATTAAAATATTTTAAAATCTTTCTTAAGATATAATTCACAACTAGTTACCATTTTCAAGTGTACCATGAAAACCATTTTAGTATTCTTATACAGGTATGCAACCATCAAAAAAAATAATTATAGAATTATTTCATCAACCAAAAGGAAATCCTTTGACAAAACTATTCACTCCATTTCTCCACCTCATGCAACCCAGTTCTATACCTTCTCTCTCTGTAGATTTCTCTATTCAGAGCACTTCTTACAGATAAAATCATAATATATTATCTTTCAATTTAACTAAAGCTATCAAGGTTTATCCATAATATAGAATGAGTCAATGTCTCACTCATTTTATTGTCAAATAATATTTCATTGAATAAATGAGAAGTATTCATCATTTTACCAGTTAATAATTTTTTTTCAAGGTCCGTACTATTGTGAATAAAACTGCTACACACATTTATGCAAAATTTTTTTGGCATGGACATATGTATTCTATATATCTAGAACTTTGCCAACATTTGTTATTATTTTTATGCTTCTACCCATGCCATTGAGTTTGAAGTGCTATCAACATTGTGGTTCTAATTTGCATTTCCCAAATGTGTAATGATTTGAGAATCTTTACATGTAACTATTGGCCTTTTGTATACATTCTTTGTAGAGATATTTATTCCAATCCCTTGTCCATTTTGATTGGTCACTTATCTTTTTATTATTTAGTGATAAGAATTTTTGATATATTCCAGAAACAAGCCCTTTATCACATACATGGCTTGCAAAGAGTTTCTCTTACTCTGTTGTTTTTTACTTTATTGATATTGTCACTTGAAGGAGAAACCTTTTTAATCTTGATCATCTCCATTAGTAGGCTGGATAATGGCTTCCCAAAGATGTTCAATTTCTCATCCATGAGAACTGTCACTATGTTAACTTACAGGGCAAAAGGGACTTTTCAGGTGTGATTAAGTTAAATATCCTAAAATGTAGGGCTTTTCCATCAGGAAGAAGATGTAATGATAGAACAGGATGTTTGAAAAGAGAAAACATGTTATGTGCCCAGGTTTGAAGATGTAGGAAGGGGTCATAAGCCAGGCTGTGTAAGGCCTTGAAAAAGTGAAAAGGGCAAATAATCATTTCTCCTTAGAGCATGGAAAAGCAACCAATGAGACTTGTGATCTTCATATTATTTATATATTTTAAAATATAATTTTGACTTTTTTATGCCACAAAGTTCATAGTAAATTTTTACTGAAGTAGTGGGAAACAAATACAGATCTTCATGCCAGAAGTGGTACTGTTGTAACCAATACATAAAATGTAGAAATTCACTTTGGAATTGGAGTAAGAAGATGCTGGGATAATTTTTGGAAGTATGATACCTGGCCATGAACAGACTCTCAGTAAAAACTGATATCAATGGCTCAGCTAGTGAGGATGCTAAGGAAATTTGGGCATAGAGGATAAAGTTATGGTATCTTGTAAATGCCTAAATTGTCATAAGCAGCTTAGGTGCTAGAGATATGGACACAGAAGTTGTTGATGGTGAAGGATTGGAAGGAAATGAGAAATGTGCCATTCAAGAGCTGAAGAATAAAGCTCTTAGTTATACAGTAGCAGAAAGCTTGGCTGAATGAAACCATAAGTTTGGTAAAAATAGGAAATTGTTAAGTGATGAACTTGGATATTCAATTGAAGAGAAGGAAATTAATACAGTCTATTTTTAAAACAAATTTTTCCCTTGGGTTTTTCATGTTGTAACCAACAAACCATTACTTTAGTTCTCAAAGATTAACTCTTATATTTTCTTCTAAGTGTTCTACAGTTTTAACCATTGTATTTCTACCTATGAACAATTTTGAGCAAGATATTGTGGATGATTTCAGGAAGATGTCCAATACAATTATTTTCCATGTGGGTATTCAGTAGTTTTCACACCATTTTTTTGAAAAAAAAAAAAAGAAATTATCTCAGTACCTTTGTCAAAAGCAATTAAGTATTAAAGCAAGACTGTATTTCTGGACTCATATGTTTTTATTTATTAATAAATGTATTTTCACTTGCAGGAACTACAGCCTATTGATCAGTTCAACTTTGTGAGAAGTTTTAAAATCAGAAAAGATTAGTGCTCCAAATTTTTTATATTTTTCAAGATTGCTTGTCTATACTAGACCAATTGAATTCTCATTAAAGTGAATTATCAGCCTGTTCATTTTTAGAAAAATGTAGTTGGAATTTTGATAAGTACTGCATCAAATTTGCAGATCACTTTGAGAAGTACTGTCATCTTAACAGAGCTGAGGTTTCTGACCCATGAACATATAATGCCTTCTATCTATTTAACTATTCTAAATATTCTTTCATTACTGTGAACAATATCTTTCAATTTAAATTAAACATGCCATATATATCTTCTGGCAAATCAATTCCCCACTTTTATTCTTTCTGATGTTGATTTAAATGGAATTTGTGCATTCCAATTATGTATTGTACATTGCTGGTGTTTAAGAGCAAAATTAAACTTTGTATTTTGATCTTTTATCCCAAAATTTAACTGAATTAACTTATTCATGCTACTGTTTTTTGTTTTGTAAATTCCTTAGTATTTCCTACATATATGATCTTGTAATCTGCAAAGGTAGATAATTCACTACTTCCTTTGGTATTTGGTTACTTTAAATTTCCTTTCCCTGCTTTATTGCCTAGGCTCTAACCTCCACTATGATGTTGAGTGTAAATGACTGGAGTGGTCATCTTTTTCTTCTTGGTGTTATCAGGAATAAAGCTCTTAGTCTTTCACCATTAAGTATGAACTTGGCTGAGGATTTCAAGGACTACTTCACTGAATCAATCTTTAGTTTTTATCATTGTTGGCTTTTGCCAAATGTCTTTTCTGTATATTGTTAAATAATTATGTGGCATTTGTTCTTGTTTTTTTTAATATGGTACATTACACTGATAAATTTTTTGATATTAAACTAACCTTGCATAAATTGCAACAAATTCTACTTGCTCATGATTATGATATTTTTTCAGTTTTTGCTGTATTTTGTTTACCAGTATTTCACTGAAGATTTCCCTGTTTATATTTTTAGGAACTATTGGCCTATAGTTTTCTTTTTTTCTGTAACATACCCACCTGGATGTAGTGCCAAAGTAACATTATTCTTATTAAATGAGTTGGGAAAAATTCCTTCTCTATTTTTCAGAATAAATTTTAAAGTATTAGTAATAATTCTTAACTGTATTTTAGAATTCATCAGTGAATGAATTCATTTGTGCTAGGGCTTCTGTGGAATTTTTTTGAATTAACTACTGCATTTGTTTTCCTGATATAATCCTATTTCTGTTATGTACTTCTTTTGAATAATGTAAGATACTTTGTGTCTTTATAAACCTGTCTATTTAGTCTAGTTTATCTAATTTTGACACACAATTTTAATAGCATTTCTTCATAATGTTTTTAATTCCATAAAGTTAAGATGCATGCCACTTCTTTCATTACTGATATTTATACTTCAAATCTTCCCTTTTTTTTTACTTCCTTAGTTAACTGCAGGTCCAATCAACTTTGTTAATTTTTTCAAAGTAGCACTTTTGATTTTATTGATTTTTTTTCTATTATTGTATTTTCTATGTTATTACTTTTTATCCTAGTATTTATTATTTTCTTTGCTTGTTTTGGATTATAAGATACAAAGTTGTATATTTTTGTAGTAGTTTGGTACTGCTATTGTAACAAATTAACACAAACAGTAAATGTTAATTACTTGTTTTTAAATTTTATTTGTAATTCATTTTGTAGTGCTGGTGATTAAACTCAGGGCCTTGCATATCCTAGGCAAGCCCTCTACCACTGAACTACATCCCTAGCCAATATTAAGTATATTTTAAACAAATTTATTTTCTTACAGTTCTAATTTTAAGCCAAGCATATATCTAATCCCTAATCAAGATGCTAGCAGCACCAAATTCCTTTCGGGATGCTCTTAGGGATAGCACATAATCTTGTCATTTTTAGTTTCTAAAGCTTCTTGTATTTCTTGCTTCAGGATTCCTGTCCTCTCTGTCTTCAAACTCAGCAATATAGGATGTTCAAATCCCTGCCTCTTACCAGTATTCTGAAAATCAATCCTGCATCATACAATGTTGATTTCTCAAATTCACAAAGAGAACATACTTCTAAATTTATTTATATTTTATTTATTGTATCAGCAATTTTTTTTTTTGCAGTTTTCAGTGTAGGAGTATTTTGTTACTTTTGCTAAACTAGTCCTTCGTATCTTATTATTTTTTGGTGCTATGGTGGATGTAATTCATTTATTAATTTCATATTTATATTGTTTGCTGCAAATATATATGAATATAATTGTAATGTTGAAATAAATAAAGAATAGCCACCCAATGAGAATGAGTAGAAGCTACTTATTTAGAGCTTGCATAATAGGGGAATTAGCCACCATAACTTGCATTAGGAACAGACTCAAAGGCAAGGAGTGGAATGGCAAGGCTTTAGAGGGAAGCAATGAATGATCTCATGCATTTAGAGATTGCTGTCCCACTAAGATGATCTTGTGTGTTTGGTTTGGGTAGAGCATTTGGCTTTGTTTAATCGGTTTAATTGAGATGGAAGTGGGGACACAGTGAGGGTGCTTGCGGTCATGAAGTAATTCCTGACTATTCTGGACAAACTGCTACAGAGGTTTTTCACTGTAGATATTAGTCAGTGCAATTGTCTTTATTAACAGCTAAGAATGTCAAAGCAAAGCCTACAGGAGCCACAAAAAAGCTACTGAAACTAATAAACAATTTTAGCAAAGTCACAGAGTATAGTTATATATGTATATATTAAATATATGCATTTATGTGCCAGAAAGCATCAATTGAAAAATTAAGAAAAGCAATGTGTTTTTCAATAGCATCAAAGCATAAAATACTTGGAAACAAAGTTAATAAAAATATATGCAAATAATCTACATTAAAAATACATAATTTGATGAGACAAATTTAGTAAATGGTGTCTTGTGCATATTTTGTATTGGAAGATTCAATATGCTTATGATTCTAATTATCCCCACATTTGTCTACAGAACTAATGCAGCCTCAGTAAAGATACAAGCAATTTTTTTAAAAATGCATTAGATGACAGTATGACTCATATGGAAATGCAAAGAAACTTGCATAGCTAAAACAATAGGGGAAAAAAGTTTTCCTATCTGAGAACTTACTGTATATTTACAGCATTGATTACAGTACAGCCTTGGTGTAAAGATGAGAAAGTATTTATTTATCAGAAGACTTTCACATTTCTGGTGTTTGACAAAGGTAAATTGTAGGAGTATGACCATAAAAGACTTGAATACAAATGTACATAGTGGCTTTATTTGTAAAAACCAAAACTTGAAGCAACTCATATCACATGTCCTTCAGCATTTTTTGATTGAATGAACAGACCAGGGTAAATCTAATAAATATATAATATTAATGATATGTTTCTTGCAATAAAAAGTAATGAACAAATTATTCATATGTGATATATCATGAATGACTCCAAAGATAGTTATGGTAAGCAAAATAAGCCAAACACAAAGAGCACATGCTGTAGAGTTTAACTTTTATATAGGCAGGGCTAGTTATTTCTAATCAATAGCTCATATCCATAAAGTACAAAGAACCCTACAACTCACAACTAACCTAATTAAAAATTGTATTTAAGAAATTCACATATACACTACACAAGGGAATTAGTGCATTCAGAAAAACTAAGAGGTTTGTGGTGGGAGCATGAGCAGATGCTGTGCAGTGATTTAAGTGTGTCACTGGGATGTGGATTGTAGGAGTCTGCATGTGTCAAAACTCACCCAACTGAACATTTCAGATCTATTCACTCCAATAGTTCATCAGCATTATTAGTATCCTCTGTACAAGCTCATGAAATATAATCAAGCCACAACCTAGGCTTAGAAAAGTCAAGATAGTAAAATATTCTAATTTTTCCATATCTGTGCAATTCATATAAATTCATCATGATGGTGAACTGATCTTGATGAATTGTTGGAGTTTCCCAGTCTTGCTTTATAAAGCCACAAGTACCTCTAGATGACAAAAAAACACTTTTTTATGTAGAATTGGTGTACATTATTCTATAAATCCAAAATCATTTTACTATTTTCCATCTCCATTAATGTCAAATTAGACTGAAATTCCTCAGGAAATATATACTATGAGTGTATGAACACTGAAGGAATTAATTATGATTGATTTTGTTAATTATCAGTGTCTAATGCCTTTACAGTAATGGGATGCTTAAAATACTGAGTCAGTAGTAAATGGAACACCTAGTGATTACTTGGATGCATTCCGCAATGCACCATACTTCCTTCAAGTACAAAATGAGTTTTTAATGCAATTCACATTTTTAATTAAACATTTTGATAATTATATACTCACATATAGTTGTTTTTTTTAAAAAAACAGAGTGTTTCTATGTACTCCTTAGCCAGTTTCCCCAATGATAATATCTTACAAAATCATATTTCAATATTAGTGCCAGGATATTGGCATGGGTAATGTGCAGATGTGGAATGTTCTATAGCCACAAAAGTTCCTGGGGTTTCCCTTTTATAGGCATACCTGTTTCTCTTCTTACCCTCTTTTCAACTCCTGGTAAACACTGACTTGCTCTCTTTTTGCAATTTTTTTTTCATTTCAAGAATGTTATAGAAATAGATTATTTAGTATGTAAACTTTTGAGATTGATTTTTCTCCACTCAACATAACTCTTTGTTCATTTACATTATTGCAATTATCAATATTTCCTTTTATTAAATTTTATTTCTAGCTGGCATTCTCTGGTGAAAATGGTACCTTTTTAAAAGTCATTTACACATTTAATAAATTTAGGCTGTTTGGAGTCATATGGGTTAAACTGCTATTAAACATAGGTACAGATGGAGTGTATATAATTACATTTCTCTGGTATAAATGCCCAAGAGTGAAATTGATGAGGTTGTACGGTAGTTCTAACTATAGTTTAATAAGGTGCTGCCAAATGGTTTTCCAGAAAGGTTCTACAATTTGACTTTCCTGACAAGAATGTGTGAATAATCCAATTGTATGGATCTCCTTGAATTTGATGTTTTCACTATGTCATATTTTAGCCATTCTGACATTAATAGGGATATCTCATAGTGATTTTAATTTTAATATGCATATTTCATGTGCTTATTGCTCTGTGCGCCTATACTTTTGAGAAACTTTTCTTCATGTATTTTGCCCATTTTTAAATTAAAATGCTTTTTGTTTGCTTGTATTTTATTTTGGTTTTTTTGTTATTGAGTTTTAACAGTTCTGTATATATTCTACACACTAGTTCTTTTTGGATATGTACTTTGCACTTTTTCCAGTCTATATATTATTTTCCTATCTTTATAGCCAGATTCATTACAAAGCAAGCATTTTAATTTTCATGGTATCCATTTTGTTCATTTTTCCTTTTATAAATCACATTCTTAGTACGATGAATAAGAACTCACAACCTAGCCCTGGAGTATAATGAGTTCTCCTATTTGTCCTAATACTTTTTATAGTTTTATATTTTACATTTAAAATTTGTTTTTAGTCAATTTTTGTATAAAGAGTCAAGCTTGTGCTGAGACTCATCCTTTGGACTATGGATTTTCAGTTACACTGGCACCATTTAAAACATGGTTATCTTTCCTTTGAACATTTTCCAGAATTAGTTTTGTGTGTGTGTGTTTGTGTGGGGGGCCTCTTCTGGATTCGCTACGTAATCTATGTCTATTTTTCCATTGTAGTCTCCGTTACTCCAGCTCTTTAGTGTCTTGATACCAGATATAGTTATTTCTCTAAAACTCATCTATTCTAGTCCCTATGCCTTACATATGAGTGTTAAATAGTTTTATCTATAACCACATGAAATCTGCTTAAGATTTTTAGTAGGAATCTCATATAAAGCCTATTTATATTTCAGGGACAAGTGACATTTGTACTGTGTTGTTTTTACATGAGTGAGTATGGTATGGTTTTATGCTTTGATACTTGAATTTTGTTATCAGTTTCAGGAGTTTTCAGCATGTAAATCCTAAATATTTTTGGTTAGATGTATGCTACTTAATTCAAAATTTCCAACTGTAATTAAATAATTAAACTTTGTAATTATAAACAATACAGTATCATTTTAGTGTTCATATAATCTTTGCTAACATATAGAAATACATTCGTTTTTTGTCTTGTACTTTCCAACCTTACTAAATTTCCTAATTGGTTGTTGAATTGAGTATGTTGGTTACTTGGGAATTTCTTTTCATTTTTGTTTCTTCTTATAACATTTATTTTTTTATTGATGCATTATAATTATACATAATAGTGGGATACATTGTTACATATTTGTACATGCATAATATAGAACAATTTCATTTGATGTATTTTCTATATAGCCTACCATGAATATAGAGTTTTATTCTTTATTTCCAAGCTGAGTGCATTTCATTACCTTTCTTTTCAGTATTGCACTGATATGAACTTCCAGCAATACATTAAGAGTGATGAGGAAAACATTCTTGCCTGCCTTATTTGTGATTTTAGGGGGAAAGCATTCCATCTTTTACCATGGTTTATCATGTTTCCTGTATATTTTCTTTGTCAGTACTGAGATTGAACCCAAGATATTGCACATGGTAGGCAAACACTCTACCACTGATCTATATCTCATCCTTTTTTTATTTAATTTAAGACAGGGTCTCCCTGTGTTGCTGAGGCTAGTCCTTACACTTATGATCTTACAACTTCTGTCTCCTGTCTACCCGGGATCACAGGAATGTAATGTCATGCATGGCTAGATTCTTTTTTAATCAATTGTCTTTATCAAATTGAGGAGTGTCACTTGTCTTGTTTTTTGAGTTCTATCATGAATAAGTATTAAATTTTGTCAATATGGTCATATGACTATTTTACTTGGCATGTAAATGTGGTGGATAGTATCAATTAAATTTAAAGTACTATATTAGCAATATGGTCATATGACTATTTTACTTGGCATGTAAATGTGGTGGATAGTATCAATTAAATTTAAAGTACTATATTAGCAAAAGTAAACTCCACATGATCATGATATCAAATTATTTTTATATATTATTGAATTTTATGTGTCTCACTTTCTTAAAGAGTTTTGAGTCTACATTAATGAAGGAGAGTTACCTGTAGTTTTATTTCTTTTTTTGTTTTATTGGGTTTAATATTACTGTGATATAGAATTTTTGGTTGGCATTCATTTTCTTTCAGAGCTTGGTATATGTTATTCCAGAACCTTCTAGTTTTGACACTCTAAGTTGAGAAATCAGCTGAGATCCAGAATGGTTTTCCTCTAAATGTTACCTGTCAGTTTTCTTTCAGGATTTAAAATTCTATCCTTATTCTGTATGTGAGGAAATTTTATAATGATGTACTTTGGTGTGGGTCTGTTGTAATTCTCTACATTGGGGTCTTGTAAGCTTCTGGTATTTGGTTTTCCCTTTCATTCTTTAGATTCAGGGAATTTTCTGATAGCATTTTATTGAAAAGATTGTACATTTCTTTGGTTTATATCTCCACACCTTCCTCTATCCTGATAAATCTTAAATTTGGTCTTTTCATGTTATCTCATAATTCTTGGAAATTCTGTTTGTAGTTTCTTACCATCTTCTCTCAGTGCTTGACTCTATTTTCAAGATTATATATTTTGTCATCATTGTCTGAGGCTCTGTCTTCCAAGTGGTCAAATCTGTTGGTGATTCTTTCTATTAAATTTATAATTTGTTTTTCTTTATCTTTTGTTTTTTATTTATTTATTTTTATTGGTTGTTCACAACATTACAAAGCTCTTGACATATCATATTTCATACATTAGATTCAAGTGGGTTATGAACTCCCAATTTTACCCCAAATGCAGATTGCAGAATCACATCGGTTACACATCCACAATTTTACATAATGCCCTATTAGTAACTGTTGTATTCTGCTACCTTTCCTATCTTCTACTATTCCCTCTCCCCTCCCCTCCCATCTTCTCTCTCTACCCCATCTACTGTAATTCATTTCTCTCCTTGTTTATTTTCCCGTTCCCCTCACAACCTCTTATGTGTAATTTTGTATAACAATGAGGGTCTCCCTCCATTACCATGCAATTTCCCTTTTCTCTCCCTTTCCCTCCCACCTAATGTCTCTGTTTAATGTTAATCTTTTCTTCCTGCTCTTCCTCCCTGCTCTGTTCTTAGTTGCTTTATTTCTCAGATTTTTGCTTTTTTTTTTTTCCAGAATCTTTGCCTCATTTTGAAGTGATCGTTCATGTCCTGTATTTTCTCTCTGATTTCATTCCTTATATCATCCTTACTTCACAAATCAGTTTAACTATGTACATTCTAATCTCATTATCTGACATTTCTTTCACTTTGGTGGCAATGGATTCTGTTACTAGAGTATCTTGGTTTGTTTGAGGTGATTTCTTCTCTTGGCTTTTTTATGTTGTTTGTGTGTCTACCCACTTAACAATATGGATCTGAGGCAGTAGAGTTTCTACCCTGTGAACTTGTAGTGTTCCTGAAGGTTTTCAGTACCTCACTATTTAGGGGGAGAAATTAAGAATAGCAACTAATGCAAACAATATAGAGCATTAAACCAAATATTTTCTGCTATGGCATCTACAGTGTTAATTATTACAATAAACAGAAATTATTGATCAGTTAATTATAACCTACAATTAAAACAATAATTTTGCAAAAGATTACAATTTTAAATGGCAGACATAGAGGAAACAGAAGTGATATAAGATGTGATGATTATGAGAGAGGAGAAGAGAAGATAGAAGTTAAAAATAAAGAAAGTGAAAGAGAAATCAGTAGAGATTGGCTGTTAGTGAAAGAAAAGAGTGAAAGAGAATCAAGGGAAACAGGTGAGAGAATATATATATATATATAAAGTAAAAAAACTTTAAAAAATTAAAAATAAAACAATACAAAAGTAAAATATACTAATCAAACATTCTCATCCTCAAGAAACTGATTCATGAAAAATAACTGGCTTAAAAAGTGCTAGAAATTAGAAAAATACAAATGTAAATATGTGTAAATGTCCATGATCCATTAAGGTCACAATTAAACAGAGAAAAGAAAAAAGAAAAAAAAAATGAAAAAAAAAAACTTCTCAATGAAAAATTAAGATTTTTTTTCCCAGTAGAGTTTAGCTTCTCTTCTCAGCATTGTTAGGTGGTGTCATCTGGAGCATGATGCCCCACCCTCCAAGTGGACTGCTGGAGAGAGATAGGTGATCCTGTTGGCAGAACTCCTGGAGGTGTCGTTTAGGCTTAGGGAGGCTCCAGACTCTTTGCTGAATGCCAATTGGTCTATGGATTTTACATCAGTGCTCCTTCAGGGCCCAGCAATTGCCAGTCCATATTAGAAGATGGTAACCCAGGTATCTCCCCTGTGTTCCACTCTTGGGGAGGAGCCAATTCTTAGTTTACTACATCACTTGCAGACCCCACATTTCCTGGTCTTTCGTGCAGTCTCCAAACTCTCTCTCTCCCTCCCTGGCCCTTTCAAGTTTCTATCCAGGCATGTCTCCCCCAGCAATTCCTGCAAGCAGCCAGATTTGTAGGGAAGGGTTAGAGCCAAGTGGGTTTCCCTGATGTAAACCTCTCTCCATTTTTGGTTTTCTCCTGGTCACTCAAGCACATTCTATGTCATGCAGCGAGTATTTGCCAGGCCTGTATTTTAGGCCAAACTCAGGTTTTCAGGATTTGGCTCCCCCAGCCACAGGCCCCTGTGCTTCAGCTGCAAAATTGTTTCTTCCTCTGTCTTCCACACATAGAAAGGAGAAATGGGACTTCTTTCTCGCACAAAGATATTGAGCAACATGCCTTTCAGTGTAGTTTCATCTCTAAAACCTCTGCATCCAGACACACCACAGCCTCTTAAAAATGTGGGTGTCTTTAATTCCTTGTCCCTTCAATTTGCTTGCAGAGGGATCCTTTCGGCTGGCATCTCAGGCCAAATTAATGGGTATGCTGTTTTTTTTCTCCTTATTTTATTATATCCAACCCCCTGAGTCCCTGATCTGCTTTGAATGTCCAGTATTAAATTCCAGTAAAATCTCCCTCTTTTGTTTTTTTGTTCACTCACTTTGCTGAGAAGCTGCTTATCTGCTTTCTTGGTTTTATACCATGGAGTAGCCAGAAAAGTGACCTTCTTTATCCCATCATCTTGAAACCTCCTTTATAGTTTATTTTATTCAGTGCAGTTTGGTTCATTTGTTCTCCTTTACCAACCTCTTCAGATGGTAGGTTAGGTTACAGATTGAGAATTTTATTCTTATCTAATGTGTGCATTTAGTGTAATAAATTTATTCTCAGAATTGCTTTAACTACACCTCTCAAGTTTGAATATGTGAAGTTTTTATTATACTGAAATTCAGCATATTTTTCATCTCCCTTGATGCATCTTATTTGATTCAGGAATTATTTAGAATTCTGTTGTTAGTTTCAGTGTCTTTGTAGTATTTCCTATTATCTCTTTTTGAAATTAATTTTCATTTGCTTGAATGGGGTTGAAGATCACTCTACATGATAAATCTGGAGTTTATTTTTTTTTTGCCTAGGATATAATAATATATCTTGGTATATGACTTTAAGTGAAGAGTTTATCCTTGATTATAATAACTGTTTTTATCCAGTTTGGTGGGGACCATCCTTTTCTGATATTTTTGTATGACTTTGATTATTTATTAAAAACTATGTTATAAATAATTTACTGTAGCACTTGGAATAAAACTACTCTTTTGGTTTCTTGGTGTTTTGTTGGTTGTCTGTTTCTTTATGTATCTGTTAATTTTTTAGAGATTTCTCCAAACCAGATTGCCTGCTTCTGTCCAATATCCAGTATGAGATTTATAAGACACAAAGAAGAATGAGAGAGTTCACTACTATGTTGTTCTCTGGGGTCTAAATCTCCTTAAATACTCTTCCTCTTCTCTCTGCTTTTCAGAGTCTTGTATTTGTTTCACAGGTAATATGCAGAGATTTTTTTTTTTGCTTTATTTAGGGATAGTAATTGGGAAATGGATGACTATCCTGTCACCCCACAAATAGAAATCACAATGCCATTCTCATTTAAAATCTAGTTTGGGTATGGAGATTTTACTGATAATTTAGTGATGGCTTTAAAACAGAATGCAGGTTTACAACAATCATTTTTATCAGTTTTTAAAATATCTGACGAACTGTACTTACAATACATTGGTAATTGTTAACACTTGACCAATGATTAAATAATGATGATTTTGCAATGTCTCAAAAATGAGAAAAGCATAAAAATGTTTTTTTTTACCTTCTAAATTTATAGTAAATTGGAGGCTATCTTCATATTAGTCAGCTTGGGGTACTATAACAAAATACCCTAGACTGTATGGCTTAAATGGCAAAGACTTAGTTTCTCACAATTCTAGAATCTAAGAAGTAAAAAAAAAATCAAGTACTGTTTTGCTAAGTTTCTGGTGAATGCTCTTTCTGGCTTTTGGCTAGGTCTTAATATGCCTTCCCTTCATGCATGCTAGAGGATAGAGAGAGACAGAAAGATGGACAGAGAGAAAAGACATCCTTTCTTCTTATAAGGTCATCAGTCCTACCAGTGAGGACCCCACCCCAATAACTTCATTTAATATTAATTATCTCCTAAAGATCCTATTTCCAAGTGCAGTTATATTAGGGATTACGCCTTTAATATATGGATTTGTTGGAGGGGTGGGATACAATTCAGTCTATAACACTCTTCTGTGTACTTCTGTTCCTGCCACCCAACATGGCTTAGCACACAATATTCACATTAAAATGGGCTTGTTTCTTGAATGCACAAATATGTAGATGGGTCCATGAAAGAATAGATGGATGCAATCATAAATGCATCAGTGACTAGAAATGTTACTTCTAATCTTCTCCTAGATACCTTCTCTAAATGTCTCAAAAGATTAATACTGCCTACCAAGAACTATTCTAATTGTATTACACTGTGATAATTAATCCTCATTGTATCTCTAGAAAGAAAGTGTTTACAGCTTGTCTTTTTCTTTTAATTCTCTCTGTACTTGCCATTTTACCCTATAAGACTTAAACTTTATACACAGTTACCCAGTCTCTTGAAAGTAACATTTCTTGCTGATCAACTTACTCAATTGAAGGGTATTAGAGATAAGATATGTTGTAAACAAGTGAAAATCTGGGATTTAACCATGTTCCAGTCAATCAGTAATGGTTTTCTGTAGCTACTGTCTATTACTTCAAGTGTATTCTGGTTACTTCTTATCTTGAAGATTGAAGTTTCTGAGAAATAATCTGGTATAAGCACGTTACACTGAACAGTCCCATGAGAGATCACACCAATTGTGAGTAGAAGTAGTGATAGGGACTATGCTAGAATTTGTGTGCAGGTGGGATAGTCCACAACTAGGTAAACATTACAGGAAGATCGTTTATAGCAGATGCAGATCTGAGGTGGATTTCAATAGCAGTAATGGCTTCACTGAACCTTGTATTTTTTTTCAGGTGGTGGTGCTGAATTGAATCCAGGGCCCCCAGCATGCTATGCAAACGTTCTACCACTGATCTACATCCCCAGTCTGAACCTTGGGCTTTTTATAACCCATCACCTTGCAGGTTTTCCCAGGAAAGGGGGCTGTCATTCATTGATATCAGAGAAAGATGAGAAGAGCATACAAAAGTGAACAGTGACTATTCTAGTCTTGGAATGACTGCCAACCTAGTCCTATTCACCATTTTAAATTTTTAAATGTTATTATTTTAATTTTAAATATTTTAATTGACACATAAAAATTATAAATATAAATATTTATGGAATGCCATGTGATATTATTAAGTTATCTCACTTTTGTTTGTCTCTCCTAATAAAGGGGCATAGAGGGCACAAAATTTTACTAGAATAGATCAAATTATACAAAATGAAAACAAACATATTTATAATACTGAGAATCTCTGTGCAAAGTACCAGGTTCTATATGGATCCTGGCAATGAATTGTCTGTGATTCCAACATCTCTTTTCTATGGGATTCTATAGGGATGAGCTAATCTTTCTCTGGGCAGCTTCCAGCTTTCTACTCAGGGATAGGGAGTTTTCCTTTTAAAGTGTTTACAGTTTTTCTGTCCTCCTGACTCCTCCCATTACTCTGTTACCCTTTTACCCTTTAAACTTTTACCTATAAAAAGTGAAGAAGTTGTGCCTTCCTTCTTGGACAGACAGGGGGAAAGTGAATGAGTACCACATATATGCAGGATTTGACCTCCACTGAGAAGGAGGTAGCTCAGTTTACAGCTTGTTTGATGTGAACCTGACCATAAGGAAAGTCAATAGAGAAATAACAAAGTTCCTTGTTATTTTGTTGACATTTTTTTTTCCTGAAACCATCTTTTCTAAACCTTAGCCTCAACACTTACTCTCAATCTTTGCCTTTGTCTTGTTTATCTAAATCCAATACTGAGCCCTGCTCACATCCATCAATGCAGTTCTCAGAATGATGACAAAGGACTCCCAATTCTCTTGTTTAACAGCTTATTCAAGGTCTATTGCCTTCTGAGACCTTTTAAGTTCTACACTTCCTGACTTCAGGGCCACCAATCTTCTAAGGTGAAAAAACAGACAGTTTAGCTGAAAATATAGAGCTAGATTCTCTCATTTTTATAATGGTAGGAGTAATGGGTATGAAAAGAAAGGCCACATTCATCAAAATGATTGGAAGACTTTGAAACAGAAATTTAAGATTTAAAGCCTTTGGTTACTGGACTGAAGAGAAGAGTTCCACAAAGTCTAAGTAGTTTGTGCCTTGCTAATCTAGAATGTATAGTAAATAAGCTGAGGCTGGAATGAAACAAATCTGTGCATAAAGTAATTTGCGGGGCAAATTATCAAGGTACACAAAATGGTAGTCGAGAATATTTATTTAAGGCAAAAAAGTTCAAACACTGGAGAGGCATGTATTTGCATATAATAATGGAATTATTTGTATATGCAAACTGAAAATCAAGAAGGTTTCCTATCTTTTCAGAACCTCTTTACCATGTCACTACGTGTTTTGGAAAATAGAAGACCCTGCCTGGCATTTAAAATAAATTTTATAACCCCGGCAAAGTCAATAAAGCGTATAGGCTTTTTTTTTCTTAATTAATCTGGATTAATGAAGTTTTACTATATTTTACCTTAATTATATAGTATTCACAAATAAAATAAACAGCATAAATTCCCATAGAAGAAAAATAATTGACATTACTCATTCAGGTTCAAATGCTCATAAACATTTTGTTAATATCATCAATAAAATTGTCTCTTATAATACTGTACCAACAAAAAATCATGTGCCATCAAATAGGGGAGGCAAGACCAACATAGGTTCAAATATCAATGCCCATATGACTTCATAGTAGCTTATAAACTTATTCAATTTCAACTTGTATATATGGATGTTTTTATAGAATCCATAATTACAGTACTGTACTCATGGTGTATATGTAGTGTAATGAATGGAAGGATAGAAAGTAAAAAAGTATGGGCCACAAAATTAATTTCATTAATAATATTTATTAACACTATTTATTGTATCTATTAAAATTATTAATAGGCTATCTCTGCATAACAGAAATACTGTTTTTCCCTTCAAAGTCAAAAGAAATTTGAAAGTCTGCTTCTAACTTCAGTATTTTACAATTGCCTATTTAAATTGGTTGTTGAAGTAAGGAAAAATCTGACAAAAATTTAGCAATATTCTGTCAATCTTATCCACTAGTTACACAAAGACTGTTACTGAAATTCAGCAAAATTTAATCCTATTTTTGTAAATCAGTTCATCATAGAGACAAATAAAAAGGTGTCACATTTTTATATGCTCAGTAGAGTCACACTGTACTGACATTATAATCTGAGCATATAAAGATGTTAGAAAAATCATCTTTCTAAAGTTTGTGTCTGTGTGTGCCTATAGGAGTGTGTATATGTGTGTTCACCCATGCTGAAATTGGGAGATTTATTTGTATTCACAGTTATTTGACAAATAACATAGTAATCACAACATTTTCAAAGGTTCTTTCTTCTCCTTATCTGGAGGTGTGTACTGAGGACTTCTGTCTTACATCATTTTAAAAATTAATATTAAATTTTTCACATATTATTTTTATAGGCCATGTTCATTTAATCAGTCAGTTAATTAAAACTAAGTTTCTGTGTACTACTTAAGCACTTAATCAGGAAAGAACATATGAATTGCTAGATCTCACAACATGCTGAAAGTGATCATTAGGTCAGGGTCCCTTTGTAAAACTGACCTCAGCTGATAACTGAGTATCTGACATACTAATCAATGATGAGGATGCTTTGGCTGACCCACATATTAAATTTTAATAATGCTTAATTTTTTTATTTTATCACATGGAAATAACCATACATTTTAATGCATTTTCTTATACTTCAATAGATCTTAGTAGCACATGTGGAGTTCTTATGCCTTGTTTGGAAGAATTATGATTTAAATAAATCCTTACCATCAATTCACAGAGAAGAGTCGGCTTCTGCTCTCCTATCTTCTCATAGACTTCAGTGTAAGTAAAGAAATAGCTGTAGATTGCTCAGTGCAGAAATGTGAAGAATTAAAAAATGAAAAATGTATGGGATCAGTTAAGCAAAATGTTGTTTCCTTACATTGAAGAATGTATATTTATAACAACTTTTCTTGGTTTCCAAAAATATCAAACATAAAAGCAATTAAGTCATTTGAAACTGAAATAACTTTTCACTTTAATTTTTTTCCAGGTTGATCTATCATCAATGAACATGAAAAACTCATTATTCTTTACAACCACTTGCTCAAAGTAAAATTCAGAACACCAATATGACCATTGATTCTGTTTTCTTTTCCTCTAACCCACATTCCCTTCTTTCTGTTAGTTTCCAAAACTTTATAAAACTACCAGGCTTAATTCAAAATAATCATTTTTTAACCTTATTGATGATAAATCAAAATGTAATTAAGAAATATTATAGCATCCATGCCTTTTCTTAGCATAAAAACATTGTAAAATAATGAATCAACTCATTAGGTTCTCAAAATAGTGTTACCTGGGTAGCATATCATCCATTTCCTCAGTCTTGGAATGTCACTGTCCACGAAACCCTGCAGTAGTATCAACATCTTAGTCTTCTTTCTTTCAGTTTTCTCTGAAATACATAAAAAAGAAGACATTATAATACATCATAAACTTTTCAGTTATGCCAAAATCGATAAAATACTAGAGGAGACTATAGCTCATCCAAATGCTAACCTAAATTTATTTTCAAGTCAAAATATGGGTTTTCGGTAAACTTTCTGTAATGAAATTTTGAGACAGTATAATTTGATCTCCTTTGGAGTTCTCAGCATGTGTAACAAAAGTGAAACAGAGAAAATCTGTTTTCTATCAATACAAGTTTTTTTTTTTCCTAATTGGTAGAGTACAAAATATCTCCTTTGACTACCCCATATTTCTTTGCAAATTAAAGCATAACAACCCAGTGCTATCCCTCTTAGCAGGATATCTCTTATAGGCATGAAATTGATGAAATTTCTCCTTATAGTTATGTTTTCTTTATGGTCTTAAATCAATCATAAATACAAATATACACTTGAATAAATAATAGTATAGGTTTGGCTCCATTAATAAATGGACTGGATTTCAAAATTTTTTTATGTAAGTCAATTGTATATCCATACATGTTTAATACAAACATTGACTTAAGTCTCTAGGACAGCAGAGAAAGACATATTTAATATAGCACATGCTTAAAGCACAAGTCCCGTGAAACATATACCATGTGTGCATATATTTAGTGACTGGTGACCACATGTATAAAAAGGAGCACATGTACAATGATATTTCTATTTTATAGAAAATGTTTGTTATTTGGAGTCAAGTATTTACATTACCTATTTGTAAAGTAAATCTCTAAAAGAGAATGATAACAATTATGTTTCTCTCATTGTATTGTTGAGTTGATTTTGCCTGTGGAAGGCTATACTTGGTCCATTCATTTAATGAGCACTTAGTGAGCACTTCTGCTATTGTATGAATATCTGTGTCCCTCCCAAATTCATACTGCCACAGTCTGGCTGGGCACAAATCACCTAGCCGCCACAAAGCACTTGTATCTTCAAACAGGAAGCTTTATTGCCTGAACTCCAGCAGCACTCCACACACACTCCCGGGGGAACTCTCCCAAACGCCACCCACAAGGTTCCTCTCCCGCACACCACACCAACTGGAACCCCCCCCCCACCCCCAGAACTCTCCAGGAACACCACCGGGCTGTGTGCACTCACTCTGGAACCCTTGATAACTCCAAAGTAGCAGGCACCATAGTCAGACAGCAGGGGTCTATATACAATTGAATCAATCCAACATCATCTAAATGGCTCACCTCTCAACTATTGCTTCTGGCAAAATGCCAGGGGCCATTCCGACTTAGCTGTGGCTCTCAACACATATGTTGAAGCCTAACTCTCAGTGTGAAGACTTTTGGAAATTACTATTCATTAAATGAAGTCAAATTAAATTGTTTGCTTCTGAGTCCAGTTTCCAACAGCCTGGACAAAGAAAAGAAATCAAGCGGGCAAACATTAAACATAGGAAAGGGGACCTCTGGATTAAGGCCAGCAGTTTTGAGAATCAGATATTTGTGGTGAAGGGAGGATTCCCAAAACCCTGAGGATACCACTCCATTTTCAAAAGGAATCTGGGATTTCCATTTTTTTTTTTTTACTTCCTGGTTAGGTAAAATGCAGCAAAAACTCTCTGAAGTTCAGTAAAGGGAAGAGATAATTTTTTATAGTGATCTTACAAGGGTTGCTATGTCCCTCAGGTTCATTAATGTGTAAATCAACCACAAAATAAGCAGTAGTGAACATCACTTACATGCCAGGCTACACATGAGGAGTGCTTCTCCATCTTTATGGTTCAATATCCCTTGAGAGGTTGTTGAACATTCAGTTGTTTTGAGGTAGGGAAACAGGATTCTGCATTTCTAACAAGCTGCAAGTTGGTATTAGTGCTTCTGGGCTAAGAACCACACTTTGAAAAACAAGGAGTTAGAAAAAAAATAGGAAAAGATTTGGTCCCTGCTGCTATGGAGCTGATCATCTAAATGGTGACACAGACAATAAATAGACGTCTGTATTGCAGCATGGTAGGTGTTACCATCGTACGGGAATTCACAGGGACTGTGTGAACAAATATCAATAATTGCAAACATGCACTACCACAGACTTTCCTATTTTTAGACTTTTTTTCAACAACCAGTGAAGGATGGACGTGTGTGCTTCAAGGATCGAAATTAGAAAGAATATGCTCCTTCAGTTGAATGTCTTTAAGGATCTAAAACCAATTTGCAACATCGAACTTGATTGGAAGAATTGTTATGGTCCTAGGGTAAAGATAGAGGGGAAAATATAATACTACAAGGATTTTCCTACTTTGTGCATTTTCCTCCCCACTATCCACATTGATTTCTGCTGTAGGCAGATTCAGATAACAACTTTTGAACCAAGAACTGCAGCTATTACTCGTAAGTCTTATTAACAAAAAGGAAACTTGAATTCTCCAGTCTCTTTCTCATAGACTAACCTAATTTGAGAAATCATTAGGGTCAGTGCTATGAAAAATTCCCACAGCATAATAAAAGAGAGAAGGTTTTAACTGGAGCTGTATTTCCCAGGCAGGGCATGTTGGAGACAAACTATTCTATATCCCTTCAGGACAGAATCACAAATGCGACTTTTCACTGGAAATGTTTTTGTGGCAGACATTGTCCTCTTTTCCTCCTCAAATAAAGGACACATCTCTATCCGTATTTTCATATAATATAGGTGTATAATCTCCCAAATTTCCTTCTGAGAAAGGCTATAATGGGACATACTTAGTATTATTTTGATCAGTTTCTAATTGTTCTTTGTTATTGCTGTAAAGTTCCATTAGCTAGCATATTGGTTTTCTATGGTTTTCATCATAAAGCCCCACAAACTGGGCGGCAGCAACAACAAATGTTTGCTTTCTCACAGTTGTGGGGTGTGAGAGGCCTGAGGTCAAGATATCAGCAGGACTGGTTCCTTGTAAATGCTGTGAGAAAGAATGCGATTTGGAGTTCTCTCCTACCTTCTAAAGGTTTGCTAGCACTGTGGCATTCCTTCACCTGTAGAAGCATCAACTCAGTCTCTGTCTTCATCTTCACATGTGTTCTGCTTGTTTGCCTGTTGATACACCAATTTCCTCTTCATATAAGGACAGGGGTTATATTGGATTAGAGGCCCACCTACTCTATTATCATTTTATCTTAACAACCTCTGGAACAACTCTATATTTCTAAATAAGGTCACATTCAAAGATACCAGGGATTAGGACTTTAACATATGAATTTGAGGGTGAGACATGACACAATTTATCTCATAGCACCTGGTACGACTACTCCTCATCATCTCCAACAGCCACACCTGTTAATACCATTTAGCTGTTTTCAACACAGAAATAGCATGAGTCCTGGAACCTTCAAAACACTGAGTCTAGATCCCTGTTTAAAGAATACCCTGTTGGATAAGTAGACTTAAACATAGTGTCTAATTTGTGCAAATCTTTACATTTACTTCTTAATAAAACTTAAAGGGCATGGTATCAAAAAATATGTAGCAACATTAGAATTTAGAAATGCTATTCATTATTGAAAGTACAAGGCCATTTTAGTGAAAAGATATACAAGTTTTTTTTTCTTTTTTTAAAAATTGATTTTTCTATTTTTTAATTTGTTATAATTAATTATACATGACAGTGAAATGCATTTGACATTCTGTATACAGATATAGCACAACTTCTCCTTCCTCTGACTGAACATGGTGCAGAGTTACACGTAGTGTAATCATACATGTATGTAGGGTAATAATGTCAATCTCATTCCACCATCATTCCAATCCCCTCCCCTTCCCTCCCTCTCCTCTGCACAATCCAATGTTAAATCATTCTTTCCAATCCGCCCACCCCGCCAATTATAGATTAGCTTCCACTCATCAGGGAAAACAGGTGACCTTTGGGTTTGGAGAGTTTGACTTATTTCGCTTAGCATGATATTCTCTAGTCCATCCATTTACCTGCAAATGCCATATTTCATTCTTCTTGAAGGCTGAGTAATATTCTATTGTATAAATGTACCATATTTTCTTTATTCATTCATTTGTTGAAGGGCTTCTAGGTTGGTTCCCTAGTGAATTGAGCTGTTATAAACATGTGGCTGTGTCATTGTGATATGTGGATTTTAAGACCTTACAGTACAAACCAAGGAGTGGGATAACTGGGTAAAATGGTGGTTCCATTCCAAGTTTTCTGAGGAATCTCTATACTTCTTTCCACAGTGGTTCTACCAATTTGCAGTTCTACCAGAAATGAATAAGTGTAACTTTTCCTTCACATCCTCACCAATACTTATTATTGCTTGTATTCTTGATAATTGCCACTCTGACTGGAATGAGATGAAATCTTAGATTAGTTTTGATTTGCCTTTCTCTAATTGCTAGAGATGATGAACATTTCTCATATATTTGTTGATTGACTGTATTTCTTCTTCTGTGAAGTGTCATTAGGCCATTTATTGATTAAGTTATTTGTTTTTTTGGTATTGAATTTTTAAATTTCTTTATATATACTGGAGATTATTGATCTATCTAAGATGTGGGTGGTAAAAGATTTTGTCCCATTCTGAAGCTCTCACTTCACATTATCCATTGTTTCCTTTGTTGAGAAGAAGCTTTTTAGTTTGCATCCATCCCATTTCTTGATTTTTTATTTTACTTCTTGCACTTTAGGAGTCTTGTTAAGGAAGTTATGTCCTAAGCCTACATAATGAAGATTTAGGCCTACTTTTTTTTTTCTATTCAGTGCAGGGTTTCTGTTCTAGTGCCTAAGTTTCTGATCCACTTTGAGTTGAATTTTGTGCATGGTGAGAGAGAGAGGTTTAGATTTATGTTGATACATAAGGATTTCCAGTTCTCTCTGCACCATTGTGGTATAGTCTATCTTTTCTCTAGTGTATGTTTTTGGCACCTTTGTCTAGTATTAGATAACCATATTTATGTGAGTTTGACTCTGTGTCTTCTATTCTGAACCATTGGTATATATATATATATATATATATATATATATATATAGTGCCAATATTATGCTGTATTTGTTATATTGCTCTATACTGTAGTTTAAGATCTGGTATCAAAATGCTTCCAGCTTTACTTTTCTTGCTAAGAATTGCTTTGGATATTCTGGATCTTTTATTGTTCCAAATGAATTTCATGATTACTTCTTCTAGCTCTGTGTAGAATGTCATTAGGATTTTAAGGAAGATGGCAGCGGGAAGTGAGTGAGCCGCTCCATGCTCCGCACCGCCGCGCCCGCAGCGTGTGTTGCCGCGTCTTAAAAGGAAAAGTAAAGTTCATTAAAGGAGATCTGTCGACAAAGACTAAGCACATTGTCAAGAAAGGGGCCTAGGTGGAGTGAGTCCCTCACGATTCCAGCGCGAGCAGTAAGGCTGCAGCCCCCGAGCTGCCCGGCTCTCTCGGCCCCTTTTCCTTCTCCTGTCCACCTTTCCGCTTTGCTTCTCCCCCGCCGTCTATCCTCCCATGCTCACTCCCTAAATCTAGATCTCAATTTCTTTCCCCCTCCCCGCCCGCTCTCTCGCGCATGCTCAGAGACCCCGTGTGGGTCCCGCAGGGCTGCCTCCCCTCCCCCAGCCCACACCCCCTCCCCGGGCGTTCCAGCGGCCGCCGCCGCCACTTCCTGAGGAGCACCTTAGAGCAGACTTTTCACCGCGCGAGTAAGCGGCCGACCCGCTGAGTAAAATGGAACAGCTGATGAGTGACAATTTAAAATCTAAGTGATCCAAAATGGCGGCGGACGCGGAGAGATCAAGTCTCTAACCACTTCAGCTGCGCGGGCATAGGGAGAAGTAAACTATCAAAATGCTGTTTGCTCAGGACCACTAGGCAATGTAGAGCTGAAGTGGATCCGGGGCGAACAGTCTGGCCTTCTCAGAACACACCAAACCCAGATTGGCTGCATTCTAGATCCGGTTCGCCTGCTTCTCGTGACTCAGCACTAACGATCCCGCTGAAATAACTAGTCGGCCCACCTGAACTCACAGAGGTAAAGACCAACTGAGCACGATAGCCAGACCGAGGGAATCTGGAGTGACGCGGGACTAGCGGCGCAGAATTCCCGGCTACCGCTCCCACCAGTGCTGACAACAGAGGTCCCTTGCACCAGCTACCAGGGGAGTTGCTACCTGAGGGCAAACAAATTCGCTGGGGGTCCTCAGCCCCAAGCTCTACAAACTTAGGGTCTGAGGGAGGCAAACAGAAAGGGTGTGACCAGGCATCCATGAAAACAAGGCTCCCAGGAACAACAGACGTGGCGTGTAGCCAGTATTGTGGTGAGCGTCACAAGTGAGCGGGGTCTGGCTTGAGGAAACACAAGAGAAGGCCCTAGGCACTCAGGATTGGAGACCCGCGCAGTATGGGTGGAAGAGCTGATGCACAGTGATTAGATCCCACCTATCAAGAAGAGAAGCTTGGCCAAGTGGGCATAGCTCCACCTACTGGAAGAGAAGTTAATCGAGCTCTATGACTGCATTTATTATTATTAATTTTTTTATGATTATTATTAGTATTTTTTAAATTTTATTTTCACTTTTTCTTGTTGATGTTGTTGTTGTTCTTTAACTTTTTTATTAATGGTTTCAATTTTTTAATTCTTTTTATTTTATTATTATTACTACTATTTTTTAAACTTTAATTTCCTTTTTTTATTATCATTATAATTTTTTTGGTTTTAAATTTCTGGGTTTTTTTTTTGTTTTTTCTTTCTTTCTTTTCACTTTTTTCTTTTGTCTTTTCATTTCTTTTCAATTTTCTTATTCCCCCTTCCTTGAATTCTACCTGCCTACACTCATTCTCTTTAGTGACTTCTTCCCTTCCCTTCTAATATCTCTCTTCCCAAGCATCAAATAAATTTATAAGAGTAAACAGTAACTCAGCAGTCAAACAGAACAAGAAGTAACATGAGCATTAAAAAGCAAGGAAGAAAAGGAGTACAAACAATGAAGGACAGCCTAAATATTCAGGAGGACCTAGAGTCATCAGAAAAAATGGCCATATAAAGAATTCAAGGAATACCTTAGACAGATGGAAAGGAACCTTAAAGATCACATTGAAAATGAATTACATAAACAGATAAAAGAAGAAGTTAAGCATCTTTATCAGGAGATAAAGATTATAAAAAAAATCAAACAATAATTCTAGAAATGAAGAAAACAATAAACCAAATTAAAAACTCAATCGAGAGTATCACTAACAGAGTGGAACAAGTAGAAGCCAAAACGTCAGATAATGAAGACAAAATATATCATCTTGAAAAGAGTCTAGCCAACTCAGATAGACTGGTAAAAAATCACGAGAAAAACATCCAAGAGATTTGGGATAACATAAAAAAACCAAACTTACGAGTCATTGGGATAGAGGAAGGTACAGAGATTCATACCAAGGGAATGAGTAACCTGCTGAATGAAATAATTACAGAAAACTTTCCAGAAATAAAAAAGGAAACAGATATACAAATTGTAGAAGCATACAGGACACCGAGCACACAAAATCACAGTAGACCAACGCCAAGACACATTGTTATGAAGATATCCAATACACAGAACAAAGAGAAAATATTAAAAGCTACAAGAGAAAGGAGGCAGATCACATTTAGGGGTAAACCAATAAGGTTAACAATGGATTTTTCATCACAGACGCTGAAAGCGAGAAGATCCTGGAACAACGTTTTTCAAGCACTAAAAGACAATGGATGCCAACCAAGAATTCTGTATCCAGCAAAAATAAGCTTCAGGTACAACAACGAAATAAAAATATTTCATGATAAACAAAAGCTAAAAGAATTTGTAGCCAGAAAACCAGCATTGCAAAGCGTCTTGAGCAAAACACTACATGAGGAAGAAATGAAAAACAATAACAAAAACCATCAGTGGGAAGTGCCTCGGTAAAGACAGAGGACGGGGGGAAAGCTAATCATGGAGGAACAAACTAAATTAGAAAAAAAAAGAGAGAGAAATAATCAAACATGGCAGGAAGTACAAACCATATATCAATAGTAACTCTAAACGTTAATGGCTTAAACTCTCCAATAAAGCGACATAGGCTGGTAACATGGATTAAAAAAACAAACCCAACAATATGCTGCCTCCAGGAGACACATCTGATTGGAAAAGACATACACAGGCTCAAGGTGAAAGTTTGGGAAAAAATATACCACGCACACGGTCCTCGTAAGCAAGCAGGGGTGGCCATTCTCATATCCAATAAAAACGACTTCAAAACTAAGTTAATCAAAAGGGATAAGGAAGGACATTATATACTGTTAAAGGGAACCATTCACCAACAAGACATAACAATTATCAATATTTATGCACCAAATAATGGCGCTGCGACGTTCATAAAACAAACTCTCCTCAAGTTCAAGAATCAAATAAACCACAACACAATAATTATGGGTGACTTCAACACACCTCTCTCACCATTGGACAGATCCTCCAAACAAAAGTTGAATAAAGAAACTATTGACCTCAATATCACAATCAATAACCTGGACTTAACTGACATATATAGAATATATGAACCATCATCAAGTGGAAATACGTTTTTCTCAGCATCACATGGATCCTTCTCAAAAATAGACCATATATTATGCCATAGGGCAACCCTCAGTAAATATAAAGGGGTGGAGATAATACCATGCATTTTATCAGATCATAATGGAATGAAACTGGAAATCAATGATAAAAGAAGGAAGGAAAAATCCTACACCACATGGACAATGAACAATATGTTACTGAATGATCAATGGGTTACAGAAGACATAAAGCAGGAAATCAAAAAATTCTTAGAGATAAATAAAAATACAGACACAACATATCGGCATCTATGGAACAAAATGAAAGCAGTTTTAAGAGGGAAACTCATCGCCTGGAGGTCATTCCTCAAAAAAAGAAAAAACCAACAAATAAATGAGCTCACACTTCATCTCAAAGCCCTAGAAAAGGAAGAGCAAAACAACAGCAAATGTAGCAGAAGGCAAGAAATAATTAAAATCAGAGCAGAAATCAACGAAATTGAAACAAAAGAAACTATTGGAAAACTTAACAAAACAAAAAGTTGGTTCTTTGAAAAAATAAATAAGATCGACAGACCCTTAGCCATGCTAACGAATAGAAGAAGAGAGAGAACTCAAATTACTAACATACGAGATGAAAAAGGCAATATCACAACAGATGCTACAGAAATACAGAAGACAATTAGAAATTATTTTGAAACCTATATTCCAATAAAATAGAAGATAGTGAAGATATTGATAAATTTCTTAGGTCATATGATTTGCCCAGACTGAGTCAGGAGGATACACACAATTTAAACAGACCAATATCAATGGATGAAATAGAAGAAGCAATCAAAAGACTACCAACCAAGAAAAGCCCAGGACCAGATGGGTACACAGCGGAGTTTTACAAAACGTTTAAAGAAGAATTAATACCAATACTTTTCAAGTTATTTCAGGAAATAGAAAAAGAGGGAGCTCTACCAAATTCATTCTATGAGGCCAACATCACCCTGATTCTGAAACCAGACAAAGACACCTCAAAGAAAGAAAACTACAGACCAATATCTCTGATGAACCTAGATGCAAAAATCTTCAATAAAATTCTGGCGAATCGGATACAAAGGCATATCAAAAAAATTGTGCACCATGATCAAGTAGGATTCATCCCTGGGATGCAAGGATGGTTCAATATATGGAAATCAATAAATGTTATTCACCACATCAATAGGCTTAAAGATAAGAACCATATGATCATCTCGATAGACGCAGAAAAAGCATTTGACAAAGTACAGCATCCCTTTATGTTCAAAACATTAGAAAAACTAGGGATAACAGGAACTTACCTCGACATTGTAAAAGCTATCTATGCTAAGCCTCAGGCTAGCATCATTCTGAATGGAGAAAAATTGAAGTCATTCCCTCTAAAATCTGGAACAAGACAGGGATGCCCCTATCACCACTTCTATTCAATATAGTTCTCGAAACACTGGCAAGAGCTATTAGACAGATGAAAGAAATTAAAGGCATAAAAATAGGAAAAGAAGAACTTAAATTATCACTATTTGCGGATGACATGATTCTATACCTAGAAGACCCAAAAGGGTCTACAAAAAAACTACTAGAACTAATAAATGAATTCACAAAGTGGCAGGATATAAAATCAACGCACATAAATCAAAGGCATTTCTGTATATCAGCGACAAAACTTCTGAAATGGAAATGAGGAAAAACACTCCATTCACAATATCCTCAAAAAAAATTAAATACTTGGGAATCAACCTAACAAAAGAGGTGAAAGACTTATACAATGAAAACTACAGAACCCTAAAGAGAGAAATAGAAGAGGATCTGAGAAGATGGAAAAATATACCCTGTTCATGGATAGGCAGAACTAACATTATCAAAATGGCAATATTACCAAAAGTTCTCTATAGGTTTAATGGAATGCCAATCAAAATCCCAATGACATTTCTTGTAGAAATAGATAAAGCAATCATGAAATTCATATGGAAAAATAAAAGACCCAGAATAGCAAAAACAATTCTAAGCAGGAAGTATGAATCAGGTGGTATAGCGATACCAGATTTCAAACTATATTACAGAGCAATAGTAACAAAAACAGCATGGTGCTGGTACCAAAACAGGCGGGTGGACCAATGGTACAGAATAGAGGACACAGAGACTAATCCACAAAGCTACAACTATCTTATATTTGATAAAGGAGCTAAAAGCATGCAATGAAGGAAGGATAGCATCTTCAACAAATGGTATTGGGAAAACTGGAAATCCATATGCAACAAAATGAAACTGAATCCCCTCCTCTCGCCATGCACAAAAGTCAACTCAAAGTGGATCAAGGAGCTAGATATCAAATCAGAGACTCTGCATCTGATAGAAGAAAAAGTTGGCTCTGATCTACATATCGTGGTGTCGGGCTCCAAATTCCTTAATAGGACACCCATAGCACAAGAGTTAATAACAAGAATCAACAAATGGGATTTTCTTAAACTGAAAAGTTTTTTCTCAGCAAGAGAAACAATAAGAGAGGTAAATAGGGAGCGTACATCATGGGAACAAATTTTTACTCCTCACACTTCAGATAGAGCCCTAATATCCAGAGTATAAAAAGAACTCAAAAAATTAGACAATAAGAAAACAAATAACCCAATCAACAAATGGGCCAAGGACATGAACAAACACTTCACAGAGGAGGACATACAATCAATCAACAAGTACATGAAAAAATGCTCACCATCTCTGGCAGTCAAGGAAATGCAAATCAAAATCACCCTAAGATACCATCTCACCCCAGTAAGATTGGCAGCCATTATGAAGTCAAACAACAACGAGTGCTGGCGAGGATGTGGGGAAAAGGGTACCCTTGTACATTGCTGATGGGACTGCAAACGGGTGTGGCCAATTTCAAAAGCAGTATGGAGATTCCTGGGAAAGCTGGGAATGGAACCACCATTTGACCCAGCTATTGCCCTTCTCGCACTATTCCCTGAAGACCTTAAAACAGCGCACTACAGGGATACTGCCACATTGATGGTCATAGCAGCAGAATTCACAATTGCTAGACTGTGGAATCAACCCAGATGCCCTTCAATAGATGAATGGATTAAAAAATGTGGCATGTATACACCATGGAGTATTACGCAGCACTAAAAAATGACAAAATCATGGAATTTGCAGGGAAATGGATGGCACTAGAGCAGATTATGCTTAGTGAAGCTAGCCAATCCCTAAAAAACAAATACCAAATGTCTTCTTTGATATAATGAGAGCAACTAAGAACAGAGCAGGGAGGAAGAGCAGGAAGAAAAGATTAACATTAAACAGAGACATGAGGTGAGAGGGAAAGCGAGAAAAAAGGGAAATTGCATGGAAATGGAAGGAGACCCTCATTGTTATACAAAATTACATATAAGAGGTTGTGAGGGGAACGGGATAATAAACATGGAGGGAAATGAATTACAGTAGATGGGGTAGAGAGAGAAGATGGGAGGGGAAGGGAGGGGGGATAGTAGAGGATAGGAAAAGTAGCAGAATACAAAAGTCACTAATATGGCAGTATGTAAAAATGTGGATGTGTAACCGATGTGATTCTGCCATCTGTATTTGGGGTAAAAATGGGAGTTCATAACCCACTTGATTCTAATGTATGAAATATGATATTTCAAGAGCTCTGTAATGTTGTGAACAACCAATAAAAAAAAGGATTTTAATAGGAATTTCATTAAATCTGTGTAGTGCTTTTGGTAGTATGGACATTTTGATAATATTAATTCTGCCTATCCAAAAGCATGGGAGATCTTTCCATCTTCTAAGTTCTTCTTCAATTTTTTTCTTTAGTGTTCTATAGTTTTTATTTTAGAGGACTTTGACCTCTTTTGTTAAGTTGATTCTCAAGTTTTTTTTTTTTTGAGGCTATTGTGAATGGGATAGTTTTCCTTATTTATCTTGCAGTGTATTCATCACTGATGTATGAAAATACATTTTATTTATGATTATTGTTTTTATGTTGTGCTACTTTGCTGAATTCATTTAGTAGTTCTAGAAGTTTTCTCATGAAATTTTTTTGTATCTTCTGAATATAGAATCATGTTGTCACCAAATAATGATAGTATGAATTCTTATTTTCCTATTTATATCCCTTTAATTTCTTTGGTTTGTCTGATTGCTCTGGCTAGAATTTCAAGGACTATGTTTAATAGAAGTGGTGAAAGAACTATCTTGTTTCAGTTATTAGAGGAACTACTTTCAATTTTTCTAGATTAGAATGATGTTGGCCTTGGGTTAGCATAGATAGATTGCTTTTTCAATGTTGATATATATTTATATTATCCCTAGTTTTTCTAGTGTTTTGATCATGAAGAGGTGCTGAATTTTTTCAAATGATTTTTCTATGTCTATTGAGATAATCATATGATTCTTGTTTTTACGTCTATTTATGTGATGAATTATGTTTATTGATTTCCATATGTTGAGCCAAATTTGCAACCCTGGGATAGATGAACCCCACTTGTTCATGTTGCACTATCTTTTTAATATGTTTTTGTATGCAGTTTGCCAGAATTTTATTGAGAATTTTTGCACTTGTATTCATCAGAAATATTGGTCTTAAGTTTTCTTTCTTTGATGTGTCTCTGTCTGATTTTGGTATCAGTGTGATACTAGCCTATAGAATGAGTTTGGAAAGGTTTCCTCCTTTTCTATTTTGTGGAGTAATTTGAGGAGTATTGGTGTTAATTCTTCTTTGACGATCTTATAGAACTTGGCTCAGAATTGATATGGTCCATGGCTTTTCTTGATTGGTAGGTTTTTGTTGGTGTCTTCTATTTCATTGCTTGAAATTAATCTGTTTAACTTGTGTATGTTGTTCTGATTAAATTTGGGTAGATAATGTGTCTTTAGACATTTGTTGATGTCTTCAGGATTTTCTATTTTATTTGAGTATAAGTTTTCAAAATAGTTTCTAATTATCTTCTGTATTTCAGTAGTTGTGTTGTGGTATTTCCTATTCCATTATTAATTTTAGTAACTTGAGTTGTCCCTCTCTTTCTCTTCATTAGTGTAGCTAAAAGTTTACCAATTTTATTTATTTTTTAAAGAACCAACTTTTCACTTTGTCAATTTTTTGAGTTGTTTCTTTTGTTTCAATTTCACTAATTTCAGCCCTGATTTTAATTATTTCCTGTCTTCTACTGCTTTTGGTGTTGTTACATTCTTCTTTTTCTAGGGCACTGAGGTGTAATATTAGGTCATTTATTTGTTGACTTTTTATTCTTTTAATCAATGTGCTCAGTGAAATGAAGTTTCCTCTTAGCACCACCTTTATAGTGTCTTAGAGATTTTGATTTGTTGTATCAGTGTTCTCATTTACCTCTAATTTTAATTTCCTCCCGATTTCTTCTCGAATCCATTCAATAACATGTTATTTAGTCTTCAGGTGTTGGATTAGCTTCTATTTTTAATTTTATCATTGATTTCTAGTTTCATTGTGTTATAATCTGATAGGATTCAGGGTAGTATTTTCATTTTCATTTTATTTTTTTGTATTTGCTCAGAATTGCTTTTTGGCAAAACATATGGTCTATTTCAGAGAAGGATCCATGTGCTTCTTTGAAGAAAGTGTATTTGCTCAATGATGGATGGGGTACTCTGTTAAGTCTAAATAATTTATTGTATTATGTAGTTCTATAGTTTCTTTGTGTTGTTTTTGTTTGGAAGGTCTATCCAGTAGTGAGAGAGGAGTGTTAAAGTCACCCAGTAATATTGTGTTGTGGTCTATATGATTCTTGAAATTGATAAGTATTTGTTTGATGCACATAGATGCTCCATTGTTAGGGGCATATGTATTTACAATTGTTATGTCTTAATGATGTATAATTAATTCTCTTAAGCAGTGTGAAATGTCCTTCTTTATCTCTTTTGCTTAACATTGTCTTGAATTATCTGATACGAGGATGGAAACCCTTGCTTGTTTATGCAGTCCATGTGAGTGATATGTTTTTTCCAACCTTTTATCTTCAGTCCGTGGATGTCTTTTCCTAGGAGTTGAGTCTCTTGAAGACAGTATATTGTTGGGTCATTTTTTAAATCCAATATGCTGGTTTATGTCTTTGGATTGTTGAGTTTAGGTCATTAACATTCAGAGTTATGATTGAGATATGATTTGTATTACAGATCATTTTCTTTTTTTTTAAAACTTGACTTAGTTTCTCCTTTGATTGACTTCTCTTTTAGTGTAGTTCCTCCCTTTGCTGGATTTCTTTTTTTTTAAATTTTCTCCTCATGGAATATTTTGCTGGGAATGTTCTACAGTGAAGGCTTTCTAGTTGTGAATTCTTTTAAATTTTGTTTATCATGGAAGGCTTTTATTTCATCTTCAGATCTAAAAACTCAGTTTTGCTGGATATAAAATTCTGTTGTCATCCATTTTCTTTCAGAGTTTGACATACATTATTCCAGTTCCTCCTGGCACTGAGGGTCTGGGTTGAGAAATTAGCTGAGGTCTGAATTGGTTTCCCCCTATATGTAATTTGATATTTTTTTCTTTTGCAGCCTTTAAAATTCTATCCTTATTCTGTATGTTAGTCATTCTCATTTTAATGTGCCTTGATGCGGGAATTCTGTAATTTTGTACATTTGGGGTCCTGTAAACCCTTGTAGTTGATTTTCCATTTCATTGTTTAGATTGGAGAAATTTTCACATATTGAATCATTAAAAAGATTTTGCATTCCTTTGATTTGTATCTCCATGCCGTCATCTATTCTGATAAATCTTGTTATGTTATCCCATAATTCTTGGAGGTTCTTTTCATGGTTTCCTACCATCTTCTATCTACAGTAGACTTTATTTTCAAGAATATAAATTTTTCCTTCATTGCCTGAGGTTCTTTCTTAGTCTTTTGGTGATACTTTTCATTGAGTTTTTAATTTGGTTCATTGTTTCCTTCATTTTGAGGATTTCTGCTTGATTCCTTTGAATAATCTTTGCCTCTTTGTTAAGCTGATCTTTCGCTTCCTGTATTTTGTCTCTGATACCATCCTTTATTTTGAAAAGGAATCTAACTAAGTACCTACTAAACTCCTTCTCTGACATTTCTTGTACTGTGTTGTCTATGCATTCTGTTGTTGGAATGTCTTGGTTTGTTTGAGGCATTTTGTTCCCTTGCTTTTTTTGTTGTTGTTGTTTGGTGTCTTCCCATTTGGCACTATGGATCTGAGGTAGTAGTTTGTGCCCTATATTCTTACAGTGTCCCCGAAGGCTTGCAGTACCTCACCTTTAAGGGGAAGACCAATATTAACAGCACCCAATGCAAACAATACACAACCTTAAACCAAATATTTCCTATTAAGTCACCTATAGTTTTGTTGCAATAAACAGAAATGATGTGTTCAATTATTGTCTACAATATAAACAGTAATTTTGCTAAAATGGCTTACCATTTTAAATGATGGATAAAGAGGGAACAGAAGTAGTGTAAGATGTGATGTTCATGAGGAGAAAGAGAGAAGACAGAGGTAAAAATTTATAGTAAGTTCAAAGGAGGAATTAATAGAGGTTGGCTGCTAGCATGAGAGAAGTGAGAAAGAGAATCCAGGGAAATAGATAAGTGAGAGAAAAAAATATAAATATATTTTAAAAAATAAGTAAAAATATTACTTAAATAAGTAAATAATATTACTTAACATAGGTAAAAATATTCAAAAGCTATACCATACTATTCTGATATCCCATTCCTCACTAAATTGATGCATGAAAAGCATTTGGATTCAAAGATGGTAGAGATGTGAGTGAGAGGGAAAATAAAACAAAAAAGGAAAGTCTCAATGGAAAACTGAGCAATTATTTACCTTGTCTTTCAAACATTTTCTCAGCTTCCCTTCTCTACTGATAGATGGGGTTGTCTGAAGTGCAATATTAGCTCTAGTCCAGTGGGTGCTGGACCAGTCGGCTTGGCAAGCCAATAGCAAGATTCCCTCAGTCCTATTCCAGTTTTTCCACCCTTTGTAGCTGGCCCCACACACTTCAGGACTCACAGAACTGGAAAGTGCCCAGTTCTCTCCAGTTTCTCTAACTTGTGCTCCCTGCCCCACATGGAAATGCCCCCAGTTTCCAGCTTTCCACAGCCTTGCCAGGCCCAGAATGGCCCACTGAGACCTGGGTGCAATCTGACGGACCTGGGCTTCAGATTCCTCAGGTTAGACCAAGGGGAATGATACACAGATATCAATGCCATCCCAACTTACAGAGAGACCCTCAGGGATGCACCCACACAAGTGAGTGACCCTGCAAAGAGGCAACCAGGTGGCAGTCACTAGTACACCCAGCAAGAAGACCTCACGTGCAAACAGACTACACAGGTTACCTGATAATATGTCTCCAGACCCTGGCCAGTGTCCCCAGACTGAGGCAGCCACATTCCAAGATGGCTGTGGTGGCAGCAGCAAACCTTCAAATTCCTAGCCCCTGGTCAGTGTCCCAAGATGGCAGTGGCTGCATGTAACCAAACCTGTGGGTACCCTGACAATGAACTTCCAGGCAACGGCAGGCCGCAGGCGCTCCCAGGGCAGATTGCAGGCAAATGGCGGGTGCCCAGCAGGTGGACATAGGGCAGTAGGCAATGGGCAGGCAAAAGGCCAGCAGGCGGGCAAATGGGCAAATGGCAGCAGTCAGCTAGCAATCTGAAAGCAAAAGGCAGGCTATATACTGGCAAAGGGCTGTAATTGCCACAGACAAACGTGGACAAACAGCAGTGGATTACTGAGCAGCAAGCGCTGCCTTGCAGAGAAACAGTATTTCCTCTGCTTGAATCTGAGTCACAGAGTAACAAGGAATGTAGCCTCTCTCTAGTTTGACATCTTGGATCCCAGATACGCAAGATTTTAAACCACATTACTGATATGCAACTCATACCTGGAGATATTTAAGGGTTAATTAGTTGTGTTCTCTGTTTAAAGTGTCAGAATTCTATCCTCAGCTTCAGAATTCTATCCACAATCCATGTCATCAATTTGTAAAGTGGTAAAGGAGGCAGGGACTCATTACCCCCCAAACAAACTTAGCTCATTAGCAGTCCTTAGAGTGAGCAATGGACAGTCTTTACTTTTAATGGGATTACTCTTCCTATGCACAAAAAGCAGCAGAGGACCTGCTATTTAACATAGTTTTCTTATCATTATAGCTAGAGGACCATTCTTCTGAATGCACATCCCTTCCAACTATAATTCTTGTTCTCACAGTCTCTGGAACAATTTGAAATCTAGGCAGCAATGACATCATTAGGCAATGCTGAAATTTTTTCACTTTTCTTTTTCACTTTTTCCTTTCTTCTCTTTCTTCTTCCTTCTTGCTTTGGGTGAAATTAATACCAGCTGAAGTAAAATCAGTCTTACAAATTTATATCAGGATTAGAGAGAATATTCACTCAGACTCCAGAATTCAATTTAAATAATAATAATTCCAGTGCATCACTCCACTGAGTTGTTATCTGATGCTGAGGGCCATTGCCAAGTAGGAATGATGCATTGAAATGTCCTTGCCAGCGTACCCCATGTTAAATGGACTTGCCTTGGAATATCGCTGTTGACATTGCATGTAAGGTGACCTTGCTCAAGGACCAGGGCGGATCTGGGTTTAGAGCTGATCAGGTTTGAGGAAGTATTCTGGTCCTTGGGTTTAGGGCGTTCCCGGTTTAAGACAAGTTTAAGGCATTCCTGGTTTAAGACAATATGGGTTTTAGGGAAGTTGGAGGTTGAAGATTATTGCTGCTGGGAGTAGGGCATTCCTGTTACCTGAGCTCCCGTTGAGTTCTCAAGAGATTCAGAAAGTATTTTGGGAAAAGAGCCTCGTGGAGTAGGTGAATTGGGCGGCAGCAGAACCGGGATTTCCCCAGAACGTGTGTAGAGGCCGGTGTGAGTTCGGGAATAAAGAATTGCTGTTTGAATCTACAAAGCTGTGAGTGGCTCCTGATCTTGTGCCCAGCCAAGACTGCGGCAATCTGATGCTCTATACTTAAAAGTTATAAGGAAACCCTAAATTCAGTTCCATATAGGGAACCCTGTTTAAAATTTAATTCAAAATTCCCCAGTACAAACATTTCATGTATTAGACTGAAAAGGAAAATTATGATCAAGTATACTGTTTCTGAGCATGTAAAGATTTTTGTGACCTACCTGTAGACTTTGATTGATTGATTGATTTTTTTATTTATAATTTTGAATTTGTTCAGAGGTGCTATCACTGGTTAAGTGTTAAGGTTGAGTGTTAACATATACAACATATAGGTTGTATTTGTTTTTTGTTTGTTTGTTTTGTTTTTTGTGGGGTTTTTTTGTTTGTTTGTTTTTTTGGTGCTAGGGATTGAACCCAGGGCCTTATGCATGCTAGACAAGCACTCTGCTAACTGAGCTATATCCCCATCCCCTAAGTTGTATATGTTAAGGAGAAGTTTTTAAGATCAAGATGAATAACGTAAACTAGGAAGAAAAAAATGAAAAAAAATCTGTTAGGGTTGCCAGGCACACTGGCACACACCTGTAATCCCAGTGGCTCAGGAGGCTGAGACAGGAGGATTGCAAGCTTAAAGCTGGCCTCAGCAAAAAGCAAGGTGCTAAACAACTCAGTGTAGACTCTGTCTCTAAATAAAATACAAAAAATAGGGCTGCGGATGTGGCTCAGTGATCAAGTGCCCCTGAATTCAATCCCTGGTACGCCTGCTAAAAATAAAATAAAATAAAATAAATATAAAACAGAAAAATATCTCTTAGGGCGAATGTGGTGATTCACTGGAAGATGAAAGAAGTTGTCACTCACTTCCCTTACATTATGGCAAAGCCAACAAGCGCCATGACTAATCCAAGTGTGAAATGATCAGCAGGTTAAGACTGGGTATAAATAAATTAGAGTAGGCACATCTCAAGACACTGGTGACCCAGAGTTGAGAAGAGTTCAGCCCTGCCCTTCGGAGCCAGTCTTGGGGTATCATGGCAGTGTTAGACAGGGCCAAACTTAGGAGAAAGATGGAGGGAGAGTGGTAGGGAACACTGAGGAGGAAGTGGGTAGGACACCCAGGGAAAATCAGGGAGGATCCCTTGGAGGAAATGATATCTGCGGGGAACTTTGAAAGAAAAGAAAAATTTAGAACAGGCAGAGGAAGTGTGGGAAGACCTCTTACAAAGATGTTGTACCTAAAAAAAGACATGAATGTTAGAAAAGGGAATACAAGTCGTTCAGGATGACTGAAATGTAGCAGCTGAAGATTAGAATGGAAAGATAATGTCTGGGGCTACATTGTGAGGATAGCAAAAGATTAGCTCAAAGTGGTCAAGTGGGAGAACTGCAGTTTTAGTGAACTAAATTTACATGGATATTTAATGATGGGGTTTAATTCTGAAAAGTTGCAACATATATATTTTTAATGCTTATCCCATGCATAATAACCCTTATAGCCAGTGAAAGGATAACAATTTTCCTTGGAAATATGCTTTTTGCTAATTCTATGACCATTGAAAAATCTATGTTTGACTTACTAGGTAGAAAAATTAAAAAAAATAAAATTTATCAAACATTTGCTCTGTGGAAGATACAGAACATTTATTAGTGCATATGAAGATAAATACAATATACCGTTTGCAAACAAACCAAATTAGACTAAGCAAGGGAGAGAAGCAATAACCCTGGAGTTTTTTGAGTACCACCAAAAAGACATGTGCAGGGGAGGAGCAGTTCAAAGAAAAGAGTGATGACCCCTTTGTAAAAGGTAAGGACATTGTGAAAAATGTCCCAAGAAGGGGCTATTAATGCAGGGCATGAAGGGAAACAAGACATCACCTTATAGTGTTATTTAGCAAATATTAATCAAAATTCTGCTATGATTGAACTAAGATAATTTGAGTTATAACATATATTTCTATCTGATGGGATGATGAACATTTTAGTGATATATTTATTTCTGCTAGGGTCTCTATTCAGATTATCGTAAGTAACTAGGTAAATTGGGGCCAAAATTTAAAAATTATGCTAGGAAATATATTAGAATAAATAAATCCAACTAGGAGTAAATACCTTAGAAAAAATAAAAATGAATTTATATTCAATAATTTAACAAAGAGTTATGCAGTATGCTTTAAATGGGAAAAGTGGTACGAAGAAGAATATTCTAAGTTGTCTACAATCTGAAGCTTATAGAAAACTTATAGGTAAATAAAAAAAAAAAAAAACAACAGCCATAGAGTAAAACAATAATTAATAAATAATATGTGTTCAATATATCCAGAATATAAAAAGAAGTTAGGGAAAAGAAAAAAATTATATCAAACACTGATTTAATTTAGGAGTATTGAAAAACAGGGACAGATGGGTTAAATAATCATCAGCATTCCAAAGGATAATAAAATAATGAGGACTAAATAATAAGCTGAATTTATGAACTAATGTGGTTTGTACAACCAAAGAAAATGAAGAAAAATTGTAACTTTGAGGAAAATTAGTAGCCAATATTTATTGAACAATTCCAGGTGCTACACATTGCTATTCAGAGGGTTTATTCATGTTAACTCAGTTAAGGTCTATAGCATCCCGTTGGAAGGAATATCATAATTATCTTTATCTCAACCATTAGGGACTCCTAGGCTTTAGGTGAAAATAAATGATAAGGCCAGGATAAGAAAGCAGGCAGATCAGTCTGAAAGTTTACATGTGTTAGACTTCTCAGTGTACTAATAATGTTTAATGTAAAAACAGTAGCACCTAAAACCTAATGGCAATAGCCCTAGTGATCATTAATGTAAAAAACTTTTAGAATGCTATATTCAAATTCTTTCATTCATTAAATATACATGCCTCATTTAAGAAAGGATTAGGAAGAGTTTTGTTTTGTTTTTTAATTTGAAATTCAAAGTAAAAAAATAAATAAATAAAAGTCTGGCTAAATTTATACATCCTAGATTGGCGTATAGAGAAAATAAGAACTACATTATTCTATATTATAAGTATATATGAGAACAGAAAGAACATTGGATGTAGGAGAGATTTCAATCATGTTGTAGTATTTAATTCACAATAACTAAGCAGCCACTATTTCAGTGAATCCCTGAACCCCAGATGGGAGAGTCCTGTTGGGGCTAACAGTAAAGTGATCACTAGTGTTCTTAATCTTACAGAGCAGAAAGAACAGAAGCTGGGCATTTTTTTGCAAATAAAGGGGATTGAGAAGTGAAGGAAGCCTTGGGGTATGGAAACTCACTGAGAATTCTTGGAAAGAATAAAAGCAACCATGTAAAGGATCATGTTCCAACAGGAGGAAGAGCACATCCTGGAAGATGCATGAATAGATGCCTGTTCCTTTCACTCCATAAACCTTAATGAGGGTTTCATTTGAAGCAGGACCCTCATACCAGGTGGGCTTGTCATGGGTGACATACGTTGGCCGGATCATTACCTTTCCTCCCTTCTTGCCTTACTTCAAAAACACTCAAAAGCAGACCTGTCTTCTTTCCCATGCTCTGGTCTCATTTCTTCTGGAGAAGTCTTATCCATTGAATTAACAGAGCTGTCGACTTGCTAATAAATAAGAAGTATTAAACAAAACTCACACTGATGGAACTGTGGAGGAGTGACTAGGTATTCAGAGCCATCGAAGCATCCCAACAGCTCACTTTGTAAGGTGTAACTTCATAAACAGAGACACTAATGGGTATCCCAGAGTGAGGAGGCTTTCCCACCCCCACAAGCCATCAACAAGTAAGGATAGATGTTAACAGGAACCAAGTTTTATATCACTATCAGAGTTAAACAGATGTGTCATTAAAGTTATGGCACAGATTTCACAATGTCTGGGTTTGAAAAACAACTCTCCTCACAGTGTGTATTTCTGCATGTTCGTCTGTGTATGTGTTTGCATGATTATAACATAACACGTTCTGTTTATTATTATTATATTTTAATCAGTTTGGATGCAAATGCAGAATGTTTCTGAAAAAAAATAGTGAAGTAAATGTTTGAAAAAAGTAAAATTGTTCTTTTGCACACACTCTCACTTCAGGCCCAAACATCCTTCTATGAAAAGTATGGAATCCAGAATGTCTACATCATTTGGAATGGCTTATTTGACACAGTCTTTCTCGACAGTGTTACTCAAGCCACTCCAGATGAAAGGCAGCATGGATGTCAACCACTGAACTTCTTTTTGCTACCACATGAGGAGCTAGGGAATGGGAAGATGTGATGGATGTGGTAATTTGCAGTATCCAAGGCAAAATAAACATCAGAGCTACTTGTTCAACAAATGGTCAAGTATTTTCAAGTGGCTACCGCAGAACATTAAACCAATGGTGGAAACTTTCTGTGAGAATTCACAGATCCTGTAGAAAGAATTCAAGAATTAGCACTCTCTGGAAACTCAGCATAAATTTTTACTACATTTTTCATCTTAGAAGACTTGCCTACATTGTCTTACATTCCTACAGTGTTTTAGTTCTTAAAAATGAATTTTCCTTTTCAAAATAGTGGTCATCTCAATTAGCTGAGAATGATTTTGCACATGGGCATGATTCCTTGGAAATCCTGTAAGTGTAATTCCCCTACTACCTGCCCCTGTGGCTGTATTTCCTTTCGTCTATAAGTTCCTCTCCACCTGAGAAGAACGTGATCCTGGAAAGACCTGCATGCTTCTGTTCTTTACTAAATCAGTATGTCTTCCTGCATCAATTGACTTCTTTGTGAAATACTAAAAGTGATCCTAGTTCTGCTGTTTACCACCATCAGCCTTAGGGAAATGCAAGTAGTTAGCAAAATTCTCAAGCCAGGACTTAAATCTCCTGATTGCTCACTTCTTTGACTGAAAGAAGAGCAACTCCTAAGTATTTTCTAAACTGACCCCTTGTCAGTGCCCAAGGGCCATGCCTTGGATATCCAAAACCTCATCATTCATGATGCTACTATTGCTGTTATAAAAGTCACACATATATATTGGGTAAACACTTTTAAAATATAAGAACTGGTTAAAAATTGTCATGGAACTGGTTAAAGATTGTCGTGGAAAACATGCAAAACAGGGCACAGTGGATAAGGGAGTATGTTTCTGCTTTTATTATTTAAGTCTACACATTTCCCCTTCTGAATCACTGTCATAAGTATTTCAAAGAAAACATAAGTTTGTAATTTACCTCTGCTAAACAAGAAACAAAGAGAAAACCAGAAACTCTGGTAATAAGATGTGTAGACAAATAAGCCTCTTTTGCTTTAAATAATTGAGATGAATAAGGCCCCACGATAACCACCTCATGTCTCACAAATTGAATGAAGCTACAAGTTGTAATCAAATCCCCTTTTCCTCACTTCTTCATTTTCCCCATCAACTGAAAAGAGGGAAAGATGGCATGAAAATATATACGAAAAAAAATATATAAATATATGTGATAAATGAAAGACATGTATAACGATGGCCTCATTCACTTTTTTTCCCAACTTAAATGCAACGCTACTCATCTCCCCAGATCCTTTACTTGCTGTAATGGTATAGCCAGCCAGTTTTTGAGCAATTTATTTTAAAAAGTGATCATTACTAATGCAGGGAGTTGGAGCTAGGTGGGCACGCCTGGCAGGAACTGAATCATTCATCATAATCATTTGGATATCTGTAATTAAAAAACAAACAAAAAACCTATTATCCAGAACTGTCTATTTAAAAATACGTTTGATTTCTAAACAAGAAACCAGGGGGAAAGTCTTTCTTTTTCAGCCAACAACAAGGAACACAGACGCGTCTAGAGGGTTAAGGCAGTTAAATAGAAAGATATATGTTTTAACGGAGTTGTGCTTTAAAATTACTTCTAATTTATCCACTTACCAGACATGTATTGAGGTAAAATGATCAGCAGTAATGTGCAGCAGAAAGATATATACTTTTTTAATTGTAGCCAAGAGGAAAAAAATCAGCATGGAATAACTTAATCGTTGCTAATTATAATATCACTGAGGTAATTACAATAGATTTTGATTGTCTCATTTTCACACCAGAGGAGGGCACAATACTGGCGTTTCTCTTAATACATATTTGTTTTTAGAGAAGAGCTGACAATTACACTAATTGTAGTCACAGCATGAAACTTTGTTTTTAAAGAAAAATTTGTCTACATGTCACATGGAATAAATGTACCCTTTCTGTTTGGTTAGGTGCAAATTAAAGACACATTAATTGCTTTGTTTATTGTGGGAAGAGATCTCTGCATTGTCACAAGCATTACCAATCTTTCCAGGAGCAAAATCCATTTCAAAGTCCCTCAACACCCAAGAAAGTGTCCCAGTACTGAAATGGGTCACTTCTCAGAAAGCTTCGGAAGACAGTTCATTCCTCTCACTTGAAAATGACAGTAATTCTCCAATTTGCAACTTCCATTCAGGAAGATGAAGAAAAATCCTAATAAAAATGTGCCAAAGAAAACTGACATGTGAGATGTATCTTATTCTCTTGCTGCAAAAACCCATCCCTGTGCCAGACGATTCTGTGTACAACAAATGCACCTGCGAGGAACTGGCTGAAAAAGCCTCATGGCCACGGGCAGCTGAAACCCTGACCCTTGGCACCACACAAGAGAGGAAAGCAAAGACTCCACATTTGCAAGTTTAATCAGAATTGGTTTGGGGTCAATTGTTTCTTCTCCTCTTTGCCCAATTGTGTGCTGCAGTCCAGTGGCCCAGGCAGCCTCTTCTTGGTAATAAGAAAGGAGCCTCAGCCTCAGAACTCTGCTTCTCCTTGTATTTTATGAGATATCTGAGTCTGCACTCCTGTGTTGACCTCTCCAATAAGCTGTAATTGGACTACTGGCGGTGTCCATTTCTCCACCCACTTTTATAATCATCTTGATGGAACTAATGGAGGATGAAGGACTGCTAGCCAGCAGGAACACAAACAGAAAAAATGGCATTTCACAATCCAATGGATGACCAGCCACTAGGGTTCCTAGAAGGCAGTAGGTATTATTGAGCTTAATAACACTTTATTGTATCAAAAGCTATTTTTAAAAATCCACATCAAATGCTTTTTGAATGACCTACACAGAAAGGTAAACTGAACAGTCAGGATCAAATCATCTTCTGCTGTACTGGAACATATGGTGATTGTCAGGGCAATGGTCACCTAAAGCACTGTAGTAGCACACAGGCTATAAAATTAATACAATTATTTCCTTGGAGGAAGAAGAATTTGTCAACTCTTACACAATTAATTAGAAACTTGATTTTAATTAAAATTAATTTTTTAATTTTTTTTAAATGTGTTTCACTTTGTAAGAAATTTTCACGGTGTGGATGTTATAGAAAATAGCACCTTAAATGTGTCTACTGGGACAGGCAAGGAGAAAATTTTAGACTAGAGCTCAGGCTAGGACCATTCTGGGCACCTCTCAATATGTCATTTCCAAGAATCCTCCAGTGTTTCCTCAATATCTAGACCATTTCTAGTGCTTTGGGACACCCCACACAGTTAAGTCTTCTATTTTCTCCATTGACCTCTTGGATCCAAATCCCTTCTCTCCATTCCTGTTATAATTATTCTAGTCTCAAGTCTCTTGATTCCTCTGCCAACTTGCAATGAAACCCAGCTGAACTTCTCTGTTCCTTTCTCATCCAAACCAATTCACTCTTATATCAAAAACAGATAATCCAAGTTCTTAACTTTTCACTGTTCAGGAACTCTAAAATTCCTTTTGCTAAGCCTAATCAACAAAGCCCTTTTCTATTCTTCTCCAACATGGATTCTCAGGGAATCCCTTTCCTGCCATCATGTACTTGCTTCAGCTAAGCCAGACAACTGGAGCAAGTGCCTGTTGCATTTAAGAGCAAGAGATTTAGCCATTAGGATGCTCTAGATTTGAATCCCAGCTTTCTTAACTACTGCTATGATTGCTTTCTAACTGTTGGTTTTATTATGTTAATAAACAATGGGGAAAAACAACACCTACCAGGATTGATGTAAAATGGGAATCAGATTTTAATACTTAATTATCCCCAGTACCTGGGCATATGGCAAATGTTTGGTCCCAAGTGCTGTAAAACACGGCAGATGTTTGGTAAATAAGAATAGTTTTCATCATCATAATCATCATTAAAATCATTATTCCTAAACACTTCTCATGTTTTTGTATCTCCATTTGTTTGCTCCTTCAGTCTAAAATGTCATTGTCTTATAACAAAAAGACCCGCACCTGATGAAAACACTGCTACATCCATCAAGTAAGTGCCCCTCCTTTGTGCATCACTTTTCCCTGTACTTTTCAGAAGTTTTCATCAAATGAAACTTTTATTGCACCTTTCAGAGCAGTGGACCCTGAGTTGCACATTATAGAATCCAGGAGGAAATGATCCCCTGTGCTTTATGTATTTAATAAGCCAGAGCTCTCTGAATGAAAACCAGAAACCCGAGAGCCTTTTTCTTTGCCAAATTACAGATGTAGACCTCACCTGGTTCTGTTGACCTTCCTTGTAGGTACTTCATTTCACTCTTGCTCCTTTGCAGCTAACTTTTCAGCTCAGACTCAGCATCCAAAAGGCAAGAAGATATGGCTAAAGGCGAAGAGTAATTTGAAATCTTGAAAACATAAAGTATGCACCCCCAAAGTTTACTGAATGAGTTGCATATAAATATCAACTTCACTAAATATCTATTTGGAGATCTGGCAGATAATTAATAAATGAATAATACTCCATTACCAGGAAATAAAATAGTGTTAATGAAAACATAAAATAAAATCTCTCCCCATCTGGTCCCATCCCTGTGTAAGAGGAGTTCCAAAAGAAAAACTAGATAACAAATAATATAAAATATCTCAAGAGCTATTTTGTACCAAAACAAATGTACCAATCCATGAATTTAAATGTTATTACTTTCAATCCCATTTCAGGGAGAGGTAAATAGTATACAAATTTTAAAAAGACACACTTCTGGACACACACTGATGATATTCCTGACCTCAAAAAATTAAGAGAGTTGGATAAGAACTGGGATATAGTGAAAATTCTCCAGATTGCTAAGGTTTTACCACAAGTCAAAATGCAGACCTGTGTTAGAGAAAATACAGAGACATTCACCAACTATGAAACTATTAGGAGTTATTGCTTTTGGGGGAATGGGTTGAAAGGAAGGAACTGAAAGGAAACTTTTATTTTATATATGATTCCTTTTTATACTTTCTGAACTTTTTCCTACTATGAGTGTATAATTCTTTAATGATGATACAATTTTTGGCTTTTTAAAAAATTTTAATCTTTCATTATATCATGAGCCTGTCCAAATCATTAAATTTTACATGAAACACATTAATTTAATTATTTTACAGAATGATAACTTATAGACATGTTATCTGTTGTGCAATTTTATATTGTACTACTACCTCTGGGATATTTCTTTTCTTTTCTTCTTCTTCTTCTTTTTTTTTTTTTTTTTTGGTACTGGGGATTAAACCCAGGAGTGTTTAACCACTGAGCCACATCCACAGACCATTTTTGTATTTTATTTAGAGACAGAGTCTCACTGAGTTGCTTAGGGCCTTGCTAAGTTGCTGAGGCTGGCTTTGAACTCGTGTTCTTCATGCCTCAGCCATCTGACCACTGTGATTGCAGGCATGTGCCACTGTATCTGGCTACCTCTGGGATATTTCTTGTTGTTTTTGATATAATAAATAAATACATTAGGAAAATCTTTGTGTTAACTTTTCTGTGTATCTTTGATTATGCCTATAGGATTAATTGTGAGGAGAAAATTTAGAACTTTTAAAGATTTTTTTGTGTTTCTTATCAGTTGCGCTACAAAAAAGTTTAGAAGAATGTGAGAATGAGAATGTAGTTCAGTGATAGGGTATTTTCCTAGCCTGCACAACACCCATGATTCAATCCCTAGCACAATGAAGAAAAAATAAGATTATAAGAATTTAAAGCCTAACCAAAAAGACATAAAATGCCCATTCAACAATGAATCCATATGATGAAATTTTGTTGACAAACATGGTCAGTCAGCCATAATTATTGAGTTCCTTCGCTACCCAATAAGTTAAACTGGAGTGCAATGATCTTCTACAGAATCCAAGATAGAAATCTATAGACTAAAATACAACATAATCTGATAAATGGAGAACAAAAATAGAAAGAATAGCAAACAAGTTAAAGCAGTCTTTAATGAGCATAAAAAGAGAAAGATGCTAATTTACTAAGGAAAGTGGCCAAGACTTTTTGAAAACATGCAGTGAAGACCAAAAAGCACAAAAGGAAACAGCCGATACATTTTTTTATATTTATTTTTTAGTTTTAGGTGGACACAATATCTTTATTTTTTTATTTATTTTTTTATGTAGGGCTGATAATCGAATCCAATACCTTACGCATGCTAGGCAAGTGCGCTACCACTTGAGCCACATCCCCAGCCCCAGCCAATACATTTTGATGACAACAAAATTAAGACTAAACAGAGCAAAAATTACTTTACAGCGAAATAAAATAAAACAACATAAAAAAATCACAAAATTTAACCATATGTGTAATAACTATGAAGGATTCAATATAGAAGGAAAAGGAAAAGAAGTGAGGAGAATCCAAAATGAAAAAGAGTAAAGATCAACCAACAAACAGGCAATTCATTAATGAATGAAGAAATGCAAATTACCAACTTGTTTATAGCAGTGTCAATGTCATAGATATTCAAACAGTGAAATATTATATTTTTAATAAATAAAGACTCAAAACATTAGGGAAACCCAGCATTTAGTAAGTCAACTTGCAGAAGTATGTACTTTTTTTTTGGGGTGGAGGGTCCAGGGATTGAATTCAGGGGCATTGGGTCACTGAGCCACATCCCCAGCGCTATTTTGTATTTTATTTAGAGACAGGGTCTCACTGATTTGCTTAGCACCTCACTATTGCTGAGGCTGGCTTTGAACTCAAGATCCTCTTGCCTCAGCCTCTAAGCCGCTGGGATTCGAGGTGAAGCATGCACTTTCACTTGGGATATATACCATAGAAACAAGATAATCTTTCTAGAAGGCAGTTTGACCACATTTATCAAATTTTGTTTGCTTATGACTTGACCCAACTAAGGCAAAATCAAGATTTTCAACAAGAGATAATCATATAAGTGGAAAAATATGACAGTATAAGCTATTCACCACAACATATGCATAGGAGCAAAAGAATGCTCTTCCATAGAATGTTTAGTTAAAAATGTTCATGAATATAATGTAACACCAATGAACACAGAGAAAAAACATATTAGGTGATGTGGAAAGCAGCTCACTAAATGTTGTGAAAAAGACAAATTGCAGAATAACATGGATAAACATGACCCCACTCTATAAAGGACATACATACATGTACATATTCTTGCTTAAAGAAATGTTTAAAAGGATGTTCATCAGGGTCCTAACAATTATTAACTTTTTGTTGTGCAAATTTACAAAATCTTTCATTTTTGCCAAAATAATAAAGTTATTTTCAAGAGTAAAACAATATATATATTGTTGATATTTGCTTCAGAAAGGACATGGTTTTCCTGGAGATGATCCTACCTGGGGCTTAATCCTGGTCTGGAAAAATGTAAGTTTCTGTCTTTTCATTTACATTGACAAATGGAAATAAGCAAGGAGATTTTAGTCACAGGTTGATGACATCATCACCATAATCATGGCAATACATTCAGGTCTACAAACTGAATGCCAGTTCTAAAGCAACTGGAAAAGTAGGAGTAAAGAAATGTTCTTTTACTTAGGGAGAGATCAAAAGAAGCCAGTATATACTGTGGAAAGACAAGTTGGACATGACCAGTGGAAGAAGGAATTGTGCTCTTTTCTGAGACAAAATTTCCTGGTCTGACCCCAAGGAAGAGAGATGGGTTCTAGAACTGGGAGGAACAGCCAAGTCCTCCAAGTTGAAAAGGAAATAAATAGCAAAGAGGACAGTCTTGAATAAATTACCTTTGTCCCATCTTAAATGAGGTGGAAATTGGTTTATCTGAGAACCAAATACAATTAATTAGCATAAACTGTGAAGGTTGTAGAGAAAGCACGAGAAGATTAAGCAGCTCTGTGGCTCTAACATGAGCCGGTAACATCCTGGACCCAGTGGCAACAATAGTTGGTAATAGAAATCTGTTCTAGTTTTTCATCTGCAAGACCTGATAATGCTAATCCTTTAGTTTCATAAATAAAAATTACAGACGAGTGCAACTATATTAACAACATAGAACATTCTTCCACATTAGATTGGATATTATTATTTGGAGACATCATGTTGAAAACAATTTTATAATTGTCCTAAATAATGATTCATGGAAGTCTTGGGAATACAGCTCAGTGGTATAGCACTTGTCTAGCATGTGCAAGGCACTGGATTCAATTTCTGGTACTATACATACACACACACAACAACAGCAGCGACAACAATAATGTATGAAAAGCTAAGCACTTTAAATTTCAAATATGGTGTCTAACAAAAATGTGGCTTTTAATCCACAAATATGACTAATTCACTAGATTACCTAAATTTACTGTCCTTTTCCTGATTACTTCCCATTGAGTTTTCTGGAATGGAAGGCTCCTGAGTCATCCTGAGTTTTTAGTATTCAAACATTTAAGAGTCACATTGAAGTGATAACATTTATTAGCATCTTTTTAACATCACTTCATCAGTTCCTTAAATGGATGATGGTTTCAAAGACTTTTCCATTTTGTAAAAATTTGACATCTGTCTAATTAATATATAATATTTTCTATTTTCTATATATATATATATCCCAACCTTCCATTTTGAAAAGCAATCTGAGTTATTCGGAAATATAAAACAAATTATATGTTGTATTCATTACATGTATTTCTGAAATTATAGGAATAATCCCCAAACTTTTCAAAATGCCCAGACAGTATAAATTTTCCCACATTTTCAAAACTAAGACAATGCACAATAATTGATTAATCTAAACCTCTAAAAAGGTTAAATAAAGATCCTAGGCTTTCTAATAATTCTAAAATGTTCTTTATATGCTTTACAGTTTCTAGATCAAGTCTTGGCTAAATCAAAATATGAGGGAAAAAAAAGATGAAGAGGAACAAGAAAGTAACTAGAGAAAAACTTTTCAACTTGTATTCATATTCAAGTTAGAAAGTTATTTGTTATTCTAAGCTATTTCCCACAAAGGAAAAGTTATTTTTCTTAAAAAAAAGTATATTTATTTTATGTCTTAAGCATAAAAATGTAAAATTTTCCAATACTGTGTAATTTCTAAATACCTCATCAATTTCTAGTAAAGCTGTTAATTCAAAAATATGAAGGAAAGTGGAAAATCAAAGTTTTTTTCTAATCCTTTAGGCATTCCAATTGAGAATTAGGTGTGTTTTTCTACTATTTGGTTATTATTATTCTGTAAGATGTTTTATCTTCTCATATTTGTTACTTTTTCTTTTCCAATTCATCATATTGACTTTTCTATTCTTCCAGGTCTGTGTAGTTTGGAAATTATCCCTCCTTATGAAGATCTGCGAAATCTTATATGGGAAAAAAATAATCGAGTTCTGTCAACTGAATAACTTCTGTCTACTCCTGAAAGACACAGAGAATAAATTATGGCTGGCCAAACATGACCTTTTAAAAACCACAGTGGCTCTCTAAGGTCTAAGTCTTGTGTCCACCTTCTGCCAGAAGGAATGAATGAGAGGAAAACTCAGACCCTATTACCAATGCTGTATGTAATATTTATGCAGGATAATCCTCTTGCATGTAAATAATTCAGGATTTAAAAGTACTAAGTGAACAAATACTAAAAATTCAAAGATGTTGCTATACTCCCTAAGCAGTGAATTACCCAATCTTGGTTATACTCCAGGGCCAAGGGAAGGCAAATCAATCAAAATGAACAAGAACCTATTGCTGGTAATATATATTCTAAGGACTGGATGTGTGCAAAAGAAATATTTAACTTGACACAGTACAGTGTGTTACTAAAAGTGGCTCAGAGGGGTTGTATTTGTTTAACTCATGTAATATATATAGGACTTGACTAGGGTCTTAAAGAGGCTTAAGAAAAAAAGAACATGAAAATCCATCTGGATTGGAGAGATTGGTACAAAGGCAGAGATGTGAAAGGAAAGGTAAATGTTAAAACTAATTTGACTGGAGCAAAGCTTTAAGGTACAGAGAGCAGTTTAGACTAGACAGGGAGAGGCCCTTGACAATAAGCAGAGTTAAGGAATAATTTTATTTGTTGCAGATATAACAAATATATGTTATACTAAAGAACACATATGGAAGACTGGTAAAGATTGTTCGATTAAAAGATTGTGAGAGCATGAACTTCTTCATAATCTTCATCTTCAATAATTTCCATTTTACCTGGGCACATTCCATTGGTAAGGATATCAGGAAGTCACTTATTTTATCATCTACTCTAAGTAAGACTGAGCAATTCTGTACCAATAGACACTTACTGTGTTTTAAAATCATTGTGTGCAGGAGGGTCCATGACTTTGCAAGGCAATCAGTCGCATTCTATATAACTCTTGCATAGTTAAGGAATACAGCTATGTTTAACTCACATCCATTTCTCATTGATGCTGTATCTTTCCAGTGAAATCCAGATGAGACGGGCAGAGGCTTTGCCATAACATTGTGTTGAGAGAAACTATACTTCTACATTTTACTCCATATAAATAGGAAACTGTTGTATATCAAGACATTCCTATATCTAAATAAATGCCACAATAAAGAATCTTTTTTTCCCAAATGATTTTTAGAGCACAAGAGTCTATATCTGTGCACCTCCATGTTTTATATGTGCTTTCCATCTTATGGGAAACACTTCCTTTCTTATTTTTCTAATAAAATTCAATTCAACTATCAAGAATCAATTGAGATTTTTTTAATTTTCTTCTTTTTGTTTTGAATAGTAGGTTTTTTTTATCTTACCTTTTCCAGTTCCTAAACCAATTTCTGTCAGTTATCACATTGCTGAAATGGTCTATTTACCCCACCCTCCATTCTCCCTTGTCTTTGAGCCCAGATGTGTTTAGTGTCCAGTGGGTGATAGCTTTTAACAAAACACCAGTATGTGAAAGAGGGAGTTTAATTAGTCCCCATCTGACAAATGAAGAAACTGAGACCTTGCCAGAGATTACAAATGTTTTCTGTGTCCTTAGCTCTTTCCATCAGTCCACATTTTTTTTTCCAAGTAGGATTTACCGAATCAAATGAACAAACACCTAAACATAAAATATAATCTGTAAACTTGAAGTGGGCTCATGCTTTTAAAATTAGTAATTTTCATATATAGGGTGCAGAGTAGCATATCTATGTCCCAATAAATCAAAATGTCTTAAATTTACATTCAAAAACCTGGACAAGTGGGTTTGTTTGCCATGAGTTATCAGTGAGTGTACACCTCGGTAAAAGCGAAAAGGCTTTCTTTCTTCCTAGTCCCTCTTGAAATTTCCTACTGAGCATCTAAAATGTTCCAGGGAGGTGAAATCATATCTTTTGTTAGGGAAAATGTTAAACTTCTTAGTAATTAATTTGGAGATTAATTTAGTATATTGTTTACAATATCTTAAATCTACTACCAATTCTATCATGCTAACTCACTCTCCGTGTCTCTTTGCTAACTGGCAAAAAACTGAATCAGGTTTTCTAAACTTGCCTTGACAATCTGCTGGAGTTTTTCTTCAGAATGTTTCAGGATGATTCCTTATCTGTGTCTTCTCACTCGCTGTGTCTTGACCATCATTTGTACTCTGTTTCCCATGACATTCTCCAGGGTCTCTCCCAACACAGGTCAACTTCCTTGATCTAACTTAAGGTAAATCTTTGTGTAAAACATTGGAAATAGACTCTCCACAGAAGTGACCTCACAGTCATGTGAACCTAGGTCATACTATCTGAGGGGTTCTCTTCAGAAGTAATCATCCAGGCTCTTTTCTCATTGTCCCTTCACACGTTTATTCCCATTGCTTCAGAATTGTTGCCTAGCACTCCCGAACCAGACTCTGAGCTCCTCAGTGCAGAACATCAGTGGATTTCTCATACATGGTGTGATCACATATTTTACCTCATTTTCAAAGAGAGTTGTGAGGGTGAAAAGGAAATGTAAAGAAATCAAAAGTATACACACACACACACACACACACACACACATATATGTATATATATACACCCACACATAGATATGTTTATACATATATTAGCATTTATTAATTGCAATAGATTGGATTTACCATTCTGATGAATTTTTTTTTAAAGAGAGAGTGAGAGAGGAGGGAGAGAGGGAGAGAGGGAGAGAGAGAGAGAGAGAGAGAGAGAGAATTTTTAATATTTATTTTTTAGTTCTCGGCGGACACAACATCCTTGTTGGTATGTGGTGCTGAGGATCGAACCCGGGTCACATGCACGCCAGGCGAGCGCACTACTGCTTGAGCCACATCCCCAGCCCCCATTCTGATGAATTTTTTTTTTTAAAGAGAGAGTGAGAGAGGAGAGAGAGAGAGAGAGAAAGAGAATTTTTTTTTAATATTTATTTTTTAGTTCTCGGCGGACACAACATCTTTGTTGGTATGTGGTGCTGAGGATCGAACCCGGGCCGCACGCATGCCAGGCGAGCGCGCTACCGCTTGAGCCACATCCCCAGCCCCCTGATGAATTTTTAAAATAGTTCTGAATCAAAAATTGTTTTGAGAAATAAAATTCTGTCTGAAAAATGGAAATAATATTTAGCTACATATGTTTTTAAAGCTTTTTATTAATTATTTAAATAATTAAAATAGCAAACAAAACAATTATACTTGGGGCCCAGATTTATTAATCTGTTCTTTTATTGTCTCCCATACCATATTATTGGTATTATTTTTTGAAGAAAGCATATTTTAAATATGATTTAATCATTTTTAGTTTTTTTTCATACAGTTACCTATTTTCTCACAAAGTTGAACTTTCTGTTAATGATTTTATTCACTGACATATTCCATTTTTGCTACTATGTAGAACATACAATTTTTAATTAAGGAAATACTTTTTGTTACAGATTCAGAATCTATATGTTAATTATTTTTATGACAATATATAAATATTCTTATGCTGAAATAGTTTTATAGACACTATGTTTTTTTATTCTTAGTTTTAGATCAAGCAATTTTCAAAATCAAAACTTGTGAAATAAATTATCTCCATTTACATTTTTTGAATATGTCACCAAATTTAGCTACTGCAAAATCATTGGCCTTTTCAATTTCATTTCATTCTGGTAAAAATTAGAAATGAATTTAATTGAATATATGAACTATAATGAAAATTTCCCCCCCAAATTAAGCTATTCCAAAGCATAATCTCAATGTTTCAAAATTAAATCCTGTACACTGTTTCAATTCTAATTGTTTATTTAGTTCAGTCTTGCCTGGGATTTTGCAGAATAAATGTCCATAGGTTTCTGTTTGTTAGCTTTGTTATCAATAAAGCTTTTAGTGTTGATTAATGAACAAAACACAACCATGCTTTTCCCAAAATGTTGCTAGCTCTGTCAGACATACATTCTTTTATAAATAAATTTCTTTAAAACCCAAACATTTTAAATTCCAAGTGATGTGGGCAGCAAAGGAAGAAAGCGCATATACTGGCAGACCAAAGTTTTTGTCTTGCTTTTAATTCAACATCAGCTCTCTCTCTCTCTCTCTCTCTCTCTCTCTCTCTCTCTCTCTCTCTCTCTCTCACACACACACACACACACACACACACACAGAGTTACATTACTTTGTTTATATATAAAAGTTTAATCATTATGACAATAAGTGCTTCTCTTTTTTGGTATATTATAATAACATGTTTGTATAATTTATAAACTATGTGTACACCAACGTCAATTCAGTAACTATATTTTTGTGCCATATTAGTAACACATTTTTACCACAATATAGTGTTACCCAATATTTGTTTTATATTATTACAAAAACAAACATAAAGAAAGCTCCTGTTTGAGCATTTGGACTGAATCCACTAGACCATTCACATTGTCAGATGTTTTGTCTTTAACAGAATATACTTCAAAACAAATAGCCCAATATATAAATGGGAGAAATAACTGAATAGGCACTTTGCAGAAGAAGAAATGCAAATGGTCATCAAATGTATGAAAAAATATTGAATATCTCTAGCAATTATAGAAATGTAAATTAAAACTATACTGAGATTCCAGCTCAATTTAGTCAAAATTGAAATTAACAAAAATAAAAGTAGCAATAAATGTTGGTAAGAAGGTGAGGAAAAAGGTTCACACATACGTTGCTGGTAGGAATGTGAATTGGTACAACCACTCTGGAAAGCAGTATGGAGATTACTCAGAAAACTTGGAATGGAACAACCATTTTCCCCAGTTATCCCACTACTTGGTATATACATAAAGGACTTAAAGTCAGCATACTATAGTGAGTGACACAGCTCATCAGTGTTTATAGCAGCCTAATTCACAATAGCTAAGCTATGGAACCAACCTAGGTGTCCTTCAACAGATAAATGAATAAAGAAAATGTGGTATATATATACACAATGGAATATTACTCAGCCTTAAAGAAGAATGAAATGATGACATTTGCCAGTAAATGGATAAAACTGGAGACTATTATACTAAGTGAAATAAGCCAATCCCCAAAACCAAAGGCTGAGTATTCTCTCTGATAAGTTGATGTTAACACACAGAGCAGGAGGAAGGAGAATAGAGGTTCATTGGATTAGACAAAGGGGAATGAAGGATAAGGAGGGGGACGGGAATAGGAAAGACAGTAGAATGAATCAGATATAAATTTCCTATGTGCTTATATGAATACACAACCAGTGAACTTCCTCATCATGTACAGCCACAAGAATGGGATCCTAATTAGAATGAGTCATACTCCATGTATATATGTCAAAATACACTGTACTGTCACATATGACTAAAAATAGCAAATAAAAAAGTCTAAATAGAAAACTTTGACTATATAGATTGGGTAAAAGATTAAACTACCCTTAAAATGAACTGATTTTTACTTAAAACATCAGAAGGATGTGATGTTATTTCTTTTTTTTTTCTTTTTTTTTTTAGTATCCTTCTTTTGCTCTTGTAGTCACCATGATAGTGGCTCTCTTCAGTTTTTTGTATGTTCATAAGAATGTTGGAAACACAGCTAGAATAGAACAATGAACAAATTTCTTTAAGTGCAGTTCTTCGATTCAAATGAAAATCATGCGCAGAGAACTCTCTGTGCTAAACTTATCTTCTATAGCTATAGATATTGAATTGCAAACCTTAGGCACAGTCTTAATGTAATGTGAACTGTTGAGGTTGGATGTTGATGCTTTTTCAGTAAATTTATGTCTTCTGGTTTCTGTTGGGTCAGTCATATCCTCTTGGCCCCTCAGGTAGATGACAAGTATTGACATTTTGTCAAATTTATCATTCTTTAATTCATCATCAAGCTTCAAACAGAAATTGAGAACTGGAACCTGATTTTTAAATTCTATATATGATTCTTATTTTTATTTCATTGGTGTTTATTGCCCCCAAAAAAGAGGCAATATTAATAATACAATAAAAGAAGAGTTGTAAATTTATACCAAGTAAAAGGTGAAAAAAACAAACATGTGACTTTCAGTTTTGATTTTCTCATGTAAGGAGGCTAGAAATTGCCATTCCACCCTAAAAATAGCAAATAATAAGTTGAATGGCCTGAAAAGTCAACCACTCTTCTTGAATTCATAGGAAAGGGAAAGACACAGACCAAGTTGCTATCCCCAAGACTATACAAAGATAAAGGCAAACATGGAGAATTGTGGCTGACTAGGACAGACACAAATGGAAAAACCCATAAGAATAAATACCAGGGTTGGAAAATGAAGCGTCACTGGTGAATTTCTGGAGGCTCTAGTGAGGACACATCTGAGAGTTAGAAACTCCAGAGGGATCTAAAAAGCTCTAACATCTTTTTTGACAATATTATTCAATTGTCAAAAAAATACATTTTAGATAAAGACATACCTGTGTTAAAAATAAATATATTAAGAAAAATACACCATGCTACCATGAATCAAAAGAAAGCAAAGTACCTACATCAATTTCAGACAGAGCAGACTTCAAAGTAAGCAAAGTTATTAATACTAGCAAAGGACATTACATAATGATAAAGTGATCATTTTTCCAAGAAGAAATAACAATCCTTAACATGCATGCAATTAAAACAGGAGGGCATACAATTATGAGAGACAATAATTAATAGTCCTTAAAGGAATGATAGATGAATCTATTGTCACAATTGCAGATTTCTATACCCCTCTCTCAAAAGTGAACAGATCCTCTAGGCAGAAAATCAACAAGAACACAGTTGCTCTCAAGAATATGGTAAGTCAGCTGGCTACAATCCACATATATAAACTACTCCATCCAACAGAATCAAAATACACATTCCTTCCAACTTCACATGAGATATTCATCACTCTGGGCCATAAAATAGTCCACAACAAATTTAAAAAAAATAGAAATTATACAGTGGATGTTCTCAGATTATAATGGAATCAAACTAGAAATCAATAACAGTGAAAGAACTGTTAAATCCCATGTATGGGATTTTATATAACACATGGGCCAAAAAAATTAATAAAATAAGTTTTTCACTAGAAAATTAAATGCAAAAAAAAGTAGAAGAAAAGAAATAATAAGAGCAGAAATCATTAAAACTGAAAGGAAGAAATTATTTGGGAATATAAATGAAAGTAAAAGCTGGTTCTTTGAAAGGGTCAATAAAATCAATAAGCTCCTAACAAGGCTAAGGAAAGAGAGAGTGGATAAAAACTGCTAATACTAGAAGTGAAATAGAGGACATCACAGATCCCACAGACCTTAAAAGGATAATAAAAGAGTTCTATGAACAATTCTGTATCTTTGAAATTCTATCACAAATGTAATAACCTAGTTGAAATGTGTTGAAATGGACTAATTCCTTGGAAAAATAATCGGCCAAGACTCACATAGGAAAAAATAGATGATTTGAGTAGGTATCCATCTATTAAAGAAACTGAATTAATAAATTATAATCTTACAAAACAGAAAGTACCAGGCCTAAATGATTCCACTAGTGAATTTTTACAAATATTTAAGAAATAATTTGTACCAATCCCCTACAATGTCATTCAGAGGACAGAAGCAGAGGGAATGTTTCCAAACTCATTCTGTGAATCTTGAATTAGTCTCATACCAAGACCAAAGACAAAATAATAAAAGAAAACTACCCCCAAAATGTTTTATGAATACAAAAAGCTTCAATAAAATACTAATTTGAATCCAACAAAAATAGCTGACAAGACAACTTGAAAAAAAATGTTTATTGTGGCTCTTGGTTTCAGGGGTTCACTAGTAGTTAGCCAACTCCTTTGCTCTGGTTCTGAGATGAGGCAGAACATCGTGGCAGGAGGGAGTGTGTGGGAGTACTGCTCAGTTCATGGCAACTGGGAAGCAGAGACAGAGAGGTCAGGGGAAAGATAAACTCTTGCAGGGCATATTCCTAGTGACCTACTTCCTCCAAATAGGCCCACCTCCCAGTAGTCCATTCAGTTATCCATTGGCTATGGATTAATCCACTGATGTATCAGAGCTCTTACCATCCAATCTTCACCTAAAAACACCCCTCTGAATGAACCCTGCTACACCGAGGATCATAATTTTAACACATGAGTTTTTTAAGGGACATTTCAGATCCAACCCATAATAGCAACCAATTTGTATGTCCTTTAGGAGGTGGATGGATAAACAAATTAGTGTATCTAAACAATGGATTATTACCAAGCACTATAAGAAAAAAGGTATCAAACCATGAGAAAGAGGAAAGTTAAACCAAAACGAGTCTGAAAATATTGTATGATTAGAAATATATAACATACTCATACAATCAAAACTACTTAGACAGTAAACAGATGAGGGGTAAATAGAATACAGAGAAGATTTAGGCCTTACAAATACTTTATATGATTCTATAATGATGGATACATGTCATTCTACATTTGTCCAAATCCAAACAATGCAGAAGACCAAGAGAGAGAGCCCTAATGTACACTTGACTTTGAGTGATTGAGGTTGTTGCTGTGGATTTGTGAATGGTAGCAAATGTACCACTCTGGGGAATGTTGACAATGGGGTGCAACTGTGGGAGCAGAGATTTTCCTCTCTACTTGGCTGTGAACCCAGAAAGGCTCTAATTATAGATAGATATAAGAAAGATAGGAACAAGTGTGAAACTATTTGGATACTATAACAGGAGGTAGTAACTCATTCTGAACCAGATAAACAAGGGGTTCACAAAGAACTGAGATGTGTGCTCATCCTCCTCATTCTATTCCCAGAACTTTTCCATTATGAGTAGACAAAACTTTCCCTCACTTCTATGAAGTGACTAAAATACCTTTGCCCTATAAACCAAGTGCTGCTGCCTGCTTTGTATTTCTACTATATGAGACATTTCCCTCAGACCTTTTGCATATCGTAGCACTAAGATTTAAATAACTAGGAGTAGAACAGTTTTCCCTTAAGACAAAACTGAACTTGCCCCTGGTACACAGCTGAAATACACAGGAATGCTTAGACTCTGCCTCTTCTATGAGGACAGAGCTGCCTTCTGTATTTCTTTACTTGATCAAATGTATCAATGAATCAGAGCAATGATAAGACATACTACATCTTAAAACTAGGCTTTAACAAGATACCCAAATGATCAAAACTTTTCTTCTGAAAGTTTTTTACAGTGAAATTTAAATCTCTACAGCTGCAGGCCACAGGTGTGAGCTTGGCTCCTTTGTCTATAGTGCATGAAGCTGGGTTGGTGGCTGATTACAGTGGAATACGTTTTTTGTCCTTTGCAAAGTGAGTTTCAGCTGTGGTGTTCACTTTCCTCATGAGTGCAGAGAAGCAGGCAGGGAAGGTAAAGGCTATGAACAAGTAGTTTTTAATCTTAAACTATGTCTGCCCCATTAAGACATCTTGCTCTTCAGAAGAGAATCAACTCTATTTTTTTGTTGTTGTTTTCATCTTTATATCATTCCTAAAGAAAAAGTGGACACTAAAACACAAAGTCTCTGAATGTCCCTTTTATGTTACCAAAAATCTAGCCAAGGTAAGGGAATGATGAGAGCAAGTCTGGGATAGAGCCATACAATTTAAAAAGTTAGTGTCATCTGTTAAAGCTATTTTCTTGGACTTTGCTCCTTGGGTGTTGGTCATATAAGCAAACTGAGCAAGCTAATGCAGATAAAGTCTGCATAAGTGCTTTTGCAACTTAACATATAAAACCCCTCTCTGAATGGAGACTGGTGCGGAACTGAAGGACTGTGGAAAGAATTCTTGCCACTCATTTAGCCAGCCTCTAATATAAACACACCGTGAGGAAGAAGTGCTACTGCTTGGAAAAGCACCTTGAGGGATGGAGGTGCTATCTCTTCAGTCTATTGCCATGAAACTCTTCTTGGAGCAGTCTCTTATTTCTTGTAAGCTATGCAGAATAAACTATATGTCTCCCATGCTGTCTCTACGCATGTTCTTTGGTTTGCTTGCAACCCACTCCACTTCTCTAACATCACGAGGTTGTGAACATGACAATCTTTTATTCAGGAGATGAAATGGGGAATGCAGAATAAAGGGCAGCAACATTCTAGGAAGATATCACCCTAGGTTTGAGGTCAGCTATAAGCTTAAATTTCTGCCTCTGAGTAAATTTGAGCCCTAGAAAATGTTGGAAAAGCTCTTTATACCTTGTGTATGTGTGTGTGTGTGTGTGTGTGTGTGTGTGTGTGTCTTTAAAACTAGGGCAGAGGTTATCAAGAATACAACAATAAATGTTGCAAGGATATGGGGAAAAGGTACACTCATGCATTGCTGATAATACTGAAAATTGGTACAACCTCTCTGGACAGCAGTATGGAGATTCCTCAGAAAACTTGGAATGAACCACCTTTTCACCCAGTTATCCCACTCTTTGGCTATACCCAAAGGACTTAAAAATCAGCATAGAATAGTGACATGGTTACATCAGTGTTGACAGCAGCTCAATTCACAACAGCTAAGCTGTGGAATCAACCTTGATGTCCTTCAAAAGATGAATGGATAAAGAAAATGAGAGAACAGAAAGCTGAGGAGAAGCTGAAGAGAAATACACATTTTATGCAAATGGAAAATAGAAGAATATTAAGTAAGGTTAATATAATTTTCCCAGGTATAAACTCCATACATATTTACAGTAAATACTTGGAAAATAAAGAAGAATAATAGAGTCACCACTAAATTGGAAGATAATTACAGTTAAGTTATTGTATTTCTTTACAACAACAGCTTTATTTACATACTTGCCTGTATTTATTATAAATTTCTTTTTTTTCTAATTACTTTTATTCTTTTGGTAAACATTGTCTTTATAAAACTGTTAATTAATTAATCACACTTTTTCTTGCATTGCTGTAGAGTGAACCCAGGCCCTACTTCATGCCAGGCAAGCACTCTACCACTAGCTGCATTCCCAGCCCTGTAAAGTATCTTTTGATACTCAATTGAGCATTCTGATTCCCGAGGCCTGTGTGGATGACATAACTAAGACTCCAGTGTAGAAGCAGGAAAAGAGGGCTCTCACTCTCCAGGAAGTCCCTTGCTAAACAAGGTTATTTGCCATCAGGACCCTCTGTGGTCTTGACCTAATTCTTCTACAGGCAGAATCAGCCTTCCAGAGGCAAGGTTACACAGGGAATACTCTTGCCAGGAGAGTCCTGGGGCTTGCCAGTTCCTTGAAGGCAGGTTTGCATCCTTTCTGCTTTTTTCTACTGTTGCATTTTACCTGGCCCAGTTCTTTACACCAAGGGGATTAGCCAGAACCAAGTCTTTAATAATTCATAAATACCTCCCAGCAATCCAATGAATATCTGAACAAGGAGGCGCCCTTAGCTTCATTACCATATAATCTCATCAAGAAGAAGAAAAGAGGAAAGAAGCAAGAACCAGAAGGAATAGATCAGCTCTTACTCATGTTCATTCCTTTTCAGTTCAGTTCTCTCTGTTTTCTCTTTCTGATTGGGTATTTTGGTTTTTTCATACTGTTTTGTGGAACTTCCCAGGAATTCATCTCTCTTATTATTTTCTCTAAGAGCTAGCTTGTGGACTATGATATGTTATTTCTTCATATTTTTAACTCATTATCACTGATTTAATATTTATTATGTTCTATTTCTTATACTCTTGCTGCATATTTTAATAACTATTTAAATTATGTTTCATTATATCATTTTAGTAACCTAGACTATGAATTTACCATGAAACCAAATTTTGATCACATTTGATAAGATTGACTACATATCCTTCTCAAATTGTTTGCTTATGAAAAAAAAAACTGGTATTGAGTGAATTCATTTCTGTTTTATTCGAGCAGTTTTTGAAAACAATACTTTTTAGGTTTTTTAAGTGATTTCTTGTTTACAGATTGTTTTCCAGCATTATTGATTGTGATGAAAGGGTATACCTTGCCTATTTTCTTATATTTTACTCCATACTTTCCAGAGTTCAAGATGTGTATAAATCTTCTGAGGATCTTAGAAAAATGCAGATTTTGGCTTTGTTACAACAGAATTCAGGGCTAGGGATGCTGCTTACACATCAGTTTTCAAGGAAGACCATGATACTGGCAATAAGGCTATACTTGAGGCAGCCAGGATCCAGAAATTGAGCTTTTTTTTTTTTTTAAACAATTTAGTAATGTTGGAAGAGAAAATGTTTGTATTGTTTAAATTTTTCCATAATGAAGAGAATTAAATATGTAGATAATTAGATATAATTTAAATACAACCAATTATATGCTTTAAAAGAAGAGACAGTAGAGCCATGTGGCTTGGGTTCAAAACAGGTTTGAATGACTTTCCATAAGTGAAAAGATGAAAAAGTCACTCCTCCTTGGAGTTTTGAAACCACTAATCATAGCTGCCTCAAAGAGTACCACGATCACAAAGAATTAATTTCAGCAAAGGTGTTTATGTTTCTGTTATTGTTATTGATTACATTGCTTTTTCTCTGAGCATTTACATAAGATTTTGCTCTTTATATTTAGATGTTCTGTTATTTGGGGCATAATATTTTATTGTTATTAGTTATTTTTGTATTTTAAATTTTTATTACTAATGAATATCTACTATAACTTCAAGTAGTATTATAATTCATGCTTTATTTTGTTTTAGATTGCCTATTTAAATATTTTAATGCCATTTTATTTGATGTATCTCTTGTAGGCCATAGTTTTATTCCAATCCAAAAGTCTTTGTTTTGATCATCTTTGTTTATTTATTAAACTATTTTGGCTAAAATAGAACCATATATGATTGTGGTGAAGCTCAGTAATACTATTAATGATATAAATAACATAATCACAACTGAAGTATATTTCATTATTTTTGCAAACACCATTTTGACCCTTTTTATATATTTTTTAGAGATTGATGAATATTTATTTATTTATTTATTTATTTATTTATATGTGGTGCTGAGAATTGAACCCAGTGCCTCATACATGCTAAGCAAGTGATGTACCACTGAGCCACAACCCTTGCCCCATTTTGGATTATTTTGCAAAATAATTTAGTGGCTATTCAGTCTAACTTTCCAGTTAATGAATGAGATTCTAAACTGGTTGTCACTTAAGTTTTATTATCAATAACTTGTGTCTGTGTGCCCTCCCTAACCCCATCACCCAATCTCTTTTCAAAAATATCCATTTTATCCTGAATTTTGTGTTTATTTTCCCTTGCTTCATTTAGAATTTTTATCAAATATGCATTATGATTGAAAAAATGTATTGATTCATTGTCTTTGCATTTTATACCAACAATAACTGTATAAAACTATGAGTAGTCTTCTTGGTATTGCTATCCTTGCTCATTATGATATTTCTGGTAACACATTTCTAGATTTCATCTTTTTTGTTGCTTGTGGCTACAGTATATGTTTATTATATGGAAGATATTAAATTTTGTTTTCTATACTGTGATTTATTTATTCATTTTCTGTTGACAAATATTTGTGTGATTTTGATTCTTTTGTTATTATAAGCAGAGCTTCTATACAAACTCATGTCATATCTCCTGGGGCACTTATGCTTGAAATTCAAGATAATTTTATATTGTTTCTCAAACTAGTTGTACTAATGAACTTCAACCAGCAAAATGTGTGTTTAATTTAGACTCCTTGATTTCTGCCAATGTAGTAGTATAAAGTGATTATCTCTTTGTGGCCTTCACTAACATTTACATGATTACTAATAAAGCCAAGGCAAATGTTTCACATAATAGTAACATGCTTTTCTTCTTACTAACATTTCTACTTATCTTTTGTCTATTTAATTACATATATTATCTTATACTTTCATTTGTAATTTTTTTATGTTTGATAAATATATTTATCTTGCATTTTCATTTTTAAGTGTTTATATATATTCTTTATTCTAGCTTTTACATGAGTGGCAAGTATTTTCTTCTATTTTCTGAATTTATCCCTTTTACTTTTTAATGGTGCTTTAATGGAGAGACGTTGTTCATTTTTAAGATCAAATGTCTGGGCACTCAGTTATGATACCTCCTAAAGAAAGAACTGCCATCTTTCTAAGGGATTTATATCCAATCAATGTGCACCTTATCTTTGAAGCTAGGACAGGCTGCACTCCTAGCACCTGTCTACCTACAGAATAACTTTGTCATAAACTAGTCTAATTCAAAGTTTCCTCATTTTGACTGTTAACTCCTTGAGAATGAAACTTTGTAATATGCTCATCTCTAATATTGAAATAAAAATAATTCATTTCTCACAGATTTCCCCTGAGGTTCCAATGAGTAATTGGCTGTAAATATGTTTTTCTGGTCTGTTTTGTTAAGTTGTATTAAAATGTTATATTTCTAATGTAATATTTCAATGATTTCAGATTGGTCTAACCAAGACAAGGCACACGGAGACTCTGGAGTCTCAACTTTGGCCACTACATTGTGATTTAAACACAGGAGTGCCTTCATTAATCCATCCTAAGTGTAACCTATACTAAGCATCTGCCTAAATAACCCAAGTCATCTTTATTTTCACATAGAGTACTATTATTGTAGACTTTTTTTCACAGTGAGGAAAAAGTCTCTGGGTGTTGGAAAGAACTGGGGCATTTGTCTGCAAGGCATGCATTTTTGCATACATTTTCCCAAAAAACTAGTGATAGCCTTACCCCAAGAGAGTCATGGGATTCTTCTTATGATCTGAGGGCCCATAAATTGTAACTTTATGTCTACAACAAAAAGTTTGCCTTTTACTTTTATCATCTCCTTGTTATCTGAGGCCTGAGTTTGAGTGTAGTTTCTCAGGTGGGAAATTGTTTGATGGGAAGAGGGGCAAATGTGGCAACTTAGAACAAAACCACACTAAGTGGCCCCTGTGTTAATTGAAATTGCAATCTTCCCCTCCTTGTACCATGCTGTAATCAACTGAGTCGGGGAGATATTTGCCCATGGCACAGGAAATAGAGATGACTAGGAGTGTGTGGCCTGAGGACATCAAGGAAGAGCACCAGGTAGAGTTGGGTACTTCAGACATCTTTGCAAAAGTAGCATAGTAGCATAACACAGATGGAAATGAGATCTCTGCCTATTTCTCTTATTTTGTCATTCATTATTTTCTTTCTTTTAGGCTTGATTAAATACCCTGCTCTGTCACCAGAACAAAATTAATGATTCAAGTGTACAAGGAACCAAATTAATCTCTCTTGACCTTTCTAATATGAAGCGTACTCTTTTGTGGCTGTAAAAAAAGAGAACTTTGTACAAACTGAGGTTAAGCATGATTAAAGAATTCTGTGTAACATGAAAATATCCCACATATCATTTTCCTGTTTAGAGGTTTTAGAACTTCAGGCAATACAGTTTCAGACTTTTATTTGAATGTCCTTTTCTTAAAGGTAATTTTGGAGCCATTAGAATTTAGAAGAAGGAAAAAAAATTAATAATTACAGCTTTATGCCTAGAATGGAAACTGTTATTTTCCTTTTAGTTTCTTGTCATGTATAAATTTTCACCATGGGAGAAATATTGTGAGCTGTGACAGCTACAGGTTTTACATACTTGGTTAATTAGCAATTCTTACCAAACCCAGTGTATCATTTCTCTTTAGAATCCTACATGGCCTCGATTAGACATATTTACGGGAAAAGTCAATGGATAAGACATTAGAGGCCAACCTCAAAGTCAGAATAGAGCAACCGTAGACCTTAGAGAAGTGCTTTATTAGCCAAGAATTGGTTGGTTATTGATCCTGGTCTGTGTCTCTGGTCACAATAGCACTTACCCTAATTTTTCTAGTGTAAATATAAGTAAATTTGAATGGGTGTTGCTGAAAACAATCTGTAAATCTACATTTTGTGGTTTTGGTTGTAATTGTAGTTACTGGAAGGTTCAATATCTGGGGCATGTCGAGGAGACAAGGCTGTGGCCTGGCACCCTGCTCTCTGCAAATACCTCCTAAAACACTTTCTCCAGGGCTATTAAAGTGACTCTGGCTCTCTCTCTCTGCTCAGAAGCAGAGAAACCACATGGGTACTCTGCCGAAAGGAAACTGGAGGCAAGGGATGAGGATTGTCAGAAGATATGCTGTGCATTTAACTCAGATTGTTCCCCCATGAGGTCAACCAAGCAATTAAGGAAGTAAGATAGGAACAGTTTCCCTGCTTTCTTGAAGGTAAACAATAATACATTCACATTTGTTGCAACCTTGTAATTCTTCTATTCTGCCTTTTCTTTCCTTTGTCTGTCCCTCCCCGACATCTTGGATGTGATTTTAGAGACTTTCCCATAAACACTGTACAATCATCCCAACCTAAATCCTCATCAGACTGGGAAACACCTCCACTTAACAAAGGAGGTGACTGGCTTCAGGAGGGTTAGTTGATACTGTATCTCATCTGGATACTGCCAAGAAAGTCTGAGTGGAAATGGAATGGGGGTGGGAAATGGCTTTCATGATGATGAAACAAGCACAAATACAGTATAAAGAGATCTCCCCACTGGACGACTCTGCTCATCAGCTTTCTATGGCTTTGACAACATCTAGCCTTGGGACATCCTAGATCCAAGTTACAATAGACATCTTGCAGGTTCAGATGTATGGAACTACTAATGCTCACTCTTTCCAGTGAAATCTGCACCTCTAACTTACACTGGTAGGTCACTTGAAAACTGCTTTTTTCCTAAGGCAAAAGTAAACATGTAAAAAGAATGAAGGGGATTAACATGTAGAGCTGACATCTGCATACATACAGCCAGTTGAAACAAAATCTCTAGAATAGACAAAGAGTGGTGAAAATGGACCCTTTTCTGGTTGGGCGGTGGTTGTCCACTTTTATTAATTAATTTGTGATCACTGGCAGTAATTTATTTAGTGCCAACACTTTTTTGTTGTTGTTGTTCTAATAGGGACTTTTATTTTAGAGATGCTAAATTTAGATTTAACTTCTCCCCATCTCTTAGGTCCAAACTCAATGGGTAAATTGCACATCGCCAAAACTATTTTCAGTTTGTTCCACAGTATCTTCCTTTGTGCTGTTTTATCCATCACTATTCACAAAGTTTCCTCTACCTGGAAATTCTTTAAACTCCAGAGACATGATCAAGTATTAACCTACACTGCAAAGCAAGACCTCCCCCACACATTGTATATTCCTGTAGAAAAACATAATGAATTTTAACAATACAGTAGTATCACAGTTATTTTTGCTAAAATGTGAGCACTCTGGAAACTGTGTTTCTGTGCCTAGAGAAAGCAACTACCTTAGTGTTTGTCATGCTACCCACTATGCTCACTGAGGACTGATAGAGGAATGAATGAATGAATGAATGTCTTTTGCTAAGTCTAGGCAGAATCATCTGAGCAAGGCAATATTTGAGAAGCCCATATATGGCCCAGGTAAGGGTCCTAAATTAAAGTGACTGTGAATAGCATTTATCTTACCTATGAGAATGGACATATATATCCAATGTTGCTAAATATTCTACTTCAAGATGAACTACAAGATTGAATCTTTATTTAAAATTAACTATTTATTAAAAACAATTGGGGGCAATTTATGTGTGGTTTATATTATCTCAGATAAAAAAAAAACTTCAGCAGAAAATCCTGAGGTATGATAATTCTTTATATATTAAAGTAAGGTTAAAAAATCCATCAGAAGACAATAATATGAGCAAAATATGGAGCATCAAGGACCAGAACTAAGTGTTATTATAGAATTGGCTAAGTGCTTAGGTATGGCGTGAGCTATTTGATCTTGTGATTCATTTTGCCTACAAGATCTTGTATAACATCCAGCATTTAGAACAGCTTCAATTGGCATCTACTACATGCAAATCTATTATCAGTGAGGTTATGATAAGTCAGAGAGAGTTGAAAAAACAGAGAAACCAAGAGAAAACATCATCCATACCTGCATGATCCATTCATAACTGAAAAGATGTATCAAATAGAGAAATTTATTTGAAGACCCTAGGATTGTCTTTTCCTATGGAATCTACCAGCAACCTGTTAGAACTAAAGGTGTCTTCATTATTTGAGCAGCTATAATACGTAAATAGCTGACACAGGATAGTTTATAAAGAACAGAAATTGATTTCTTGCAGTTCTAGAGGCCGGGGAAACGCATGGTCAAGGAGCCCACCTTCAGTAAAGGTTGCTCTCTGTTTCCAAGATGGTGCTAGACTGCTACCAACTCCAGAGAGGAAAACAACTGTAATTTCACACGGCAAAAGACAGAAGGCTAAAAGAGAAAAAGTCCCACCACCAGACCTTTTTACAATGATATTAATCTACTCGTGAGAGCAGACACCTCATGGCCTAAACACTTAGCAAAATATCCTATTTCCCAACACTGTTGCATTGGGGATTAAGCTTCCAACACATGGATTTTGGGAGACACATTCAGTCCATAGCAGTTGAGTTTATAAAGTAACAGGATATAGGATCACAAAAATAAAATCAATTGAAATTTCTATTTGTTAACGAGAAAAAATTTAAAGTATGTCATTTATATTATCCTCAGACCTATGAATTATTTGGTATAAATCTGGAAAAAACCTCTCCGCTGAAAATATACTATATCCCTGAGAAATTAAAGAAGACAGTGAAATATATACTATGTTCATGAGCCAAAGACTCTAAAACTGTTAAGGCATCAATTCTTCCTAAGTTGCTCACTTTTAAAAAATGCTTTATTGAGATACAATTCATATGCTATGCAATTCACACATTTGTAGTATATAACTAGATGTTTTTAGTAGCTATAGAATTGCACAACCATCATCACAATTTAATTTTAGAATATTTTGCACTCACCAAAGAAACTCTGATTCATTAGGAATCACTCCTTTTTTTTCAGATCCTCATGTGTAGAGGATCTGCTTTCTTTATATACATAAATTGGCTTATTCTGTTCATTTCATACACTACATGGAATTCTATAGTACATGTTATTTTGTGAATGGCTTATCTCAGAAGTTTTCAAGATTAATGTACATTGTAGAATATAGCAATATTTCATTCCTTTCTACCACCAAGTCATATTCCACTGTAAGGATATGCTATACTTTATTTCAGTTTCTAAACTGAACTTGGATTCAACACAATATAAACAGAAAATTCAGTGGAATGTTTTTTGCAGATATTGAGAAGTTGATTCTAAAATTCATACAAAGTTTGAAGGACCTAGAATGGCAAAAACAACTTTTAAAAAGAAGAATGTAGTTGCAGTACTAACTTTAGCTGATTTCAAGATTTATTTTAAAGACCTAATTTACAAACAATTTAGAAGTGACTTCAAGCTAGGTCATGCCCTGAGCTAGACTCCCAACCCTTCTGGAGTCTCACATGAGAATAGGATTGCTCTCACAGATAAGGGTAGATTTTGTGCTGAGAAAGGAGGCTAAGAGTTCCAGTCATTTATGAAATAAGGGAGGAAGAGGTAGATCTCCAAATGTGTAGCCCACATAGTTCACGCCATTGGAATACAATTTAACTCCAAAATGCCTCAATGCAGTCACCTGTTTCACAAAGTATCCATGTAAGATTCAAGGGTTTCCTTCACTTCTCTCTCCTCAAGGTCTTCCCCTAAGCTATTCTAGACCCATTTCAGCAATCTCAGCTTTTGGTATTATCAATGGCTGACTCATGCATTATTCACATGTTGAAAGGATAGTTCCATTTTCCTAAGGTCCTATGCTAAATTCTAGAGACAGATGTAAATTTATGTTGTGGATTTATTCTGAAATATATTGCTGAGATATCTACTCAATCCAAAGAGGTGAAAGAAGCCTCCCCAAAAGAAAAGACAGGAGACTGAACAAGGTACATACTCAAGCCATCCTACCTCCCCTCCTGATTGCACTCTAATTTTCATTCCTCTGCCCCTTAGCTGATCTTCTTCACCAGCTTCAGGTCTTTGATCACTTTCCCCAGAGTTCGACATTTAATCCTAACCACTGACTTTTCTATACTTACTGGAACTTTTAACACACACACACACACACACACACACACACACACACACACACACACCCCACTACTCATTATGTCTTTGTGGTTAAAAAAATTTTTGTCAAGTCACACACTCATTTCACATGCTGTAGTTGAACTAGAAGATTCTTTACTGGCAGAGGTCATATTTTCTATTCTTCTTTTCCCCTGAACAGTTCAATTCTCATAAATGAGGTCATTTAGAGAGAGGCAGACCTCATGAAACCTTTCTAGTTTAGGAAGTCCTCAGATTAAATAGAGCCCAAACCTTCCAGAATTAACATTTCATTCTCATGTAAGCATATCCATATTTTAGAGTCTATAAAACTTTTTCAACTCCATAAAAATGGAGATTCTAAAAAGAGTAACTGGACAAATTTATAAGTGTATGTTTATCAAGTGGACTTAAAGTTCCTTCAACAGGAAAATGATTGAATTAATTATAGTCTCCTACACTAGTATACCATACATATTTTTAAATGATATGAAACAGATCTATTTAATAGCAGAAAATTATCCCTATCATACATTGCAAAATTTACAAATATATATTAGATAATGTATATGGAATAAACTTATTCTTCACCACACCTAACTTATGTGTACATATATACATATTTTATTTTGATATCTCTGACTGATGGGGTCACAGGTAATTTTTACATAGTTTTATATACATATTTTATTATTTATGAATTCCTTGAAAAGAGAAGGAATTACTTTTATAATCAGAAATTATCCTTTCCACTGGGCAAAAATACACCATTCATATCTTAACATTGGCCTTGGCTGTGGGCCAGGAAGCTTGTTCTCAGGATGTGGGGAGAGAGAATGGATCTTTCTTCTGTAGCTGATGGCTATGACCTCTGGACCCTGTCTTTGATTAACATTGAGACCAGCTGACTAATTCAACATATGCCATTTCATACAGAGAGTTAGAGCAGCCTTTTAAACAATTCTTTATGATGGTCAGGTTTACCAAAATAACATTAATCTCCAAAATTTTCTTCTACCACTACTTATAATATCTTGCTCCTTAGAACTCCCATTGTCTAAAATGAATTCATATTTAATAATGTGCAATGAAAGTTATATTGTATGTAACATACAATATGTGATAGAAATTTAAACCATGTCATTATTAGTTTTCTAAGGCTGCAGTACAAATTGCCACAAAACAGATGACTTAAAACAACAGAAAGTTGATGTCTCCTAGTTCTGAAGGCTAGAAGGGTGTATTTTTGTACTCATATGAATTATAAACATGTATATATATAATATACATATTTTATACTTTTATATTATATGTATTTACATATTTTACACTTTCATATATGAAATGGAATTATATATATATTTACATTTACTTAATTCTATTTGTTTCTCACTCCCTTTTGAAAAAGGACAGTATCTTTTTAGCAGTTTGCACTCCTAAGCAATCATTAATCTTTTGTTGAATGAATTGAAATACAGATGCTGCTGCTGCTGCTGATGATGATGATGATAATGATGATAATACTGCCGCTGCTACTGCTGACAAGGTAGGATTCTAGACTGATTCTGGTAACCTCCAAAGTGCCCACTATGATGTCTAGAATATAGCTACTACTGGGAAAATATCTAAAGATTCCATAATTTTTTAAAAAGAGAAAAATTTCTCTGAAAACAATAATCCACTTTAACAAGAACAGAGCTCCATAAAAACCCTTCCCATTCAACAGCAAAAACTATCTATAATGCATAAAAACCCATCCCATTCAACAACATAAACTATAATGCATGAAGAAAATTATGTAATAAACTTTTTAAAAGTTTTAAAGATGCATAACTTCTGATTCCCATCATATCTTCTAAAAATGTTTAAGTTGAAGGGAAATTGAATTCTGATTTTGGTTCAGTTTGAGCAGGTTTTATGTTGGTTTTGTCTTTTTTTATACTTAGATGGTGACTGAAGTTCTTTCTAATTAGCAGCAATCACCAAAAGCTTGGTACACAATTCATGTGGATTCTTGATTTGGTATGTGTGTATATGCAAGCTCTTGTGTGCATGCATGTATGCTTTTGTGGTTTTGTGTTTAAAAAAATTGTAACTTTAAAGAATCGGAGTTTAATATCCTTTGAGATTTCTCTAATTAGGCTTTGCTTCTCTTCTTAGATGAGTTTAGTACCCAAGTAAATGAACTAATTAGTAGTCTGCTGTTGAATGGGGCTACAATGCTTTATAAAACCCCTGGTCATCATTGGGAGTTCCTGCACAAGACAGCAATTAAACAGCTCAGAAAAAAAAAGCAGAACCTGTTCTCTCTATTCCCCCACCTTCCTTTATGACTACATGACTGTTTGCATGTGCCGCACTCAGTTCCTGCATGGGCTTGGGCAGGAGGCCACTGATGACAGGCAGCAGACAACCCAAATCTGGGCAATAAAAACCAATGTAGTGATGAAAAGACAAAGGCAGTTCCCAAAAGACCAGTAGTCTCTTGAATGACCCAAGTAGTCTCTGCAAGCCTTTGAATTTCACCTTGATGTTTAAATGAAGGCAGAGAAGAAAAGGAGGGGCTAATTCTATTGACTGCTGTGACTCAGAAATCTAGCATAAAAGTAACATGTGATGCAGAGGGTATGTGACCTAAAAGCAAACCGAGTCCCATCCGACTCAATCATACCCTGATCTTTGTATGTCCCCAGTGGATATATGCAACACATTAAGCTAAGGTTTATTGGGGAAGCATTTATTAATAAGCAAATATACCAAGCCTTACCTCAATTGTGTTTAGCCTCTTTGGAAATGAAAATATTTACAGAAGAAAAATAAATTGAATTTTAATATTTTGTACTAGTTTTATAGATGTGATCTTGAGAATGGTATCTTGCATTGTGATTATGTTCCCTTCTAATCATGGTCCTTTTCTCCTCAATCAACCACACCAACTTTCACCTGATGTTCCCCAGGTACCTCCTATGAGGGTACATTGCTTTGGAGTTGGACAAAGGTGCCAGCAGGAATTGTGCTACCAGGCCCCTCTGTAACTCAGAGTGAATGTCTAATACTTAGGGCCATGCAGAGAATTGAGAACATTAAATGCTGTAATGCATATCAGTTCATGGACCAAGAGCACATGGAGCACAGGGGAAATGCTCAATGTGTTTCAGGTTCTTCTTCTCAATATAGCATTTCCAAGCCACTCATTTACAATTACTCATTGCCCAGCTCATTTACAATCAATCTATGATCCCTGACTCACCAGCTTGTTCTCAGAGCCATGTCTTAGTATAGCACCCTTTCTTCACAGGCATTCACCTTAATGACCTTGCAGTGATGATCTGAGTCCTAGCCTATTGAGTTCTGGCAATCCACCACATCTCAAAGCTTTTCTTCTTCATTCCTTCACCATTTTCCCCCCAAATGCTAGAGAAATGGCCTCAGATTCCACAGGTCAGCCATGGGGAGTCAAGAGAATGCATTTTCTGGAGAAGGAGGAAATTCTTTATTCAGCTGCTACTTCCTTTTTCTAATACATTTAGAATGACACATATCTATTACCACAGAGATTAGATCCCCATCTGTTTGAGGAAGTCATATCACTCCATTCATGTAAGCCTGGTTCTGTTTTGAGAACTCACACCCTGAGTTCCTTGACAAGGCATCCTCTAGTAATGGGACAACAGGGAGACTAGGGAGCTCTTGCCTCCTCCATCCTGGGAAGAGGGCGTTCCTTTCACCCCACTGTATTTAGATCAGCAGCAACTTACCAAATCAAATTTTAATTAAAATAGGAATACCTAGTAGAGATTTCATGTGTCTTCAAGCATATTATACTTGGATGCAATATTGAAAGAAAAAGCAATTTGTCTACAGAAAACTGTCTGTCATAACTAGGACAATACACTAGGAACCACTACCATTTGTCAAGTTGAGAGAAGCTGGTGAAGAGACTTGGAGTTCCCTGAAGCATTATTTCTGTCAGAAGAGCCCAACCAACCTTAAAATAAATCCAACAAGTTTTCAAGGGGAAAATAGGAATGATAACTTTAAAAATAGACAGGAAATTCATTTGAAATCAGATGGTTTTTGATATGCTAAAATACAATGCAAACTATCTTAAAGATCTTGTTTAAAAAGGTCAATATCAGGAGTGCAGATCTTAAAATGCAGCAGATCACCAGTGGTCCTTGAGGACTGTGCTATCACTGCCCAGAACCCTGCAGGGCATGAATTGTCCTCAAGGACTGTGCAAGGAAAGGATGAATGAAGATCTGTGACTGCACTTCTCCCCAGATGCCTTGGGGCACCAACTAAGTTCTATCACATATTCACCAAGAGCCAGGCACAGTCCAAGTGCTGTATGTGTGCCAACTCTTCTCATACTTACCTCAGGCTCATAAGAGAGGTCCCACCATTGTCCCTTTCTGCAGATATGTTGTAGGATCTATAGGTACCCAAACAGTTTGTGAGTTAGAATGATGACCTTTGACCCAGTCAGTTTAACTGTACATTCAACCACCTCATTTTAAGGCCTCCCTGAAGGCAGTCTAAAGTTAGGATGTAAAGAAGACTTAGAATTAAACAGGAGACCCAGAAAACAACAGGCCATAACTAGGTGCTGTGGTCAGTTTATTTAACAATATGTGCATGTAATTCTGTGTTCTGTTTTCTCTTCAAAGCCCATTATTTGAATTGGATACATTCTACAGTGAATGATGTCTTAGATTCAAGGGAATAAAATGAATATATAATGGAGAGACACTTGTCAATTGTCATTGTTTAAGGAGAAAAGGCAGTCTTTAATAGGCCATTCCCTATAGCCACAGTCCCTTTCTAAGCCTCAATTTCTTCAACTGTAAATGGAAATGATACTTAAACCTTGAGGGTTTTCAGAAAAGATTGACAAGGATATGCATAAAGTACCAGAATAGTTCCTGGCATATAGGGGCTCAGTCAACATTGGCTATTCTGGCTGGTACAGATATGCAGAGCATACCCTCCTTACAAAACTAACACAGATTGAAGGAAGCATTTCAGACTTCAACTGGTCTCTCTAGGATGGTCCATATTGAGTTTGTGGTTAAAGTAAATCATTTATAATAGATTTTAATGAGCTCCACCCACCTATTAACCCTTACAGATTGTTTTAATAATCTTTTTGGGTGAAGGTCTCTAAAGGATTGTGCCTACATCTTTGGTCTGGCAACCTGACAGAAAGTGGTCTCTGGCTTGATACCTACAATTATACATAACTTCCCATCAGCAGGGCCCTTTAATAGCTTTAATGAACAAAGCACCTTGTAAATAAGGTAGGGTTGGCATTTTCAAGTTGGTTTCCATTAAGTAAGAGTCTACAGTTGGAGACATGATTTCAAGTTAAGCTCAGCGTTTCAATGTTGCACTTAAGGTGGAATACTCTCTGCTTTTCCTCCACATTCATCATTCATCCATTGGGGAAATATTTACTCAGCAACTCTGAAGTGGTAGGCCCTGTGCTGGTCATGGGATACTGAGGTAGTGAAAACAGAAATCCTGCCCTCATGTACTCTACGGTCTAGGGGGAACATGATCATTTCATGGGTAATGATAAGAAATTGTTCTGAGCAATGTGGGAGCAGTACAGGAAGCTTAAAGCTAAGCTCCAGAGACTCAGCTTAGTCTGGAGGGAAATTAAGTTGTCTTTCAGAGTATAATTCCTAAATTACAGTGTGAAGAATCAGAAGGCCTCAATCAGGTGATGTAATGGCTGGGAGAAAATTCAGACCCAATGAAAAGCCTGAGCGAGGGTACAGAGGACACTTTTTGAGAGTATGCAGGGCACTTTTTAGAAAATGCAAGAGTTGGAGGAGGAACAGTCCATCTGGCACCTACAGGGCGAGAGTCAAGCCACATGAGAAATGGCTGTAAGGGCACAGTACACAGCATTCCACTTGGAGAGCCTTCTAATCCATGTACAGTCTGTGAGGACAGAAACAAAAACACCAAAACCAACATGCACTTCCTTCCCTGATCCCTTGGGTTCTAGGGAACATGCCTGAGTTGCAGTTAAAGTGAGATGACTTATATGCTTGGATTTATGTGATGAAGAGCTGAATTACGGCTATGCTCCCTTTATAAACCCTGCTTCATCATGGCCCAGCTTTAAACCCACTTCCACTATCAATCCACTCTTGATTGGTGTAAAGTGATTTCTCCATATTCATGTCTCCCAGTATTTATTGCTTTCATCACTTCATTATACTGGCTTGTAAAATTATCTTCTCATACACCAGTGGCTTAACCAGGCAAAGGCTTCTAAAGAGGTAAAATACTCTAAGAAATTTCTCCGTATACCCACTGTGCCTGGTATCCACATAATCATCCTCTTGACCAACAATCATGGTTCTAAATACAAGTAACATATGAGGGAATGAGTCAAAGACTCATTCTCTGATCTTGTGGGTCTCAAGTTGTGGTCAGTGAGACAAATAAAATAAAGAAGCAATTTAAAATTAAATATTATACATATGAACATAATTACCCCTTCTGTAGATACCCCCTAATTTACAATGGGATTACATCTAACTAAACCCATCATAAACTGAAAATATTGCAGATTGAATATGCCCAACCTACATAACATTTTAGCTTAGAAACAGCACCCTGGAGACTGTTGGTAATCTCCCCTAAGTTCATGTAGCTTACTGGAAGCTGAGGGTAGCTGCTGCTGCCCAGCATCACAAGAGAGGATTGGATTGCAGATGCTAGACTGGGAAAAGAATCACATTCAAAATTTAAAGTACGATTTCTATGGAATCTAAAGTATCACTTTCATAAAATTATAAAATCAAAAAATTACAGGTTGAGCCATTGTAAAAAATATCTTCTTTATATGCAATCGCATTCACACATCATTTCAGATAATACTATGAACAATGATGAGACAATTTCTGAAGCATTAGGAAGTGATTCATTTGGAATCTTGCTACTTTATATGGTGTGACAGAAAAAATCCAAGAAGTTGGTATTTAAGCTAGAATAGGAAGGAAAGAGTCACATGAGCATCTGGGGTTGAGTGGGTCAAAGAGATAAATCAACACTATATGCAAATCTCTAAGATGGGAAATGAGAACTATGTCAGAGCAGAATAGCGACACGGGGAAAGCAAGAAGTAGGTAGGTCTGGAAGAAAAAGGAGTAAGAAGTGACAGATCTTTAAGGGACACAGGGAGCATAGCTGAAGTTTGGGTTCATTCCAGGTATAAGACTTTGATAGATACAATAAAATATTTTTTAAATGTATTGACTATTTGGATGGCTATGTACATTAAGCCTCAGAAAGAAAAATTTAAGAGAAACTTACAATTATGCTCTAATTTTGAATTAAATACTCTTCATTAAATTCTTAACAATTGTGTGAAGTTATAGAAAAATAATTGAATTGGCTTAGCAACACTTTTCAGAATTATACTTTACAGCAGATGTTATCTATCAATCTTACCTTCTTTTTATAAACATATCTTTCATGTAAAAACATCTGCAAGTTTGCATGATAAACTGAACTAACAGCCTTCTGGAAAGCCATTGGCAATACTTGTTCCTATCCTTGAGTGTCACATAAAGTAATCTTCATGACTTCAAGTCTTTAAAGAAAGAGTTGGTTAATCAGAAGAATAGTAGCTGAGCACTGAAGTATTTTTAATGGGAAATCTTTGTATGTGAGCACTTATTTTTCAAATGAAGCACGTGAAACCATGTATATAGAAGGCAGAACTCTTAACAAGTGATCATTAAACATCTCAGGGGTGGGCAAAGTGTGGTAATGAATTACCTCCAGTTTTGCTTCCATAATTGCTCTAGTTTGCATATTCGGCCATATCAAAATACCTAAAATATCAATAATGAAATAAATCAATAACAATACTAATAATAACTATCATTTATGAGACTCCATGTGCCAAACACCATGGTGAACATTTTGCAGGTATTTGCTCATTTCATTATAAAACATGTAGAACTGTTATCATTATTAAAACATGTTGTAATGGACAAGGAAATTGAGGCTTAGAGATATGAAGCAACTTACCCAGGGCCACAGAGCTAAGAGCCTTTAGAGACAGAATTCCAGCCTCATTCTCAGCTGTTTCACTGTCACAAGCTGAGGGGCCTGGTAGAAGCATCCTGTTTGCAGCTAATAAAACTCTTTGTCTGATATGTTAGTTATCTTTCTGTGGCTGTAACAAAATACCTCCAATAAACAAGTTATGAGAGAAAGGTTTATTTTGGTACACAGTTTCAGGGGTTCTGGGAGTGATTTTCTAGCCTTATTGCTTTTGGGTCTGTGGAAAGGTAGCAATTCACGGTGGAAGCATGTGATGGAACAAAAATGTTCAGCTCATGGCAACCAGAAAGCAAAGCAAGCAATGAAGAAACCAGCATTCCCAAAATCCTTTCAAGGACATAACCCTGAATGAGCTAACTTCCTTCCACTAAAGTCTTCACCACTTCCCAATAGCTTGGATCCCCACATTGGGGACCAAGCCTTCAACACATGTTCCTTGGGAAGCATTCAAAATCCAAATATAGTACCTACAAAGGTATGTTAATATCACAAGGCTTCCGTTTTTTTTCTTGGGTGGTTCTAACTTCAGCAAAGCACCCACTAATTCATTCAAAAAAATTATTGAGTATGTTCTATATCCTAGGAAATGTAGCTACAACCACAAACAAAAACTGACTTAAGTTTCTAATTCCAAGACTTTCCACCCAAGATGAATTTGTTTGGAAGAGAAAAGGGATGCAGACAGAAAAAACAAGTCAAAAACCTCACAGGTTATTATATAATACAATGTCTTATAGCAGTATGTGTAAGAATATAAAAAGGGTAAGAAAATAGAAAGTAATAAAAAGGGATGCGGATCTGGTCTTTTAGATCTTGTGATCCTAAAAGGCTGCCTCTGACCACATTTTACCAAAAGAACATATACAATTCAGAATGCCACATGCATATGGGTCCCAAGGAGAGACATCTGGACATCATTACAGTGATGCTGGGCACCTTGTTAGACCTTGGAGTCTGAGATTACAAGTCTGCAGATTGTAAGGCAGGAGATAATTCACATTACAGACAATTGTTGTATTTTGCACATAAGTTCCTCATAGGGTTTCTTTGCATATAAAGTAAGCTCCCTTATACTTTTAGGCAGTAAGTTATTTAGGAAAAAATCATTTTCCTACAAGTCTCTAAGGAGAACATGACATAGCATTGTATGTTCATACTTTGTATTTGTGACATAATAGTGATATGAGCATAGGGGAGATGATTATTCCAAGTGATCTTCAGTTCACTCTCTCATTTCCTAAATTTATAAACAATAAAAAGGAAATAATTTTGATATCATCACAAAAGCAAAAACTTAGCTTTGTTAAAAAAATTAACTTTCCATTAAGGTACCAAAAACATTTTGCTATTTTAATTTATTGAAGGTGCCTATTTTGGAGTCAATTGTAAAATGACTATGAACTAATTTTTGATAGATAAACTAATCATTTAAAACTAATGTTAATCTAAGCTTCAAAACTTAACCTATTAATAAAGCTCTTAATTGATATCAGATGTAGCCAATACCTTCTGTGATTACAATTTGGGACAGATCCTATTCTTTATTGACTTTTGGCTATACATGAGAGTTTTTCCTCTTTCTTTAGGGAAGGCCCATCTCAGTGCAGATACCCAAGAGCAGATTTAGGCATGGGGGCTCTTGCTGTTTAATTTAGATTTCCTGTGACATTCCTAACACACAGCACCAATGTCAGATGATGCTGTTAGTGCATAGGTCCCAAGGGTAAGCAAGCTATGAAAAACCAATTGCTGCACTTAAAAGCAAGACCGTCAGAAAGCTTGGTATTCTAGACACCCTGGCTCCAGCTCCATCTACAAAACTTTAAGTGCCACTTGCTGAAAGTATGGAAAAACCATATCCTGTCTTTATCCATGTGGAATATCATTATGTGTTTTACAATGTTGTACAAGATGAACAACTGGAAACAGGCAAAGAGCCAGTATTCTATACTTAAATATTTCTAAGAATTCAAAGATATGTATTTCACTTGAATCCTGAGGAAAATCAGCTTCTGTGCAATAAGGGCACCCGAGTATTGATTCTTTGGAACCAAAAGGAAGAAGGCACCTACTAAATGATTCTTTAAAAAATATCCCTAAGGTTCATTGATGTGCTGTTCTTTTAACATGTAGCATTTCTGAATGTGTGCATTAACTTGGAGGATCTTGGCCCACAGGGGAAAAAAATTAAAAGGCATATTTAAAGCTAAAAGCTCAAAAGAAAGAAAAAATTCAATATCTGTGGGGTTTTTTTGCTATATTCAAACAAAATGTAAAATAAAATTTACTCTAGCTGTAAAATTTCTAAATAATCAAAGAGCAGCCCAATGGCTAAAGAAAGCTCAGTGAAGGCCCATGACTTCTCTGCAGGGTTGGGTGACGTGAAAGGTTTAGATTAAAACTAGTTCAGATAAATTTCTCTAAGAACAGATTTTAATCTGAGTACTAAGCAGTCCTGAGTCCTCAGAGGTGCTCAGTGAATGTCAAAAGAAAAGACTCTCTTTCAAGGCTTCTGACTCTCCTTCCCACATTCCTATAAGGCTTGGAAACAAGAGTCTTAGGGTCTCTGTGCAATTCCCAGGTAAGCTATAAAACCACAGTAAGTGAAGAGCACTTAAGTAGAATTGTTTTACCTTCACTCACAAAATCAAAGGCACCTCCTGAATGGGCTTTGAGAGAATGATCCTAGAATGGAAGGGAATGTGTTCTCTGTCACTTAACCTAAAAACAATGATATTATAAATTCTCTCTGTATCTATCTTTTCCCTCTCTCTCTCTCTCTCTCTCTCTCTCTCTCTCTCTCTCTCTCTCTCACACACACACACACACACACACACACACACAGGCACACATTCTGTTAGCTTCAGATGGTTATCTGTTTGTTCCTTAATTCTCTATTACCTTTTAAAAGGCACTATAGATCTTTTTTTGTCAAGACTGGAGTAAAGATTAGGAGTTTCCAAAGAAGCTAGACAGAATGTTTTCAATTCTGGGCTGTTCTAAAGGGTGTGGTCTTCCTTAAGAACTAGACAGAAGGACAGATCTGCTTAGCTGAGGACTCTGCTCTGCTGTTTGCTTATTAAGCCTCTGAAATCTAAACTTGTATGGTTTCAATTTCTCTGTCATGGAAAACTTCACTTTGTATAATATATTTACTTTTTTAAAAAAATTAAATAAAAAATGATATATTTTTAATTACACAAGGAATATAACAATACAGAAAATTGGGAAAATGAACAAAAGATAAAGAACACTCATATTTGCAGAGTACTTTAAAACAAACAGCAAAACAAAATAAATAAATAAAAAAGGATTTTCTATGCACTAGGCCATTTGTCTTCATCTTGCAGTACCCATGGCCTATTTTTGTTAATTAAATAATGCTCATTTTCTAAATTTTGTATACTTTTTCTTTATATATTTAAAAATTTTAGTATACCCATAATTGTTCATATTTGTGGGGTATGGTATTATACTCTGAAACTCCTATACAATGTGTAATGATCAAGTCAGGGTAATTAGCATATTCATCACCTCAAATATTCATGACTTATTTGTGATGAGAATATTTAATTCCTCTTTTCTAGCTATTTCAATATATACTACCCCAAATTGTAAACTTTTGTCACCATACTAAAAAAAGGATCTGGTAAAAACTAAAAGAAATTTTTCAATCTTTACATTGGTCTTCTTAAAACTGCTATATCTTATTACTAGACATTTCATTCAGGTCTCTCTCTGTGAAACCTAATTATGAACTATTGGGAGCTTCTACATCCTTCTTGTTCCAACTTGCTTTATTGGTTTGAGGCACTGACCATCCCTTGACACTCACTGATGCAAGTTTGATTTGTTGTCTGTTTCATGGAATAAATACCATGAGCTTACAGATTCTAGTTAAATAAGACTCAGATTCAAATTCAGTAATGTGTTGTAAACGCTGGGGACCCACAATGTTATTTTACAGCAGCTCCTTAGACATGACAGAGACACCAGCAGTGGGGCACGTAGGACTGCCTCTGTCCCCACAAGTCAGCACATGCATTATTCATTCACCTCAGTTACTCATTCCGCGGGCATCTTCTAAACCCCTATTGGGATGCCTGAGGATCTCCCAATGGGAACAATAATTTTTCAGTTCTTCTTATAGATGATTAACCTGTACTCATCAAAAGAAAGGTTAGAAAAGAAGATATGTCACCAGAAATTATAGACCAAAGTGTGAGGTGGTGGGATTTCAGTAGCATCTATACTTAGCTGTGTCTGGGTCATCCTCTTCTTTCAAAGTCTGTGAAGCCCATGTAGCTGAGAGGGCAGGGGAAAAGAAACCATTCCAGATAAGCTAGAGTCAATCCATGAAGGATCATGCAAACAAGACAAACACATTATCTAAATCCCTTGTTCTCCTCCCTAGGAAAAGCCTACCCTGAATCTTCTGTCATAATCACATGTCTGTTATGCCCTAGCTCTACATCTGTCACTCCATTACTGGCCCCCTCACCTGCTAATTACTGGGTTCATGGGCATGCACCCCATCTTCCCTTATGTGTAACTCACTATAGACTGTGAGCTCCTGACAACAGGAATCAGATACTGCACCTCTTGCACCCAGCACCCAGTACAAGCACAGGGGGCGTTGGTGAGTTTTGCTCCCACACACTGTTGGAGAAGTGGGCAAAAAAAGAATTGCTAGCCTGTCAACCTTGAGGTAGGCAATTCAAGAGATGAGAATGTCATCAATGGCCACATGACCATTATGCCCGAGCTAAAGCTCTTCCATGAGTACTTCAAAGTAGAATCCCACATTTGAGTGCTTCATGTAGAAGGACACACTGGGGTGCATTATATAAAGCACAGTGCTCAGAATCATGTAAGTTATTATGCATCCACCTCTGGTGAATGGTGGTCAGTTCAGAGCAGCTTATTCTAATAGGAATTATGAATTAAGTATCATTTAAACAAAAAATATTGATGACGAGGCCAGGTCTACAAACACTTGCTATATGAAGGACCACTGAGGAACATTAAAGTACAAGAACATGGAACTTATGAAAAATGTGATACCAATATTTGGATGTTTAAACACAGTTGCATTGAAAGATGTCTGACACAGCTCAAAAGCAAAGGCTTGAGGTCATTGCAAACCATTCATAAGAACCAAATTCCATGCCAACAAAAGGAAAGCTTTATGGTTATTGGACCTACCCACAAATACTTTGGGGTACATGGGGAAGAAGTGATATTTTTATCATTATAGATATTTAGGTATTTATAGCCAGTTTTAAATTTTTGTCTTCTTTGAATTTTTTAAGGAAGGGAGAAAGAGGATTGCAATAGATGGATCAGTTTTCCAGAATTATTGTCTATATCCTCCGACTTGGTGCAGCAATCCCGGAATACTCAGAGGAAAAAGAATGTTAGCTCATGTCAGCTGTTACGGCAACAGAAAACTTATCTCCGTATCCCAGGTGACAGGGTGACTTCAGTAGGGGGTGGTTGTACTGGATAGATATTGTTGTCCATGGAAATTTGGGGCTCATGGTAAATAAAGCCAAGGAAGCGCAAGAAACAGAAGAATGGAAATATCACTGGGGTGGGGCTGATTACCTCCCACAGAATGTGATATTAAACACTATCTAATCCAGATCACAGCATTGAATCCCTAGTGACATCTGCAAGTCACAGTGGAACAAAATGGACTCAAAGATATTAAGAACTAACTTGAAGTCACAGTGGTAGTGAATGCCAGTGTCTTTATTCATACTTAGATTATTGACCTACCTGTATGGATGGAGATTAGAAGATTACCAGAAACTCCAAGAATACAGAATTTCTCTGAATGAAAAGAAGATACTGGGAGATTTTACCAGATCATGAGGACATGAGTCTTGGAGACACACTGTTTGCTGTGATTTATTGACAACAGGTCTATCCTTTTTGGCTACCCAGACATAGGTAAGAAAATAGGGTTCATTCTACTCTAAAACACAAAATAAATCCAAACTCTCAAATTGGTCCTTGGATCATTATATAATAGAAGGCATTTAAATGCAATCTTTTACCAATTTCAAAACCAAATAAAAAGTTAAATACTTTACGAATTTCACTATTATTTTTATATTAATTTACTACCCATCATATTTTATGTTTTTGAGTTTTTGTTTTGCTTTAATCTTGGTCAAATTTTCCCACCTCTTTCATATAATAAAAAAATCAGAGAAAAAGTGACTGGCTGTCATGAATCTCTTTGATTGAAACTTTATCTTCATCTTATGAATGTCATAAAGCAAAGGACAAATTATAGATTTCCTTACATCTTAATGCATGCACATGGATATCCATTAAAAGCTCCAGTTTGTAAAAGGAACTGTGTAAAACTTAAAAATTGAGGATCACATACAAAAAGAGTAAAACTACATAGAAAGTTGTTCAACACCATTAGCCATTGGGAAAATACAAAAGAAAACCACAAGGAGATGTCACTACACATGTAACAGAATGAGTACAATGAAAAACTGACAATATCAAGTCCTGGTGAGATGCCAAAAATTTTTTTAAAAAGTATATCACTTACACACTGCTGCTGGAAATGTAAAATGGTAAAGACAGTCTGGAAAACAAACTGAAAGATTCCTATAGACCTAAATATAAAAATGCTATGCACCTCAGTTATTGGACTACTTGGTATTTATGCTGAAGAAAGAAAAATATATTCATACAAAAACCTGTACAAAAACATTCATAGTAGCTTTATTCATAGTAGCTCCAAACTGAAAACAATCCAAACTTCCTACAGTGAACAAGAAATTGAACCAGCTGTAGTATAACCATGCCATGGAATACTACTAAACAGCAAAAAAGAATAATCTGTAGAAATATGCAACAATTGGATGAATCTGAAGGCACTGTGCTGAGTAAACAAAGCTGATCTCAAAAGGTTACATGTTGCATTATCCCATTTATATATCATCCTTGAAATGGCAAAATTTTAGAGATGAAGAACAGATTCATGATTGCTTAGAATTAGGAGAGAGAATGCGAGGAAGTGGGTAAGACTATGAAGGGGATCCTTGATGTTCTTGATTCCGGTGTTAGATGCACAAATCTCTACATGTAATAAATTAAAGAAAAAAAACTAAATACAAAAGGGCACATACTGAGAAAACATAGAGAGAATGTTCATAGCATAGACATAAGTGTATATGAAAATGGAAGATCTGGATAATGTTGACAGATTGTATCAACAACAATTTCCTCGTTGTTTTAAGGTACTCTAATTTTATAAGGTATTTCCATTTTAATAAGTTAGCTAGATGGAATACAGTATCTCTATGTTTTCTTTCTTATAACTACATGTACATGTGTGACTATCTCAAAATAAAAAGTTGAATTAAAAAAGCAATTGAAGTACCAAGTTGGACTCCACCACCTGGTTCTTGTATTTGCTGCTTTATTTCACTCTGCTATTCTAACTCTGGATGGAGGATAATCATAAGTGACCAAGGTGATTAAATGAGATGCTGCATAATATCTTTCGTTTCATGACTTTACACAGTATATATAAAATAAATATGAATTATCATTAATGAAAATAAATCAACTCATATATAACTGATATATCTCAAGACTGGACGGGGGTCTTAGTTTTTAGTTCCTTTTCTAATGGTAAATGTACATAGGGCTATTCCAGGTTGCTTGCAATTTAGAAGCCACTCCTTACTTTCAATTTCACTACTTTAAGTGTTTTGGCACATGAAGAGAGATAGAGGCACAAAAAGGCTAAACTACCTGTGAACTCAAGACAGTGCTAAGCGCATTCTTTTTCAGTTTCCTTTTCTTCTGTAGCCTTCCAAGGATTGTTATTTGACATGTTTTTTTTCCTTCTCTCTCTCTCTCTCTCTCTCTCTCTCTCTCTCTCTCTCTCTCTATCTATCTCTATCTCTGTCTCTGTCTCTGTCTCTATTTTTTGGTAAGCAGTCAAGAAAGCAGGAAAACACAGAAACAAGAGGAAAAGGTTTTTCCTCAAAATCTTATGCCTTATTTACTCTGAAGTATTGCCTTCCAGTTTGCTTTAAAAAAAAAATCTGTATCACCTGCTGAGACATTTCCATGGCCACCAAAAGCAGAAGGCTCCTGGGCTTGGAGGGACCCTGCAGCCTGCTCAGACATTCTCTGCAGTGTTTCTGGGTCAATGCTACCGATATGATAATTCCACACATCCATATGTATCCAAATTTTCCTGTGTGTTTTGTAAAAGCACAAAATTAGAGTCATTTCTCTTCTTTTGAAATGGCCCATTTCTCAAAATGTATGATAGAAGGAACAGAATAGAAAAATCTTAATGAAGCAGGAGTGGAGCCAGACCCAAGGTGCAAGCTTGTCATTGTGGATGAGACTCTCCTGCACACATCCACAGAAAGGCCCCGCAGTCTGCCAAGTCTGCTTTCTCTCCAAGCAGATTGACTGGAGAAAAGTGCAGGAAACTTTGGCACTGGGGGTGGGGATGGAGATGGGGAGGGAGTCTGCCTTTGCTTCTTTCTCTTCTCAAGTCATGCATTTTCCCTAAGGCCTGGGAACCACGGAAATATGTCATATTGAAATGAAGTGCACTAGGCAGAGATGACATTTTTATCCACTGAAATTCCTAAATGAGATCTTTGGGAAGACAGAGACCAACTAAAGCAGGCATTCACCTTCCAAATTCCATCCTTCATTATGCTGCTGAAAAGTAAGTTATTGGAAGCAATGGTAAAAAGGGCTCTGAATTGACTGAGAAAGAGATGCATTGGTCAGGTCAAAAAAAGAATATAGCATGATGCAAAGTATGGTATTAATTCAGTCTTTGACCTTTACTGGCTCCCTATCCAATTCATGAACACCTGGGTAGAGTACTGGGTACTGTCCTAGGTGCTGAAGACCCATTGTCTCAGTTCTGGTCTTTGAAAGAGCTGCCCTCCTAGGAGGCTCTGATTGGGAAGTCATAAAAACCAGTGCACACTTGTTCTGGTTAAACAGAGCAGGCCACTTAAATCTTTCCAAGTGAAGGAGGAATTCCCAGAATGGGCTAAGGTCTTGTCAGCTAGGTCCTGAAAAAATGAGAAGAAAGAAGATAGAAAATTAATTAGGAGAAAAGGATGATGGAGAGGGGAAGAGATGAGGAAATGCTGTGAGTAATTACTGAGGTGCTTCTAGAAATCAAACAGGTGCTCCAAAGTGGATGAGCAAAGCAAATTTTTACCCCTGCTAGAAGGGCTTATTACTAGAACCTGGCTAGCAAGAGTACCTAGGTGGGAAGTCCGCCTGCTTTTATCACCAATATATCATTGCCCTTTGCCCTGATTGGAGGAGCTCAGAGGTACATTTACCCAATTAGCTAATTTTAAAATTGGGGTGAACAAATGGAAGGGCTATAATTAAAATGGTTACAATTGGATCCAATTAAGGCTAAATACTAAATTCTGAAAATTAACCACTGGACTTTCTATTTCTCATAATGCCAAGCAGAGTGGAAAAGAAAAGTGCCTCAGAGCAGTGATTCTTAGCATGAGGCCATTTGGTATTTTTCAAATTTGCTGCTTAGCAATTTGGGGGAATATTTGTGGTTGTCTCTACAGGGTGAGTGGGGTGGTTAGATGATGCTAACTATCCACAATGCACAGGACAACCTCACCACAAAAAATTTTCTTTCATAAAGGTTGGTACTATAGAGACTGAGAAACCTTGGACAAGGACCAAGACTTCAGGCACACTCTTTTCTCAGAGCCTCAAATATTCAGATCATTTTTTTCTTAGCCTCTCAAAGAAGTTCAAGTGAGTACCATGAGCCATTTCTGGGTAGTGGGTATTATTCTCAATTTTAAGTTTCTGTTTTGATTTGTTTTGTTTAGTAGATGAGGAGTTAAAGAAAAAGAGGCAACAAAACACATCCCAAACTGGGATTTAAAAGTCTTTACCATGGCAATATTTCTTCCCTTTTTTTGTGAATATTCTATCATTGTTTGCTCCAAGTACTTCTTCCTTCTTATGAAAAAAAAAATAATAAAAAGAGACAATGGCCTCTCTTTTTTCTAAAGTGTATGAGCAAGAAAGAGACTATCAAAATTAATCAATGGAAACTCTTCAGATTACTAAAATTGATAGAAAATTACCTAAATAAAGTAAGTTGGAATAAAGATGCTAACATTTTGTTTGAACATTGAAATTATTTTGTCTATATTATCTTCATTAAGACATTAATAAATAGGTTCTGGCTTATACCTCAGTTCTCATCAGTATTACTATAAGAATGAAAGTGTGTCATTAGGATTCTGAATCCACTAAGAATATGTCTTGGGAAATGCCGACAGTGAAAAGCAGTGACACATATCTGGCACGGGCACTAAATGTGATATAAAATCCCCCTTTCTGGTTTCCTATCTTGACAATCCATACAACCCTTAAACAAAGGGGGGTGAAATCACTTTTGGAAAATCTTCTTACAAAGTGAATATCTAATATCCCAGGCACATGGTCAGCTAATGTATTCTAGTATACGCAAAGGAATTTGCTGAATGCTGACAGCAAAAGGTAACACTTAATTTTACTATTGCATATTTATGAAACTAATGATATAACACTTGCTATCCCCCCTAACTTTAACTCTATATGATGGTATTTGATCCTGTAGGATTGCATGGTTTTTTAAGCCCAGAATTAAATGCAAACCTAATCTCTAATTCAGAGAAGCAATAAAGAGAGATGAATATGAGAGACCAAGTTGTCTAGTAAATAGAGCTAAATGAAAACAAATTAAAGCAAACAAACCAAAAAAAAATAAGCCAGGTACTTTTTCCTATGTATCAACTAAGGTTTTATATATTTAGAAGGGTTTCATGCCCACTTTTATGATTGAGAGGTATCAAATCCCAAACCTCACTCATTCTAATTATATGCACCATCTCCAGATTAGTTTATCTACTTTAGTCTCCACACTTCACTTTAAATAGCTGACATATAAAATGTATGTTGAAAATGGAAAAGAAAAAAACATGCCTATCCATGTTTTATTAGCCAGAAAGAATTTTAATATGCTATTATTAAAAATATTATGATGGATTATGGATCACAATTCTTCACTGCTGATATTTGTAATAGTGTCAACAACAATTATGGGCAGCAAGTGAATATGACAGCCACTTGGAAATGTTATATGACTTCTTATTTTCAAAATACAACCACAGTTAACAGGTCAATATTTTCATATTCAAAGAGTGATCCAAAGGTCACTATGTCCCAAAAATTAAGCTCAGAATAATCTCAAAATGAAACATCAAAGTAAGAGTGAAAAGTCTATCGGAAATCACTTGGAGATGAAACACAACCTTCTTGTCATTGAGGTCACTGAATAAAAATTTTACATTCTAAATATCTGAGAACTGATAATAAGGGATAATTTTAGTGTTCATAACCACAAAACATACTTGTTACCCTGTATCTGAACTGAATAGAATCCATCCACTGAGTTGGCTGTGGCCTTCCTGGTGGTTGGGTTACAGAAACTTTCAGGGCCATGTGTTGCCCCTAGTAAGATTTCTTGTGAATCTCTGCTGCTGGCACAGAAGTAGAAAACAATGACATGAACTCACACAATTGCCATCTCAGCTCTGAATAATTTCTTTTAATTAAAATATAAAGTTCATAGAAAAGGCCTTAAAAACTTTTCTTTAGCTAAACAGTATATTTATGTTTGGACATAGAAAAGTTTGTTTTTGATATTATATGAGCTACATAATTTATATAATTTATTTGCTGCATTTAGTTCATCCCTTGTATTATAAAAAATTGCAGCAAAAACTTATTTTGACATTTTAATGTCGAGTCCACTTTGCAGTTCCCCAATCACACTATACAAATTAGGAATTTATGTTCTATCATAAGGCACAATTTTAAGGGATACTTTAGTTTGTTATAGGTAAAATTTCACAACAGATAATTAATGACAAAATAACTGACTCTGACCTACAAGATGTAGCTAATGAAAACATATTAATGAAAAATTTGCCTTTAAAAAAGAAGGCAGGGACCCTTTGGAAATGTAGTGAGGAAAGTGTTAAATATAAGTACAATATATGACCAAAAAAAAAAAAAAGCAGTAAAGGGAATGCAGACTCAGAACAGCAAAAGCTATAGAATAGTTTTTGATCAAAAATAACTTGGTAGAAGAGTTTTACTTCAACACAAATTTCCACTGAAGCAAGTGCTTCGGGCTTTAGTTGCAGTTTCAGTGAGAGTTGTGACCACTACCTGCCCCAAAAGAGAATTAAATGAAGCAGGGGGAAACTCGGGGAGAGGTAGGAAGGGGCAAGCTTCTGATCTGTCCTACATCATTCTGCAAACGACAGAAATCCTAGTCTGGAAACCCATTGAAATACTGAACCTGTCTCTGATTGTGGCGATTGTTTCATACTATCTGTACATACACATCCTTCCATCTGAACATACCTTGCATAACATTTCCATTTAAAATGTATTTCCCTATTACGTTGAATCTGGATTATTTGCTAAATTTAAAAGTTATTTTTTAAAAGGCTTGTGCGCACATGCAAAAATAAGTCCAGCCTGTAATTTTGTTGCTGAATTAAAGCAGGTTTTAATATTTAAATTGTTAATTAAATCCTAGAATAATTATGCTAAATACTAAGGATTCTATAACAATATTTTAAATCGTTCGTGCAATGTGTTCCTTTATTTTACACTAATAAGTTTCATTTGGGAGTGTATGGAGAAGTGAATAAGGATTAGACTGTCTCTACGGTTTTATATATTTAAAAAATAACATTTTTTTTTTTGCTTAAATACTAACTGAGTTATTAAACAGACCCTCCCACCCCCCCGCCTCTAGCAAGAACAATATGGCAAATGATCGAGGTGGTGCCCAGCCGGCTGATGACTTTATATGCCGCGTCCCGGCTCGGTGACCCACAAATCTCCTTTGATATGCCAGGCAGGAGAAAGAGCTTGAAAGGATCAGGAGGAGAAGGGCCCCGATGAAGCCATCATGTGACAAGAATCCTAAGACTGCTGCGAAAAGAAAAAAAAAAAAAAAAAGCGAGAGCTAGGGAAGGAGAGCCGGTGGCGGGCGGGTGGCGCGGGCAGAGGCTGATAGAGACGTCGGAGCTGCCCGAGTGACCGCGCGCGGAGCAGCCGGGCGGCGCGGACCACCGAGGACGCGGGCCGTCGCGGGCCAGGCGGATCCGGGAAGCAATCTTCGCTAAATTAAAGAAATCTCCATGGAAATTAGCATGAAACATTTTCTAATCTCCCGCTTTTCACTGCCGACAAGGGTCACTGGTTTAGCTTCGCTCTTATTTTATTATTCCCCAGTCACTTCCAGGGCTTCTTTATACCCTTCCATTTGCTGTGGGTTTACAGCCTCTGCGTAGTGGTGCCTTCCTCTGAGTCTTAACCCTTTTAGACTGTCTTTCTAGAAACAAATACAGGTATTATTGCTATTATTTTTTTCCTCTTATTGTTATCATCATTACCACGACTACTAGCACTTCTAATAAATATCAACACCCCGCACTGGCAGAAGGAGACCGAAGGAGCAGCCCAGTCCTTTCTGATCCCCAGCAAAGCAGTCTCTACTTTGCAGCGGTTTCATTTTCAAATCCAGCTGCCTGCCCTGTTAACTGTGTCACTAGAATGTTCAGGCCTCAATGGCTGTGTTTCTCTAGAAGGAATGGAAGGCCACCAGCCATCAGCTGTTTCCTAACACGCCCTGTGGTGGATAACTTCACCTTGGCAGGGAGCGGGCATAGCTCATTGTAGCATGGGGGTCTGAGCATGTATGTCCATATATGAGTGTGTAAATGTGCACACATGTGCACAACCTTATAACTGTCCCCTTCCCTCTGGGAGACACTCTCAACTCATTATCGAAATAAAGATATTAATTACAACCATGGTGGTGAGCATTTTGGAATTTTGTGGAAATGACATTTTTCTCAATAAAAACCTGTAGAAAGACTGCCTTCCAAGTAGAACATACAACCTGCAACAATTTAAAACGAATTATCAAAGATTAAGATGTGAACATTACTTACTTGGATCTCTTATTCATTACAAATCACCAAATGGAGACTTTGAGCATCAGAGCTCAACTTTCATAAAATGTGCCAAAAGAGAGAAAGCAATGTATACCAGACAGCTTTACATATACTGTTCCTTTCATCTGTACAGTATCTCAAGCTTGATAACTTCTTAAAAGTCAATAGCCATGCTGCCTTTCATTAATTTTATGCTAGTTTCCTCGAATGGTTCCTAACACATGATAGAAGCCCTTGTCACTGTCACATGCCTCTGAGTTATTGCCATGTTCTGCACTCAGAAACATGCAGATCTTAATCTTCTTCTGTGGGTTAAGCATTGCCCTGTTTTGTAAATGGAAAACTTGAGGAAGTTAAAGAGCTTGTCACATATCATATCTTCATTGTTCAGTGAGATAAAAGGTCTGAATGACCATGGATACTATGTTCAACTCTCCAAACAACCTTCATTCTGTGAAAGAAGAAACAGAAGCCAAGAAAGGTGAACCTCTCCAAAGTTCCAAAGCTCTTTAAAATTATTATTTTAATTCATATATTGGTAAAATACAATGTGATAATTTAATACATGTATACAATGTACACTGATCAAATCAGGGTGAGTAATATTTGCATAACCTTATCATTAGTTTATATTTGGAGGTTTCAAGCTCTTCTCTTACAGTTATTCATAAAACATATCATGCATTAGTGGACTAATAACCAGTTTTACCCAGCCCTGGTGTCTGCTGTCTCCAAAACAGGTCAAGGGGGAAAGCATGCTATCATTTCAAAAGTTGTCATCCAATTTTGAGGATTAATTCTAAAATGGTTTGAGCAGATCTAGCTTTAATAGTCTTCCTTATTTTGTGAAAAAAATTATATAAAGTCTGTTTTGTGTGTGCATGAGTGTTTCTCTCTCTCTCTCTTTCTCTCTCTCTCTCTCTCTCTCTCTCTCTCTCTCTGTGTGTGTGTGTGTGAGAGAGAGAGAGAGAGAGATATTAGATGTCTGACACCATATCACATTCCCAGTAAACAGTGGTGTGTTAAACCAATATCTGAAAAAATAAAATGTTTTATTCTGCAATTTTCAGAAAGAGCTTGAGTAAGAATACTTTTTAGAATAATGTGGTATATGCTCTTGTCATACTGAAAAAAATTTTATTTTATTTTTAATTATTTTAGTTGAAGATGGACACAATATCTTTGTTTATTTTTTATGTGGTGCTGGGGATCAAACCCAGTGCCTCACACATGCAAGGCAAGTGCTCTGCCACTAAGCTACAACCTCAGCCCTGAGAAAATTTCAAGTATGGAACATTAATTATTTCAATAAACCCTTATGTTTATTGTAAATAAAATTTTGTGAATGAAATTTTATTTCAGATATATAGAGAAATTCATTTTAAGATAACATGATTGTGAATTATTTTATAAAAATGGACACTTGTGAATTAAAACACATATTTTAACCTTGGATTTGAAACCCCAATTCCTCTGTGAATATGTGTTTGTGTGTGTTTGTGTGTTATCTGTTACTACTGAAGGTTCATAGGATGGCAACGGTATGGGATAGGCAGGTAACAGGATGCCACAGAGAACAACAGGGAGTTTGGATGTTTCTGTTGCAAATAAGAAATAAAAGCAGTATGCTTTGTACTGTTATTGATTGAATAACAAGTATTAATGAATATCCATTTCTTTCAGCTGAAACTGTAAGTGACGTTTCCCACACAGATGTTACTAAAGAGACCTTGGTGTACTGATACCTGGTTCAAAACTAAGAAGCTTTCTCAAAGTTCTATGGCACATATTTGACATATTAACCCTTCTTAGCACAAAGTATCAGAATGCTGAGTTCCAAAGTGTTGGGCTACATCCAGATCCAACATCCCTTTATTGTTCCTTACCTCCATTTTCCAGGAACCCATATCTTGGGCCTTCTCTATGGGCATTTCTCTCAATCCCACCAAGCATGTGGTATATGAAGACAGGACTTATGCTAAAGAATTCAGTGCAAAGAAATGGCATTAAGAAACCAAAGGCTAACAAAAAATGCAATATGAACATGACTGAAGCCTGAATAAAACTAAAAAAATGAGTGCATGTCAAAGGACACTCTAATGCAAGAATGTAAGAGAACCTGTTCAGGTTTATAAAAAATGCAAAAGGACTTCCAGCCAAATGCAAGCCAAAGATAATTAATTGCAGAAGATATTCAAAATAAAAGTCCTATTAGATACAAAATAAGCAAAAATATCTTTAAACCATAAATAAGATGGAGGTTGTAAGGAATGGGATTGATGAACAGGTATTGTATGCACATTTCTAGAGAACACCAGGGATTACTTTAAGGAGCTTACATCTCCCTCCCACTTAGCACATCTTCCAATGGTTTTCAGATACCCAGAGTATCTTCATACAGCCTCTTCCTTTGGGGATGTTGAGTCCCACCTTCAAGTACAGGTCTGAGTGTTCTAAGTATACTTTTATTCCATTTCCATTTAATCCAGTTCTGGGTAATGAGATCATTTAGGTTGGGAAGACGTTCTTCCTTGCTCTCAGAAAGTCAAGGAAAGCCAGGTCATCTCTCACCATTACTAGACATGTACATAAAATTCATGTACACAGACCACAGTATCTTTAGTCAGAGTCAAGTTAAATTCTGTGCAGAGCAAAGCAGTAAGAAGGAAAGATGCTGGGTCAATATAACACTGTCTGCTCACCTTGGCCCTCTTCTCAGATGAGCTCATGGCTCCCCTCCCTTATCATTTCAACAGTGGGAGCTGTTTTTCTGTAAGCATATCTAAAATCATTCTAAAAGATCTATGTTGAATTATACCACCCAAAAAGTCACTTAATGCCTTTACCAAGCAAGAATCTGACATGCTCCTTTAACATTGTTTTACTATATTTTGGGGTAGTGACTTTTCAAGTATCAACACTTTGGTCACATAATTTTCTATAAAAATTATACAAGTATAATACATCTTTTCTCTAAATCAGTTAATTGTAAATTTTCCCCTACTAATATTTTGGATATATCTCAGATCTATAATTAATTGAGTATGTAACATGTTAAACAAACTTATTTATTGAAATACAATCTACATATGGAAAGTAGGCAAATACAGTATGACATGATGAACACATCCATGTAAACCCACCAGTTAAAATGTTAAAAAAAGACAGGCATTTTTTTAAGATACCAGGCTCTCCTTTTATTTTTGTATTCCTAGTCACTAACCCACCTTCCTAGATAAAATAAACCAGTATCATGATGACTAACACCATTAATTCATGCTGCTTATTTAGAAATAGTATGTAAATAGAATCATACTCAATGTACCTTTGAATACAAAATACTTTCCAGTTTTTCTAACTCCCTTTAGTTACATTTTATGTTGTTGGTATTTGTCTATTACAATATATCTTAATTCCCATACAGTATTTCACTATATCACTATACCAGTAATTGTTCATCAGTTTCTGTATCAGGGTTATGCTGGTCTTAGGAAAAAAAAGTCTCACTTTTTTATTTCTCTCTTCTTTCAAGGAGTCTATAGATGTTATTTCATTCTTAAATACTTGAAAGAAATTAAAGGTGAAGCTCTGGTCCTGAGTTTTCTTTAGGGATTGCTTTTAATAACACATTTGATGCATTAAGAAACAGAATAAACAGTGCTAGTAATTCTTACATAGGATTTACAAAGCTCTGTATATTTCACTAGGAATTTACTAGGAATCATAACTGATCAAAATAGTTGCTATAAAGTTTTATAATATCCCTTTATCTAACTAATATTGTTTTTCTCCAATTCTTGATTTAGGTAATTAATTTGTCTTTGCTTACCTTTTTTCTGGCAATGAGTTTTAACTTTGATGTTTTCTCTATAGTACTTTTTTCTTATATTTGGTGGATATATTTCTGCTCAAAATCATTGCTTCCTAACTTTTCCTTTTCAGGGAGTATAGACTTTCTGTGATCTTTGGTGGATGCTTGGGTCAATGATTTCAACTCTTCTCTTGTAATAACAAGATTCTGAGGCCCCCATCACATTCTAAGCATAGTGTAAGTGGAATCACACATGTTTGGAAAAGTTGACTTTTCATTATCATTCAACAGAAAATGTTTTCTAGGATCCACCATCAACTATTTAACTCATATAACTTTTTTTTTTTTTTTTTTGGTACTGTGGATCTAAACCCAGGGGGGTGCTTTACCACTGAGCTACAAACCCAGCTCTGTTTTTAAAATTGATTTATGTATTCATTCTAATTTGTTATATATGACATCAGAATGCATTTCAACTCATAGTACACATTTGGAGCACATCTTTTTATTTTGAGTCAGGATCTCACTAAGTTGCTGAGGCTGACTTCGTACCTGTGATCCTCCTGTTTCAGCAACCAAAGAAGTCAGTGTGGGATTCTAGGCATGCACCACCATGCCAGCAGACTCAAATATTCTTTGCATAACTACATTGTTATATAATATACTTTCATGATTTCAGTATTCTGCATTTTGTTGAGATTTACTTTATGGATCAGTATGTGGTCATTTTGGTAAAATATTTATGTGTATTTGAAAAAAATGTGCATTTTAAAGTGTTTGAGTGCAGATTTCTATATGTGTAAACAAGGTCAATTTTGATAATGTGATTTTTATCATCTATATTCTTAGAAAATTAATGTTTCCTGTCATCTGAATAAGGTGTTTAAAAGCAAATATTTGAGCTGGGGAGATAGCTCAGTAGTAACATACTTGTTTAGCTTATGTGAGGCCCTGGGTTTGATCCCTAGCACTTGAAACACACACACACACACACACACACACAACACACAAACACATACACACATTGTAAATCATGTATTTCTTCTTTTAGTTTTATAAGTGTCCTTTTTTGAGGTTATAACTTTTGGTGCATGCAAATTTGAATTTTTATCAAAGACTGAAACTTTTATAGCCATAAAATATTTTTACTTTAACATCCATATTTTCTGCTCCTATAATATCTACACTGGTGTTTTTTTATGTTATTGTTATTCAGTGTTTATAGAATACACATTTTTATCTTTTGATTTCCTAAACACTTTTGTGGGTGAATACATGTATGTACACACATATATCCTATATATATAATATAGATATGACATATACAAAAGTCATACATATCAGGTACATTTTTTATATCTATGCATTTATGTATAATTGTTTTATCCAGTTTGATAATCTTTGTAAAAAATGTATCATATTCTAACATTCATTCAATATTTTAATAAGAGCACCTAATATAATAATAATGTAGCTTAATGTTATTACAGATATTCATGAATTTTGATTCCCCAGCTTACTAATTTTCCTACTGCCAAATTATTCCCATTCTGTTTCTACCTTCATTTGAATAAATAAAGCATTTTCAGCATTCTATTTCTCTCCTCTATGACTTGTTAATTGCATATTCTTTTCTTCATTTTTGTCATTTTACTGTTGATATAAACACATTTATCTTTGACTTTATATCAGCTTTTCCAATATAAATGAATATTACTTATGACAGAATTTAAGTCCCTAATAAACTTTAAGAATACATTATTTTATATATCCACACTTGATTTAAATACATGTATCCATTTTTATACCATTGATATCTAATGCTTTTACTCTTCATCCTATATTTCCTAATCTAAATCTAAAAATAATTTTTTTTGCCTGTTTGAAAAGCTCCCATTAATAGTTGATTTAGTGTGTACTGTTGGAAACAAAAACACACAGGTAACATGTATATATGCAAAGATATCTGGAAGCTTAATTTATTCTGGGGAATATGGAATTTTGAGGTTAATTATTTTCATACTGTATAAATGTCATTCAATTTTCATCTATTTTCTAGCATTTCTATTGCAAAATCAACTGTCAGTTTACTGTTGAAATTTTGAAATAGTGTGCTCTTGTTCTTTAGATGCATTTGAGATTTGTATTCTGTGTATTTAATTTTAGTATTTTACTGCTGGCTTGCTTACATATAATTTTCTTTGAATTTATATTGATGTATGTTACTAAGTTCTTGAAATCTGTGGCTTGATGCTTTTCACTGGCTTTGAACAATTCTTAACCAGTTCCTTTTCAAGTATAGGTTTTGACTTTTTCTCTTTTTCATTTCTTTCCAAATAGCATGTATATTTGAATTTTCATTGTATTAGAAATAAGCAATTATGCTCTAGCATTTATTATCCACCCTTTTTAGTCTGTTCTGTAGTATGAACCTCTTCTAGTGAGTATTCTTATAGTGAAAAATCTTAAATTATTCATGTTTAATTCACTTTTAAACCCATTTAATCAATTCTTAATTTTGCTTATTTTATTTTTCATTGCCAGTTTTTCCCTTTTGTTTATTTATTCATTCCAGGAATACATAACAGTCATATATATCAGGTACATTTTTTATATCTATGCATTTATGTATAATTGTTTTATCCAGTTTGATAATCTTTGTCAAAAATGTATCATATTTTAATATTCATTCAATATTTTAATAAGAGCACCTAATATATTAATAATTAATATTTATAATTGCTACCTGGTAATGCTGTTATTATCCATTTTATGTGTGTGTATACATGTATTTGGGGGGATGGGTATTGGGATTAAAGTAAAGCCTCATGCATGGTAAACAAGTGCTCTCCACTGAGCTAGTTGCATCTAGGCCTTTTATTTTATTTTATTTATTTTTTTCATTTTTTTCTTTTTTTTTATTGGTTGTTCAAAACATTACATAGTTCTTGATATATCATATTTCACACTTTGATTCAAGTGGGTTATGAACTCCCATTTTTACCCCGTATACAGATTGCAGAGTCACATCAGTTACACTTCCACTGATTTACATATTGACATACTCATGTCTGTTGTATTCTGCTGCCTTTCCTATCCGCTACTATCCCCCCTCCCCTCCCCTCCCCTCCCCTCTTCTCTCTCTACCCCCTCTACTGTAATTCATTTCTCCCCCTTGTATTATTTTTCCCTTTCCCCTCACTTCCTCTTGTATGTAATTTTGTATAACCCTAAGGGTCTCCTTCCATTTCCAAGCAATTTCCCTTCTCTCTCCCTGTCCCTCCCACCTCCCATCCCTGTTTAATGTTAGTCATCTTCTCATGCTCTTCTTCCCTACTCTGTTCTTAGTTACTCTCCTTATATCAAAGAAGACATTTGGCATTTGTTTTTTAGGGATTGGCTAGCTTCACTTAGCATAATCTGCTCTAATGCCATCCATTTCCTTCCAAATTCTATAATTTTGTCATTTTTAATGCAGAGTAATACTCCATTGTGTATAAATGCCACATTTTTTTATCCATTCGTCTATTGAAGGGCATCTAGGTTGCTTCCACAGTCTTGCTATTGTGAATTGTACTGCTATGAACATCGATGTAGCAGTGTCCCTGTAGCATGCTGTTTTTAGGTCTTTAGGGAATAGACCCAGAAGGGGAATAGCTGGATCAAATGGTGGTTCCATTCCCAGCTTTCCAAGAAATCTCCATACTGCTTTCCAAATTGGTTGCACCAATTTGCAGTCCCACCAACAATGTACAAGTGTACCCTTTTCCCCACATCCTCGCCAGCACATGTTGTTGTTTGACTTCATAATGGCTGCCAATCTTAATGGAGTGAGATGATATCTTAGGGTGGTTTTGATTTGCATTTCTCTGACTGCTACCGATGGTGAGCATTTTTTCATGTACTTGTTGATTGATTGTATGTCCTCCTCTGAGAAGTGTAAGTTTAGGTCCTTGGCCCATTTGTTGATTGGGTTATTTGTTATCTTATTGTCTAATTTTTTGAGTTCTTTATATACTCTGGATATTAGGGCTCTATCTGAAGTGTGAGGAGTAAAGATTTGTTCCCATGATGTAGGCTCCCTATTTACCTCTCTTATTGTTTCTTTTGCTGAGAAAAAAAAAAATTTTAGTTTGAGCAAGTCCCATTTGTTGATTCTAGATATTAATTCTTGTGCTATGGGTGTCCTATTGAGGAATTTGGAGCCCGACCCCACAGTATGTAGGTCGTAGCCCACTTTTTCTTCTATCAGATGCCTTGTCTCTGGTTTGATATCAAGCTCCTTGATCCATTTTGAGTTAACTTTTCTGCATGGTGAGAGAAAGGGATTCAGTTTCATTTTGTTGCATATGGATTTCCAGTTTTCCCAGCACCATTTGTTGAAGATGCTATCCTTCCTCCATTGCATGCTTTTAGCCCCTTTATCAAATATAAGAAAGTTGTAGTTTTGTGGGTTGGTTTCTGTGTCCTCTATTCTGTACCATTGGTCCACCCGCCTGTTTTGGGACCAATATATGCTGTTTTTGTTACTATTGCTCTGTAGTATAGTTTGAAGTCTGGTATCGCTATACCACCTGATTCACACTTCCTGCTTAGCATTGTTTTTGCTATTCTGGGTCTTTTATTTTTCCATATGAATTTCATGATTGCTTTCTCTATTTCTACAAGAAATGCCTTTGGGATTTTGATTGGCATTGCATTAAACCTATAGAGAACTTTTGGTAATATCGCCATTTTGATGATGTTAGTTCTGCCTATCCGTGAACAGGGTATATTTTTCCATCTTCTAAGATCTTCTTCAATTTCTCTCTTTAGGGTTCTGTAGTTTTCATTGTATAAGTCTTTTACCTCTTTTGTTAGGTTGATTCCCAAGTATTTTATTATTTTTGAGGATATTGTGAATGGAGTGGTTGTCCTCATTTCCATTTCAGAGGGTTTGTCGCTGATATACAGGAATGCCTTTGATTTATACGTGTTGATTTTATATCCTGCCACTTTGCTGAATTCATTTATTAGCTCTAATAGTTTCTTTGTAGACCCTTTTGGGTCTGCTAGGTATAGAATCATGTCATCTGCAAATAGTGATAATTTAAGTTCTTCTTTTCCTATTTTTATGCCTTTAATTTCTTTCGTCTAATTGCTCTGGCCAGTGTTTCGAGAACTATGTTGAACAGAACTGGTGAGAGAGGGCATCCCTGTCTTGTTCCAGATTTTAGAGGGAATGCCTTCAATTTTTCTCCATTCAGAATGATGCTAGCCTGGGGCTTAGCGTAGATTGCTTTTACAATGTTGAGGTGTGTTCCTGTTATCCCTATTTTTTCGAGAGTTTTGAACAAAAAGGGATGCTGTACTTTGTCGAATGCTTTTTCCGCATTTATCAAGATGATCATATGGTTCTTATTTTTAAGTCTATTGATGTGGTGAATAACATTTATTGATTTCCATATATTGAACCAGCCTTGCATCCCAGGGATGAATCCTACTTGATCATGGTGTACAATTTTTTTGATATGCTTTTGTATCCGATTCGCCAGAATTTTATTGAGGATTTTTGCGTCTAGGTTCATTAGAGATATAGGTCTGTAGTTTTCTTTCTTTGAAGTGTCTTTGTCGGGTTTAGGAATCAGGGTGATGTTGGCCTCGTAGAATGAATTTGGAAGTTCTCCCTCTTTTTCTATTTCCTGAAATAGCTTGAAAAGTATTGGTATTAGTTCCTCTTTAAAGGTTTTGTAAAACTCTGCTGTATACCCATCCGGTCCTGGGCTTTTCTTAGTTGGTAATCTTTTGATGGTTTCTTCTATTTCCTCAATTGATATTGGTCTGTTTAGGTTGTCTATATCCTCCTGTCTCAATCTGGGCAGATCATATGACTTAAGAAATTTATCTATGCCTTCACTATCTTCTATTTTATTGGAGTATATGGATTCAAAATAATTTCTGATTATCTTCTGTATTTCTGAAGTGTCTGTTGTGATATTGCCTTTTTCATCCTGTATGCTAGTAAATTGAATTCTCTCACTTCTTCTCTTCGTTAGCATGGCTAAGGGTCTGTCGATCTTATTTATTTTTTCAAAGAACCAACTTTTAGTTTTATCAATTTTTTCAATTGTTTCTTTTGTTTCGATTTCATTAATTTCAGCTCTGATTTTAATTATTTCTTGCCTTCTACTTCTTTTGCTGTTATTTTGCTCTTCTTTTTCTAGGATTTTAGATGAAGTATGAGATCATTTATTTGTTGGTTTTTTCTTTTTTTAAGGAATGAACTCCATGCAATGAATTTTCCTCTTAGAACTGCTTTCAATGTGTCCCATAGATTCCGATATGTTGTGTCTGTGTTTTCATTTATCTCTAAGAATTTTTTAATGTCCTCCTTAATGTCTTCTATAACCCATTGATCATTCAGTAACCTATTGTTCATTCTCCAAGTGATGCATGATTTTTCCTTCCTTCTTTTATCGTTGATTTTCAGTTTCATTCCATTATGGTCAGATAAGTTGCATGGTATTATCTCTACTCCTTTATATTGTCTAAGAGTTGCCCTGTGACATAATATATGATCTATTTTTGAGAAGAATCCATGTGCTGCTGAGAAAAAAGTGTAACTGCTTGATGTTGGGTGGTATATTCTATATATGTCAATTAAGTCTAGGTTGTTAATTGTGTTATTGAGTTCTATAGTTTCCTTATTCAACTTTTGTTTGGAAGATCTGTCCAGTCGTGAGAGAGGTGTGTTGAAGTCTCCCATGATTATTGTATGGTGGTCTATTAGACTCTTGAACTTGAGAAGAGTTTGTTTGATTAACATAGCTGCACCATTTTTGGGGGCATATATATTTATGATTGTTATGTCTTGTTGGTGTATGGTTCCCTTGAGCAGAATGTAGTGTCCCTCTTTATCCCTTTTGATTAACTTTGGCTTGAAATCTATTTTATTTGATATGAGTATGGACACTCCTGCTTGTTTCTGAAGTCCATATGAGTGATATGATTTTTCCCAACCTTTCACCTTCAGTCAATGTATATCTTTTCCTATCAAATGCGTCTCCTGTAGGCAGCACATTGTTGGGTCATGTTTTGTGATCCGTTCTACTAGCCTGTGTCTCTTAATTGGTGAGTTTAAGCCATTAACATTTAGGGTTATTTTTGAGATATGGGTTATCCTTCCAGCCATATTTGTTTATTTATGTTACTGAATATGGCTTGTTTTCCTCTTTGATTATTTTCCCCCCTTTACTGTCCTACCTCCCACTGTTGGTTTTCATTGTTATTTTCCATTTCCTCTTCCTGTAATGTTTTGCTGAGGATTTTTTGGAGAGATGGTTTTCTAGCTGCAAATTCTTTTAACTTTTGTTTATCGTGGAAGGTTTTAATTTCATCTTCCATCTTGAAGCTAAATTTTGCTGGATACACAATTCTTGGTTGGAACCCATTTTCTTTCAGTGTTTGAAATATGTTATTCCAGGATCTTCTAGCTTTCAAAGTCTGTGTTGAGAGATCAGCTGTTATCCTGATTGGTTTACCCCTAAATGTAATCTGCTTCCTTTCTCTTGTAGCTTTTAAAATTCTCTCATTCTGTATGTTGGGCATCTTCATTATAATGTGTCTAGGTGTGGATCTCTTATGATTATGCACATTCGGCGTCCTGTAGGCTTCTAGGATTTGGGATTCTGTCTCATTCTTCAAGTCTGGGAAGTTTTCTCGAATTATTTCATTGAATAGATTGCTCATTCCTTTGGTTTGGAACTCTGTGCCTTCCTGTATCCCAATGACTCTTAAGTTTGGTCCTTTAATGTTATCCCATAGTTCTTGGATGTTCTGCTCATGGTTTCTTAACAGTCTTGCTGAGCTGTCTATGTTCTTTTCAATTTGAAATACTTTGTCTTCATTGTCTGATGTTCTATCTTCTAAGTGTTTTACTCTGCTGGTAGTATTCTCAATTGAGTTTTTAAGTTGGTTTATTGCTTCCTGCCTTTCTAGGATTTCTGTTTGTTTGTTTTTTATAACCTCTATCTCCCTGTATAGTTGATCTTTTGCTTCCTGGATTTGTTTATGTATTTCATTGTTGAAGAGATATTTCATTGTCTGATTTTGCTGTCTAATGTCTTCCTTGAGACTCCAGATCATCTGAAGCATGTATCTCCTGAATTCTTTATCTGACATTCCATCTGCTGCAGATATTACCTCTTCTAATGTTGAGTTGACCTGCATTGCTTGTGGTCCTTTCTTTCCTTGTCTCTTCATACTGTTCACATTTCTTTCTGCTTACTGAGACTGTTGTGTTATTGAATTTTCCCCCTATATATTTGTATTACTCTTGTATAGTTGCAAAGTCTCCTGCGCAGGCGCGGGCAGGGGCTCTGCTCCTCCTCCAATTGGGGCACTCTGCCTACCACATCGGCAGGCCACTGGGCCTGTTCTGCTGGTTGGTAGCAGGTGTGCCTACCTTGCAGGCACATGGGGAGGCTCTGCCACTCCCAGGTTGCTGGGCCTGACCTGCTGGTGGTTTGCAGGTCCGGCTACCTTGCGGGCGCGGGGGGAGGGTGCACACCTATTTGTATTTAGACAGTTATGCGAAATGGAGCATGTAATGCTTGGGATGAAAGTTGGGGGGAAGGGGAAGGTAGGTGCTCTTGAAAAGAAAGAAGGAGAGGGAGATAGATAGCATAGAGGAGAATGGAAAGAGCACTAAAACTTGGAAGGGGAGAGAGAGAGGGTAAAGGGAGAGAAAAAATTAAAATGGAATAGGAAATAAAATTAGGTCTTAGAGATCCATTTTCTTCGCTTCCCGTAGGCAAAGCTGTGCCCTCCGGGCTGAGTTTTGTCCTCAATGTGTCAACAGCAATCCTTGTAAGGCGGTTCCTGGGAGTCTCTCAATCCTGTTGGTCCAGAGCCATTTCACTTCTACGGCCCCTCCTCCCCTTCCTCCTGCCAGCCAGCCAGGTCCTGCTCACCGGAGGCAGTTCCCCAAGGATTTGGTTACACTTTCAGCCCCACCGAGTGCTCTATTTCCCTAACTACTGAGTACTCTCGCTGTCATTCATCTAAGCCCCAGTGCTGTGGAGCTGTGGTCTGGGAGTCAATTGTTTAATTTTTCCGTACCCCTTTGGTGGGCACACCTTCAGAATCTGGCAGCTAAGACCATTGGTGTCGCTGCTGGTGGTAATAGGAGTTGGGGGTCGAGGATCCCCTCTACTTCCCTCAGCCCCTACAGTCACAACCACACTGCTGGCAGTAGGAGGAGTTGGGGGTCTGGAGTGTCCTCTGTTTCCCTCCGCCCCTACTGTCACACCCTCTCAGTTCATGGTGGGGGATTTGGGGGTGGGGAGTCTTCTCTGCTTCCCTCTGCCCCTACCGTCACACCCTTCCAGTTCGCGGTTGGGGGATTTGGGGGTGGGGAGTCTTCTCTGCTTCCCTCTTCCCCTACAGTCACGCCCTAGTCACTGGCAGTAGGGGGAGTTGGGGGTCAAGGGTTCTTTGGCCCGTACAGTCACGCCCACGGAGAGATTTTGAAGTTTCCCCGTTGTTTGTATCTGGTGTGGGTGGGAGTCACACACCTGCTAAAGTAGATTCCGCTGGGAAGGAATCTCTTTGGCCGAACTTTGGTGACTTCCCCTCTCTGCTATGGTGGGCCCCTGGCTCCTTGCTGGAGTGTCCGAAGGGAGGGGTGGAACTGGCTTGTCTCTGGTCTGACACAATCTCTGGTTTTAGTTCCCAGTTCGCTATTTCATAAAGGGTTGATTAGATTCCCTTCACGCTGTCTCAGGGTGGGGAGCCGTTCACCGGGTGGGCGGGGCTGTTAGTAGAGCCGGGAGGGCACGGGCTGTCTGCTGGGCCAGGCAGGGACACTTCTTGCTGTGCCGGGCTGCCGGGGGCTGCCTGTAGAGCCGGGCAGCTGCGGCCGCGTGGCTAAGATCCAGGCGGGCGGGGTGGCCGTTCGCTGAGCGAGAGCGGGGCCTCCCGGAATGGTGGGATGGCGGGTGCCATCTGCGGGTTCGGGCGGGCCACGCTGCTCGGGGCCGCCAACCGCTTTCTGAAGCGGCTGTTGGCCGCGGGGTTGTACCCCTGCACCCGCCGGGGGGCCGCCTTTAGAGCCGGGCAGCTGCGGCCGCGTGGGTACGAGCCTGGTAGGCGTGGTGGCCATTCGCAGAGCGAGAGCAGGGCCTCCCCAGGACGGCGGGATGGCGGGTGCCGTCTGTGGGTTCGGGCGGGCCACGCCGCTCTGGGCTGCCGGCCGCTTGCAGAAGCGGCTGGTGGCTGCAGGTCTGGACCTCCGCGCCCGAGTGGCCGGCCAAGATCCACTTGTCTGGGACAAACTGACACTTCTAATAAACCTACCAATTCCCGGCAGGTCCCCTCGTAATGGAATTTTGCTAGAAGTTCCTCAGTAGGTAGACTGCCGCTGTTCCAATGGGTCTTTCTGATCCCGTTAATGTGGAGAAATTGGAATCGTTGCTTCCTCGCCGGCGGCCATGTTGGATCCCCCGCCTCTAGGCCTTTTAAAAAAGTGTATTTTGAGACAGGGTCTCACTAGTTTGATCAGGCTGAACTTGACCTTGGGATCCTTTCTGTCTCATTCTCTTGAGTTGCTGGAATTACAGGAATGGCACCTATGTTCTTGACCATATTAGTCATAATTTTATTAGTTCTTTTTAGTTATATATAACAAAAGGATTTATATTGATATAATTATAAAAGTACATAATATAATTTACTCTAATTCAGTCCCCAGTACTTCCCCTTTCCCTCCTTCTTCCCTCCCCCTGTTCTAAAGTCTATGACTGATAATAATGTCAATATAGAAATCTTTTATGGGTATATTTATTCGCTCATTTTTTTCTGTTGTTTTGCAAATATTTAGTCCTACCCTCTAAAAGGCTTGAAATTTACTGATTAACCATCAATATTTTCAAAATATAACAATTATGTAAGGATTTGACTGTAGTTATCTCCCTCCAGAGAGCATTTTTATTTGATGTGGTAAGTACTTTTCAAAAGTAAAGACCATCTTTAATCTGGCCTGGAATTGATCTCCTTCCAAACTTACATTAAGTCTTTGGGAGAGCTGTTTCCTTTCAGATTTACAGTTAACCAGCACTACACAGTGGAAATATAATGTGAGTCACATAGGTCTTTTTGAATTATATAATAGCCCATTTCCAAAAGAAAAAAGAAAAGCATTTGTATTATTATGATTCACCCAACCTCCACAACATTACTCCTTCAACATGTTATCAATGTAAAATTTGTTAATCTGATGCTTAATATTCTTTTTTTACTTTTTTTTTTCTTTATGCCCAAAGGGTTAAAAAATCTGGCGTGATGTTTATACTTCCAATGTATCTCAATTTGGAAAAGCCACATTTCACAAGCTCAATAGCTACATCTAGCCTGTGACAGCCACATAAACAATGCAACTTTCTCCAAAGTTGTAGCCTTTGATGGTCCTAACTGGAACTTTGATGTGTTTATCATGGCCCCTTCTCCCTACCAGTCCTTGATTCCCAATTTCTTCTTCTTTCCTTCATGAAGACTCCATTATCTCTGCTTGACTTCCCATATTTTTAACTGCTACTTTGTGTTTGGCATCTGATACATCAACAAATGACCTAAAAGAGAACATTGAGCAAAATATCAAGTTCACCTAAACATACTTCATTTCTTCAGACATATTGGCCTCTCAGGTTCTGGCTGCCTAGATGACATGGAACTCTTATCTTCTGGGTCCTGTAAAACTGATAAAAACTCATTTCAGAGTCCTCTCCTCTCACTTGCTACCCTCCACTTAACTTTATAGCCCTTTGGATCTGTCACTTGATGATTGGCAATTAACTAGTGGCAAAGCAACACACAGTGTCAGGCTCCACTCTGTACATGTCCCTCAACTGGATCCTGTGTTCAAGTTCTGTCTGCATTGGTAGCTTTCCAAAACATTACCAGATTTTGAGTTGATTTTTTTTGAGTTCTTATTTTTTTTTTATTTTTAGTACAATTTAGTGTGTACCCAAGGTAATATTTTACTAAGTCCCAAGTTTTATTCCACTCTGAATTGATCTCCTTCAAAACTTACATTAAGTCTTTGGGAGAGCTGTGACAATTTTTGTCCTTTTACTGTATATATAAAAGAGATCTAAATATATCATGTCAAGAAAGTAAAAAAAAAACACAACATTTAGAAATATGGTAGGCACTACTTTCATCAGTCTCTGTACCTTGAAAAATTATGATTCTATAATTTTTCCTTGAAAAAGGCAGATGTTCCAAGTATAAACTACATAGTTATCAGAGTATGCCATTGGACCAGTGTTTATCAGATCATACTCTTTGAAGAGATAGATGTAAAATTCAATAGCTCACTGGTCAAATGGAAATAAGCGAATTGCAGAGCACAAGTCGCATGTTTTTTTTTTTATTATTGTTAAGAATGACATGTCATCTTATTCTACCTTTGTTGAAGTAGAAACAATTTATCATCTACCAAAAGCCTTGAGCTAAAGGAAATTAGCAAAGATCAACTCAAAACTGAAGAAAAACATAGAAAGTCAATTTCAGTGATCAATTTCCAGAATCCCTAAAGGACATATCAAGAAAAAATATATTTTAATCTCTAAAATAAGGACAAATTATTTATTGACAGTATCTTTAGGCAGAAAGAATCTTGGTATTCTTTAGGACTTGATATCTGTTATAAAGAGTGAAAAATTACATTTCATCAATAGATGAGTTAACAGAGTATTTTAAAAACATAGGAGCAATTTGAAAATTCAGGGAGGGCTCATCTGGGATTAAAATATGTCAACAGGCTAGTATAAGAAAACATTTGAATTTTCTTATTTATTGCACTAATACCAATTTGTAGACTCAGGAATAACTCCCTAGACTGGGTGTAAGTAGCTATTTATATTCTTTAATTTCCCTTCTAATTTACTTAACAGCCTATACATCCATGTATTGCTTCATTGTAGGATTGATTTTGCTTGTATCATTTGGCTGTCCAATCCCTAACACACTAAAAACAACTGATGGCTTATTCCACTTTCTTTCATTCTCCTGATCTGAAGAACCTTGTAGGTAAGTTCACTCAGCACCAAAAGTGAAGGCCCTGACAATGAAGCCTTCATATTGATAGATGTGCTGTGCTCAAGAGTTATTGAGCCATGTGTTCAGAGAGAGAGAGAGAGAGAAGAGCAGATATGTGCAGAGAGACAAAGGCATGGATCCCTCCAACTTTGCCGATTGTGTCCCCCCATACAATGACTATTGTTCTTGTGATGAGTTACATATTATTTAACAGTGTTCAAAGATCACCTACATTTCTGTTCAACCTCATCTAACATGTCCTTTCTCACTACCCTGACTCTATTTGATTCCTTTGAATTTCTCAACTGCATTAAATGTTCATTCTACCGTCAAATTCATGAATACTGTTCTTTATAATTCCCCAATCTCTTCAAAACATAAGTCATATACCTCCCTATATCTCTAGCTTCAAGTGCATTTCTCAGACCCTTTGCATCACATCTGAATGTTCTTGCTGTTATATTTGCAATTACTTAATGTTTGTGTTCAATGGTCAGTGGGGTCATGGATCTGTACGAGGTAGTGTTTTATTCCTAGTGCTTTCTGCCATGCTTGTGTCAAAATATATTAACTTTTTACAAGAAACCTTTTCTGATTTAAAAATAAATTGTGGTACAAAGGTGTATTCAGAATTTTAATGCAAAAAAATAAGAGAGCTCATGTATAATGGCAAAAAAAATTCTAAAAATCAAATAAATAAATAAATAAATAAGCATACTCAGAAATCTAGAGCTGGTATTTTTAGAAATCACCTTATATAATCCCTTCAATTTTCTCCAAAGAAAACTGAGATCTAGAGAGTACCAGTTATTAGTGTAGAGTTGATATTTAATGATTATAAAAATAATGACAAGCCATCTCAATCAACAGCAGACTAGACCATAATGTAAAAATCCCCTTTTCCACTACAAATGCACTTAGTGATTCTCTGCAAAGGTACAGCAACATGCCAATGATAAAATACTCTACTTTGTAGAGGAGTTGCTTTTCTCAATGGAATCTTAATAATACTATAAGAGTGCCACTCTAATATATGCATATGTAGGAATTTTATTTTTTTTGTTTTTGTTGTTTTGGTAATGAAGACATTAGAATACTTAAGAAGTTTTAGCTGCAGGTATAGAAAATCTAACAAAAAGCGATTTACATTATAATGCCTTTCATGTGTCACTTTACAGTACAGAGGTAGGGCAGTTTCAGATAAAATTCCGTGTCTCAATGATGTTATCCATAAACTAGCTTGTTTTCATCTTTCTGCTTCGAAGGTCTTGACATTCGGACTTTGTCATGGATTATAGCAGTTTCCTTTTATCCACAGGAGATATGTTTCAAGACCCCCAGTGGACACCTGTAACTATGGATAATACCTATCTCTACACATACTATATTCTTTCCATACATATACATCTTTGTTAACATTTAATTTATAAAGTAGGCAAGTAAGAGATTAACCACAACAATAATAGAACAATTATAATAATATACCTTAATGAAACTTATGTGAATGTGGTCTCGTTCTCTCTCTCTCACTTTCTTGCTGTCTTTCTTCTCTCTCATTATCTTACTATACCTTTTAACTTTTCACTTAAAGGAAATACTTTAAGACTTCTTTATGGTATATCTGAATTGCCACAATCACTACTTTTTGATATGGGGCCATTGTTAAGTAAAATAAGAGTTGCTTTAACAAAAGTTCCACAATAGAACTAGAGTGGACCTGATAACCAAGATAGCCACTAGGTGATTAGTGGACAAGGAGTATAGACAGGGTAGATATGCTAGACATGATTGATTCACTTGCCAGGCAGGATGGAGCAAGAGCACTCACGATTTCAACACCCTACTCAGAACATCACTTAATTTAAAACTTACAAGTTGTTTATTTACCAGAATTTGTATTTAATGTTTTCAGATCGTGATTGACCAAGAATAATCAAAACCATGAAAAGTAAAGCACAGATAAGGAAGAACTAATGAGTTTTTTCTGTTGTGGTAATGTAGCTGCAGTAGTTCCAGGCTTCATATTCTCATCTAAAATTCTCCAATACAGAAAAATAGGAAAAATTTATTGTGATGTTGATAGCAGGATAAATTTTTCATTAATATATGCTTAAATCTTATTGACCAGAGCTGTATTGTGAGTCCACTTCTGAACCAACCATTGGTGACAGGATCATAGAATCACTGGGGTTAACATAGACAAAATTTGCATGTTCTTCCTTGTTTGGAGAAGAGCCCAGTTCCCCTTGAGATAAATGCTACCAGGAAGAAGACAAGGTAGTGGAGTAATTAAGGGAAGTGTTTGATATATCAATTTTAGACATTTCAAAGATGACTGTAAAATAGATATTTAACATTGTAAACATCAATAATTTTTTACTTTTGTCAAATTTTATGCAAAGCTTTAATATCTTCCTCAAAAGTCTCAATAGCTAGTATAATACATCTACCTGGTAAACATTTTCTAAAATCAAGTATTATTTAATTATTCAGAACTCAAACAGTATCAAAGTGAAAATTAATGCAAGGTTTTTTTTTTTTTTTGTCATTACTTGCCTAACAGCTATTTCTGTGATTCTGTCTTTAAAAGAAGAAAGCCCAACTATTTATATGAAACTGATCAATATGAGGATACATTCAGAGGATCTGAGTGTATTTTGTCAGATGAAATTAGTATGCCAGGAGCTCAAATGTCATAAAGACAGAAGACTCAACTTCATGCAGGACTTATTAGCAGTCAGACTCAGCACATTGTCCTGTACAGACAGACACTGTCAATGCCAAGCATTCTCGATGCTATCTTAACGAATAGAGGAAGAACTCATTTTGAATCTGTAAGGTTTACCACCAAGTTGAATAATTACCATGACTATTGCAGAAAAAAAAAGCGCTCAAATTTTCCATGTTCCTTTCTCATATAAAAACCTTATTTTTCTCCCAAATCTTCCTCCTGACACCCAACCATTGTACTCCATATCAATACGTAGATAAAAATATTAATTTCCCCATATCTGTTCTATGAATGCTCATGTTTATTTGTAAGCATGCTAGTTCTCCTGGGCTGCAAGCTGCTTTAGGGAGGAAGACTCATGTCTGCTTATTCAATCCACATCACACTCAACACAGTGTCACCTGCAGAAAGGCGCTTGGTGATCGGTATCAGCAATCTAACAGTGAAAGGTAAAATGAAAATGAAATTCACACTTAAGTTAAATAAGCAGTGACTTTTCATTCAGAATGAGTGCACAGAAGACTTACAAAAACATATGATCTTACCAGTGCCTTTTCATGGATACCAATAGTGGGCATCAGGTTAAATGGGAAGAAAAGCAAATGAATACAAAAATATTATGATGACTTAGTAGTAACTTGAGTTTTTTATTATACAGTATGCATTATATAATTAAAATCATGTAATAGAATATTTTATTATATAATTATAAAATTGCTATAATATATATAAATTATTATAAATACTATTTTATAATAAAACTATAGATTTATGTTTTATTATAATAAAATCATATAATAGGATATATATATATATATATATATATATATATATATATATATATATATATCATAACACAAGTCTTAAAAATGTACTTGCATTAACTGGAATCAGAGGCCACAGAAACCTATTGTACTTAACAACTTTACAGGATATTAGACAGATCAAAGTCTTCATAGGAAGTCTGAAGGACAATCCGAAGGAAATAGCAGGAGCTGGGACACAGTGCAGGGAGCACTGATGTGGGGAGCACTGATGTGTGAGATACATAGACCAAGGCTCTGGACAGGAAGAGCTTTGATAGGAAACTCCTCAGGCTCCATTCCCTACCATCTCTGGAAGCTTAGTTTCTGGAATTGCAATACTCCTACCAGAACTTCTCAAACCCAGTTAAGTCATTTCTAAAATGTTCCTGTCTTCACTTCTTTCAACATATAATCTCAGGTAGCTGAACCTACAGCTAAAATGCCATTCCCACTTTAGTGCACTGATAAGAGAAAAGATAGGATCCTTTTCATTGCTGATATAAAATCCAAAGGAAACTGACACAATGATGAACTTGTCAAGGGCATATGGATGTTGAGAAGATAAGAGAATAGAAAAGGGCCACCATTGTCTGTCCCCTGTGAAAATACGTCTTCCAAAATTTATACTTTCATAAAGAAAAAAATAAATAAATACTCAAGACATGATGAACATGAAGCAATGAACATGATTATTCTTTTTCTAAAAGAAGAAAACTCAACATCAAAAGTTTCATCCAGCTCAAAAATCAGAATATATGAGATTTTCATTTCTCCTGTATAGTCACTATTCCATGTTGTAATTCTCCTCTCTTGAAAGTGTTAGGTTGCATATCCCAAATACAGTGATAAAGGAAAAAATAATAGATTGGAAATTAAGCTATATATATTCATATTTTTATATAAAAAGTATAAAGATCACTCCCCTCTTATCTACAGCTGCCTCTGAAAGCATAGATAATATTTTATGACTCTTTTTCTTCATTGCCCATTCTGCACACTCTACATTTAACCAGCACCCCAGCTGTTCAAGTAGGTGTTGATTAACCTAGTGAGTTATCCCAAACGTTAAGCCTTTGGCAGTCTTTCTAGTTTGTGATTTTTTTTTTCTTTCATCCACTTTTACTGCCCTAAAATGTTAGGATAAGAAAGTGCCCTGAGAGACTACATGGGATATACCCATAATCCTCCTGCTTCATCATAAAGTAATAACCCTACTTTTCCTTCACTGTAAGGGTCAATCACACTAGACAACACTAGAATTCCCATCATTTCCTTTTTTCCTAGAGTCATAAGAAACTGAAAATGTCTAGGTGGCAATATGAGTTTCCAGTTCAGTGGAAACACTGTTGTGTGCCTAGGTGGAAATATTTTCCCTGGTAGAGTAATACTACCTCTAAGCCAGCAGACTCCAGCTTACCAGAACAAGATGCAAAATAACTTAAAAGTTGACTTATAACTGTAACTGAAATTTGAAAAGTTCATTCTCAACAGTCTAACACCACAGGTATTACTGATTATGGCAAATATGTTGATGTTCATGAAATACATCAAAATATAGCAGTCCTTTCATGTTTATTTTCCTCTTCACTGTTCCATTAGAAGCAGTGCTGTGCAGAAATCTGTAACAATGTTGGAACAGTGAGTTCCCTAATAATATTCCTAACATATATTTGAAGGGCAAGGACAATGAATTCAAGTTTATTTTAAGTTATCTATGCTAGTGGGGCAGCGGGTAGTTGAAAACTCTATCTTAGAAGGGTTTCAATGTTATTATTCTGCTTATAGATACCTTGCTGGTGATACCTGATGCAACATATATCAAGATTTTAGTGTCACTCACTGGATGGTAAATTGAACATCATTAATGGAGAGCAGCCTGAATAGTCTTGGTGAGGGGGACGTTCGTGCTTTCAAACCCATCTTGAGTATCAAGCCTTATTCCATGGCCATGTGAACTACTTATACAATTAGCACAAGGGAAAGATACTTCCGGAAAACTACTACTGATTATTAAGAGACTTCCCTGCTGTGGGTGTGATCTTAGGCAAGCATTCCAAATAGTCTCACACTGTGATTTTTCAGAGAAACACATGGTTCTTCCTTAAACTCCTTTGTTATAGTTTTCCAATCTTATTCCTCCAGTACTCTGACAACATGGAGAAGCCATTAAGCCATCTCTTTATGTAGGTTCACTCTCTCAGAAAGGATACAGATTGCAGAACTTAAATTTCTTCTCCATCCTCTTTGAAGATCTACTCTGCTGATACCAGAACAGAGTCATACAAAAACTGCTTACATATATACATATGCATATAATTTTTCAGAAGTAAAACAGAAGTTTAAAAAAGCCAAGATGCTACATATTTGTATCCTCTGGGCCTACTTAGTCCTAGAAGTGTTGGAATCTCTGCTGTTTGATGATGATGAAGGGTTGACATGCCCAGCTCAATAAATGGGTAAATTATATAAAACCTTTTCATAATGGAAAGTTTGGTATAATTGACATGATCACATGATTATCATGATTAGAAAATTAATCACCATGAGAAATAAAAAGCAAAGCAAGAATCGTTTCTTGGAATTAATGTGTTTATTTGCTAAAGGAATGTGGATTTCTTCCAAAAAAGTATAAATTTCATCCTAGATGACTCTCTCTCTATATATAAAGGCTTGGATCTGCTGGGTTATAAAGGGCAAGGGTGGTAACCACCCTGAAATATAGCTCATTAGGTAACACTTATTTTGGGCTCCATTCATATTTGAAAAAGTATGTAATTAAGAAAGAGTATAAACTGGGTGCAGTGGCACACGCCTGTAATCCCAATGGCTGAGGAGGCTGAGGCAGGAGGATCAAGAGTTCAAAGCCAACCTCAGCAAAAGCAAGGTGCTAAGAAACTCAGTGAGATGTTGTCTCTAAATAAAATACAAAATAGGGCTGGATGAGTGCCCCAGAGTTCAATCCCTAGTACACACCCCCTCCCGAAAAAAAAAAGAAAGAGTATAACATTTATTTATGATATATTTTTTCTCTTTACTCTTTTGTGTTAGGAGACAAAAATATTCTTTGACATTCACTTTAAGGGAATAACTTGAAAAATTTCAGATTAATGAATCACTAGAAAAAGTTGCAAGTCTCTCTCTCTCTCTCTCTCTCTCTCTCTCTCTCTCTCTCTCTCCCTCCCTCCCTCTTTCCCCATCTATAGTCTTCATGTGTCCTATCAAGGCACTTAAAAACCTGCTAATTCTCTTCCAGGTGCTATTAATATGATAGTATCCATGCAGTAGACCACAAAATTTCTTAGGAATTACTAAATAGTCAAGAGTCATAGAAACTAATTTGAACACTGTTGAAATCATGTGGCAGGACACAGAGGGTATACTCCTACACCTCTTTGTTCAAAAAACATTCTGATATTTTTATTTCTGGGAGTGAAGGAAAGCATTCCTAAATCCACTGAAGTATACCAGGTGTTAGTAAGTATTCCCAGTCTCTCCAGCAGAGGTATCATATCTGGATCAGCAGTTACAGTTGGCATCAAATCTACTTCTTTTGAAAAAAGTTCATTTTCATTCCACAAGGTCCTACAATTCCTACACTTTTGCAACTAGAGGTATAAGTAGATTTAAATTTGGAACACCACTTCTTAAGTTTTGGATAGAAGTACTAATCTCTCTCTGAAGCAAATATTCCCCTAGGAATGGGACATTGCTGTTAGTTTACTGCATCATTAATAATCATTATATTCAAAGGACATAAATTTATCATAATACCATGATAAACTCTACTTTGTGGGTCATGAAAATGAGTAGAGATTTTACCAGCACCCATGTGTTTGTGTGGATATGCATGTGCATTTGAAATGCGGAATTTTAAATTTCAGATAATTACCATATAATTATGAAAGGAAACTATATTATTTATTATCTAATAACAGTGAGCCTCCATTCTAAGAAATGGATCAGATTAGAGTAGTATTCTAGTTCCTGCAGTAATTGTTTATTATTGAGTTACCATCCACTAGTCCACAAAAGGTATCACTATTTCCTTTTACCCTGTGGTGAATTTCTCCAATTCCTTTTGAAATATACTTGGAGGAAGTATCATGATATAAATGTAGATATTGCTACTGGGCCTAATCACAGTGCTATCTCCTCCTATTTCATTCTTGGAGCACTGAATCCAGAAACTAACATAGGTATTAGGATTAGGTCTAGTAGGATAACAAATACATTTCATGATTTCTCGGATCTGGCTTATTTTCACAAGACATAAAGTGGTCCTGTCCTAAATGGTACATATCATATAGGAAACTTGTTGCAACTCTGAATCAGCTTTGTCCTAGGGAATCTCATCATCATTGACCAGGGTCATAGACCTTTAAGATTTGAATTCCATCCTCTTCTTCTGACTCTGACTATTAAATGTAACTCTTTGGTTTTTGCTCCTTTGTGGTATCCATCAAAGTTAGCAAGCTGTGTTAGGCATATTCTCTTATAAGTATCTTGAATCCTAAACAAATTACCAACAAGCATGTTTCACAGATTCAAGTGCTCTTGTCACACAGTTTTCTCTTGAAGTCCTGGTAAAGAGTGTCTTCTAGTATTTCTCTGGGTAGAGTTAGGAAATGGTCTGAAGCAGCACATAATGAATGTACCCATCCTTTTAATCCCAATGTCTCTGTCTTCCTCCATGAACCATACTGAGAATTTTCTGGATTTTGACTAATTTCTTTCTTTTCAGTGCTGGCCATTGTTAGGTCTGGGTTTCAGATTTTAGGCATCCACCCAAGTCGACAATTAAAATAACACTCAAGGAATCCATTAAGCATACAGAAGCCATATCAATTAAATCAGCCCCCCAAAAAATGATACTTCAAGTTATAAATAAACTCAGAACTATTCCTATATATATTTCCTAGATTTTGTCAGTATGAAATAGTAAAACCATATGCATATACATACATAGGTATTTATGTATGTATGTGTAATATGTATATACATATAAACACACACTGATGTGAAAGCATCTTTCAGGCTTGATTTGTAATTTGTTCCAGAAACATTCTGTAATATACAGCTAGTTACATTTTCAAAGGCAAAAGCTTTCAGTGAAGCTCAGAGTCGGCTTAGGTAACCAAAACGTATCATTTGATTTTTAAGAAAAATGCCTTGGAGAGTCACTTAAAATGCTTCATGCAAGTGTGAAAGAATCTCAAGGAGAGAGTGGGCTGCTCTGGCTTACAAGGATGTCATGAGACCTCTGAATCTCCCCATACATCATCATTTAATCCTATTCTTTCTCAATCATTTTCCTATTGATCTAGAATCTGGTGAAGCTTTGAATTTAATGATATTATCATTCAGTGTCCTCCAACTCAAATAACTAAGTTCAGGGGTGACTGCATCATCTCTATGTAAAGATGAGATCAAATAAAGGATGAGTGCTTCCTCTGGTTCCCAAGATACGTTTAAGATCTCTGAATCTTCCCCCCATATCCTCATTCTCAGGGTTCTATTTTTTTCCAGATTATTTTTCTACCTTGCACAGAAAAGGCATGGGAAGGCTTTTTATTTAATAGATATTGTAGTTTAGCTTAATCATTAACCTCAGACTGGTTGCTTCCACTCTACAGAAGCAAGAGATGCAACTGAGAAAGTATCTGGGTTTTAGTTGGTGTCTTAAACAAAGTCGTCAGGATTTTATCCTGTCATTACCTTTCAGTTGTCACCTTGACACCCTCCTGTCTTTCATTGTTGGAAGAGGCAAAATGGATCCTCAAAATCTCACCTTCAGGAAGCACTTCATTTAAGGTGAGTATAAACAATCCCTGGTGGTATTCCCTTACACAATGCAGGTTGCTATATTCCCAATCTAAAAAACGATTTTGGCCCAAATCAGTCAAGATAAGCCATTCCAAATACCTGTACTTGCCATGTGTTCTATGGCTTACAACCCATTCTCTCTCCATCCTTCACCTTGCTTTTGCCCGTTTTTTCTAGCTGGTTTCTTTTTTGACTCCTGTTCTTCCTTCTTCTTCTATTTTTAAGAACTTGTGTGATCACATTGAGCCCATTAGATAATATAGCATGATTTCAATACTTTCAAGTCAGTTGACTATTACCTTATTTCTAACTTCGAACTCCCCCACAGAAATATTTACATTAGTATTTGATTGAATAACCAAGGAATGAAAATTTTGGGGACATCTTTGTAATTAGGCCTTCCACACTTCCACATGATACAGAACCCTAGCCAGAGTGTGCAACCAAGCTAACAAATTGCAGTGTGCCTTCTCTTCATATTCAAGTGACTAAACAGGAAATGGAGGTAGAAGTTTGAGTGTCTGTAATCTGAGGTGAATTCTTTATCTTTTACATATTCTAATACAATAGGCTTAACAATCAAAGAAAAAAAATAGGCTGCATTCTCAATGGATCTTCACCTAGGAAATAATGGCCATCATTAGAAGAAAAATTCCTTATTTTTTAACTACTAAATTTACATCATTTAAACATACTTCTATTAATGCTGATTAGCTAATTGAGGAACAATCTGCAAAAGTCTCTTGATTAACACTTAGATTCCTAAATGTCTACTTCCAATGAATAATTTATCATGTAAATGAAAACTTTTTAAAAAACCTATAACATAAATATTTGGCTGTTTTTCTACGCTTACTACTGACAATAAAATGTATGCACATTACACGATGGCAAGGCACTCTAGGAAAATAATTATTAGAATATGTTGCAATTTCTGTGGTAGAAAATTCTCATGATGCATACTCATTTAAATAGGTAAACTCATAAGTCATTTAAACAAAGTATGCAAAAATCTATAATCACTATTTTTCTTTATTAAAATGCTCATATTAGGCCTTTTACTGCTAAGTAAAAGTTAACATAGTTGGTACTTACTTTTGTGGTTAAAGAGGAAATCAGTAGGAATCTAGTGTTTTTAAACTAGAACAAGCCCTGCGGATGGCCTCCCGTGTCTGGTGCTTGCCTTCAAGAGTTGGCAAAAATAGGGGCCGGGGATGTGGCTCAAGCGGTGGCGCGCTCGCCTGGCATGCGTGAGGCCCGGGTTCGATCCTCAGCACCACATACCAACAAAGATGTTGTGTCCGCCGAGAACTAAAAAATAAATATTAAAAATTCTCTCTCTCTCTCCTCTCTCACTCTCTTTAAAAAAAAAGAGTTGGCAAAAATAGAATGGAGAGAATATATTATGAATCATTCCATGAGACCACTAATACTCTGATAAACACAGATAAAGATATCACAAGTAAAGAAGCTTCATGCTGATATATCTTATGACTATAGACACCAAAAAATCAGCAAAATGTATCCAATGTCATAATAAAAGTATTCTATACCATAACTTAGTATGATTTATCCCAGTAATCCAAAAATGGCTTAATATACAAAAATCAATATAAAATATCACAACAATAGAGTGAAAGAAATAAACCATATGGTCATTTTAGTTGATATAGAAAAAGCATTTAAAAACTCTTTCATGATAAAAACAATCAAGAAATTACAAAGAGAAGGGGATTTCATCAATCTGATAAGGAGCTCTAAAACAATGACAACTATTATCATACTTAATAGTGAAAGAATAAAATTTTTCCATCTAAGATCAGGAATGAGATAAGAATGACTCTTTTCATTATTTCTATTCAACATTGTGCTGAAAGCTAAAAATTCGGTTAGAAAAATGAAAATCATTCAAATTTGAATGGAAGTAAAACTATCTATTCACAGGTTGCAGGTGACATGATTTTATATGTAGAAAACCCCAAGGAATACACAAGACAGCTACTAGAACTAATAAATGCAATCAGAAATGTTTCAGGGTTCAAGATCAACAAAAGTCATTTGTGTTTCTATATATATGCAATGAACAATCTGAAAAGGAAATTAAGGAAGGAAGAGGATTTGCAAAAGTATCTGAAAAATAAAATACCTAGAAATAAATTTAAACACAAAGCATTCACAAAGCATTTCTAAAAGAAATTAAGAAAGACTTAGATAAAAGAAATGACATCTCATATTCATGCAGTAGGAGGCAAAACATTAATAAGATGGAAATACTCTGCAAGGTGATCAATAGATTCAAAATGTTTATCAAAATCTAACTATTTTTTCTCAGAAATGGGAAAGATAATTCTACATTACATATGGAATTTCAAAGAACCTTAAAATAGATTTTTAAAAATCTTGAAAAAGAGAACAAACTTGAAAGACTCATATTTTTCAATCTGAAAATGACCACAAATTCACAAAAAATCAAAACAGCTAGTTATTGGCAAGGTTAGATGTATGGATCAATGGAACAGAATAGAGTCCAGAAAAAAAAATATACATCTATGGTCAACTCATTATGGTCAAGCCCAGCAACATGGGAGGCTAAGGCAGGAGGATTGCAAGTTCAAAGCCTGTCTAAACAATTTAGCAAGGACATAAGCAATCTAGCAAGACCTGACTCAAAATTTAAAATGAATAAAGTCTGAGGATTTATCTCAGGGATAAAGCACCCCTAGGTTCCATATTCAATACCAAAGAAGAAGGAGGAGGAGGAGGAAAACAACATTGTGTTATTGTCAGGAACAAAAAATGGTGAAATTGCTGTGGAAAACAGTTTGTCAGTTTATCAAAAAGTTAAATATAGAATTACTGTAAGATCCAAAATTTCCACTCTACTAATACTCAAGAAAGAATTGAAAATAAATGTTCACCTGAAACTTGTACCTTGAACCAAATACCCCATGTTAAATGGATTTCGCTGTTGACATTGCATGTAAGGTGACCTTGCTCAAGGACCAAGGCGGATCCGGGTTTAGAGCTGATCAGGTTTGAGGAAGTATCCCGGTCCTTGGGTTTAGGGCGTTCCTGGTTTAAGACAATAGGGGTTTTAGGGAAGTTGGAGGTTGAAGATTATTGCTGCCGGGATTAGGGTGTTCCTACTGCTTGTTCCCATTGAGTTCTCGTGAGATTCAAAGGATATTGGAAAAAAAGCCTCGTGGAATAGGTGAATTGGGCGGAGGAGAACTGGGATTGCCCCAGAACGTGTGTAGAGGCCGGTGTGAGTTCGGGAATAAAGATTGCTGTTTGAATCTACAAAGCTGTGTGGTGGCTCGTGATTCTGTGCCAAGCGAAGACATTGGCATCATCCTACTTGCCACTCTAAATAGGTGAGATCTTTTAACACATGGTAAGTATTTTATTATCCCCACTATATTTACAAAGTCATTGGTTCTTTAAAATGTAAATTATTTGGCCAAGTACATGCAATTGTTCAGTAATGCATCAATGATATCCGTGTCAAGGTGGTGCAAAATTCATTTTTGCTCTTTCTGCCATGCTTCTGTCTCTCTCCAAGGTACATATCAGCTTTCCCAGGTAGATGTGCCTTCAACTTTTATCTCCCACAGTAAGCCTTCTCTTTTCTTATTAACTCACATTAGAACTGTCTCTAAGCTTCTACACAAACATAAGTAATTCTCTCTTTTGTTGACAACTACTAAAATTTCAAATTTCCCAGTTAGATTGGTGAACTGCATTTTATTGTACAATTTGATTTTCAGAGCTTTAACAAATGGAATCTTTTTTTCTGATCTGAACCTTTTCTTCCTGAGGGAAAAAAAGGAGAGATATTTCTATTTGGCAACGCCCCTATCATTTGGGTGGAAAAAAATTAGACTTCAGTTTTTCAGATTACAGTGGGATCAGAATATATATTGATACTAACCATTCTCAAGTAAAATTCATTACTTAATTAAATACTTTAGACAATACTTACAATCATTCAATGTACCTGAAAGAAAGGAGAATCTAAAGACACAAATGACAAAGGAAACAAATCAGGGAGAAAAGGTAGAAACAAAGAAATCTATTACATTGAAGACATACAAAGCTACCACAACTTCAGTGACAATGAGTGACTGCAGACAATACCCCAGAACTATTGACTGAGAGAATCAACATGAATCTTGAACAGTTCTTACTCACATAGAAAGTTTAAACTAAGAAAAAATAACCATGTAAGATAATTGGTAAAGCAACATGTCTGACCTATGATTGGAATATAAAAGAACCCAGCAACATCAATGACGGGACCAATGCACAGTCTTCATATGGGATTAGGGATTGAATTTAAAACTCCAAACAAAGAATTATAATTTTAAATGAACCAAAGTTCTACTGTCATTGGACACCAATCACAAACTAGCATAATTTTTTCCTGGAAGTATGTATCCTCAAACCAGGTGACAAAAACTCATAGAGTGGGTTCAAAACAAAATCCAGATAATGCAAAAAAAAAAAAAAAAAACCCACAAACCACCATAAATGAGGGACAGCTGAAATATTCATGAACAAAATTAGTTCAGTAATGACTTTAGCTATTGAGATTACTGGAGATATAATTTAAAGTGAGTACACTTAGCACATTTTTAGATGAGGGAAAACCCCACGCATTTGGAGCAAATAATTTACTATCAAAATACAACCAAGCAGTGGCTGGGATTGTGACTCAGTGGTAGAGCACTCACCTAGCACAGGCAGGACCGGGGTTTGATCCTCTGCACCACATAAAAATAAAGGCATTGTGTTGTGTTCATCTACACCTAAAGAATAAATATATATTTTAAAAAAATTATGACCAAGCAGATTTAAAAAAGAAAGAAAATTTCCAGAAATGACTAACATAATAATTGAAATTAGAAATTTAATGACTGGTTTATACCTTAGTTAATAAACAATAAATGAGGAAAATACTGACTTAGGAGATTGATCTGAAGAAATTTCCAATAATTTCTGCTTGCAGAGGCAGAAATACTGAACTGAGATTAAAGAGATATGGAGGATAGAATCAAATAAATGTGTCTAAAAGAAAGTAAATTATGGTATTTGTTGGCAAATGAATGGAGATAGAGAATATCATGCTAAGAAAAATAAGCCAATTCCAAAGAATCAAAGGCCAAATGTTTTCTCTGATCTGTGGATGGTAATTCACAATAAGGTGGGAGTTGCTAGGGAAGAATGGAGGTACTTTGGATTGGGCAGAGGGGAGTGAAGGGAGGGGAGGGTTTATGAGTATAGGCAGCTTAATAGAATCAATCAGACTTACAAACCTATATGCACCACTTCAACCAGACCACCATACCTCTACCTGACACCACCACATTGTGTACATTCTAAAATATACAAAGGAGACCTCATAACAGATTTGAGAGCACTGGGTAAATTTAGCCTTTCTTCAGGAGAGCACAAAAAACCTACAGCCTCTATCAGGGAGTAACGTGACTGCTAAGTCACAGACAATTAGGGACCCTCCTCTCTGACCCAACAAAAAGCTAATAGACGCCTGAGTACACAAAAGTTCTTAGGGGGCCTTCTAAAATTTTATACAAGGTCTGATAGTGTGATCACCACCTCCACACCCAGGAAAACTTAGAGGTAAAGCCAAGGAATAGTGGGAATCTTCTAAAGGCCCCAAATCCTCATGAAATCCAAATCAGTTAAGACTCAGTAAGAAATATTCCCACCTCAAACAGCTCATCCCAGAATATCATAAACAAGTCTAATATCAGATTTGATCTTACAGATATCATTTTTCATATTAAATCTATAGATTTTTCCCTTATTATTTGATGTTCCAGCTCTTAACCCAATTGAATGCATTTCTTCTAATATTGCAAATCATTAATTGAAATTATTCTTTTTTTCCTAGTTCAGATTTACACTTGTTCCTCTTAGTTTCTCTTTTTCCTCTTGCATTACTTGCTGCTGTCTAAAATCCCCCCATTTTCTTATCTCATATGTTTTTCTCTTTTTGTCTGTTTTTTTTCTTTTTATTTTTCCATTTCAACACCTATGTGGGTTGATAGTAATTTTACTATCATTAAAAACAAACAACAATCTATTCAAGAACATTACTTCAATTTTATAAGTGGATTAGAGGAATTATAGAGAAATTTTTATTAAGGTTTATTAGTACATGACTTTGTTCTGAAGTGATTGTAGTAAATAGGGCATAGTATCGCCTCTCAAAGTGGGCACAGCAGAGTATAAACATTGAGTGGGAATATCAATACTTTGATGTTTGACCATCTAGGGACCTTTAAGAGAAAAATCCTCACTAAATAGTTCTTGCATAAAAGTAGAAGATACAATTATCTCAGCAGATGGGTAGAAATACAAACAATATTAAAAAGCAAGGAAACAAATAACCCTAAATATTCCACAATACTCGATTACTGACCCTTTTGACACCACAGTGGAGGAAATATCAGAAAAGAATTTAGAAAGTTCATAGTTAAAATGATCAATAAACTAAAAGAAGAACTAAGAATGAATGACTACAGAAAGTACAGGTCAATAAATAAAATTTAAAATACAGTTTAAATAATTAATAATAGACTACACCACATAGAAAACAAATATTCAAGTCTTGAAGACAAGAACACATTCAGCAATAAAGAAAGGATGATAAAAGACCATGATTGAAATATGCAAGAAGTCTGGTATAATATGAAGAGACAAAATAGAAGAAGCATTGACTCAGAAAAAGGCATTGAAATACAAACTGAAGAAATGTACAACCACTGTAGTTAAATAATTTTCAGAAATTTTTGAAAACTTTTAGAATGAGAAGAAAATCTAAATACAGGATGCATTTAGAACACTAAGTAGAAAAGAACAAAAAAGATTCTCTCCAAAGTATATTATAATTAAAATTACTAATATACAGAACAAGAATAAAATTCTAAAACCCACAAAACATCTACAGTTCACATTTAGAAATAAGCCAATTAGACTTTCTTTGATCTCTCAGTCCAGACTCTGGAAGACTCTAATATATTCCAAGACCTGAAAGATCCCAGTTGTTACCCAAGCTTGCTATGTGCAGAATTGGAGATGAAATGAAAACCCTCAAAGATAATCAGAAACAAAAAAAAAAAAAAACACCACTAATAAGTCAGCACTACATACAACACTTAATTAATATTACACACAAAAAGAAACAATTAGAGCCAAAAATGGTTGAAGATTATTATGATTTAAATATGAGGTGTTCGCCAAAATGTTATGTGTGAAACCATGGAGGAAGCTTTAGAAGTGAAATGATTGGGTTATGAATCCTCTAGTAGTGATTACCTAAATTGCAACTGAAGGTAGGATGTGGGTGGAGGTAATAGGTCATTGGGTGTATGACTTTGAGATATATATTTTGTATCTGGTGAGTTCAATTCTCTCTCTCTCTCTCTCTCTCTCTCTCTCTCTCTCTCTCTCTCTCTCTCCCTTCCTCTCTTTCTCCTTCCTGATCATCATGTCTTGAGCCACTTTCCTTCACCACACTCTTCCACCATGATATTCTGCCTCACTTGAGCCCTGAGGAATGATGTTGGCTGCCTATGGACTGAAATCTCAGACACCATGAACCACAAGTTAACTTTTTCTCTTCTAAAATTGTCTTGTCAGCTCTTTTGGTCTGAGAAGTGAAACAACTGACTAAAAGAAATATCAATAGAATAGCCATTTGAAATGCAACTGAGTCTGAATTAAACCTTAGAAATAAATCAAATGGTGGGGAATGAAAATCATCTTCCTATAATGATATAGAATATAGTCACAATTTTTCACTTAAAAGACATAAAGTGTCAGAGTGAATTTTTAAAAAGACCCAACCATATGCTATTTACAAGAGAGTCAGGCAAAGATATACATAAGCAGAGGGTGAGAAAATGTAAAATAAAATACCACGTTAACAGAGACCAAAAGAAAGGAAGGGTTGCTACTTTCACATGTGACAAAGTAGACGTCAAAGAAAAACTAATATGGAGAGACAAAGAAAATCACTTTATAGCAGTTAAGGGACAATTCAACAAGTTATAATGATTGTAAATATTTATGCCCCCAATAGAGGTTCACTTACCTACATAAAACACACTCTCATCGATATAAACATTCAGATTGTAATACAATAATACTAGAGCTCACCACATCTGTCTCACCAATATATCAGTCATCTAGACAAAAATTAAGTAGAGAATTTTCAAACCTAAAAATTGTACTAATAAAATGGACCTAACAGACATTTATACAATATTTAATACATCAACAACAAAATTCATTTTCTCCTCATCTCCGCATGAAACCTTTTTCAAAACTGACCATATTTTAGGACACAAGTAAGTCTTAGCAAATTTTTTTAAAAAAAATCTAGGGCTGGGGATGTAGCTCAAGCGGTAGTGCGCATGCCTGGCTTGCACAGGGTGCTGGGTTCGATCCTCAGCATTACATAAAAATAAAGATGTTGTGTCCACTGAAAACTAAAAAATAAATATTAAAAAATTCTCTCTATCTCTCTCTTAAAAAAAATGTAGATAATTCCTTTTGTCATATCAGATCATAATGGAATGATATTAGCAATCAAATAAGATAAAAATAGAAACTATTTTAAAACATGGAGATTGAGTAAAACACTTTTGCATGAGGAATGTGTCATAGAAGAAATAAGAAAGAAAAAATTGTTATAAACAAATGAGAACGGAGATAGAATATTTCAAAATCTCTGAAACTTTGTGAAGACAGTTCTAAAAGAACAGTTTATAGGACTGTGTGTCTGCATAAAAAAAATTAAACCAGAAAGATCCCAAGTAAGTAATTTAATATTATATCTCAATGCCCTAGAAAAGCAAGAACAAACTAGTTCCACAATCAAGAGAAGATAGGAAATATTAAGATCACATCCAAACTTAATGAAATTTATAATTAAAAAAATATGTAAGGAGCAATACAGCAAAAAGATATTTCTTTAAAACAGCTAACAAGATTGATAAACCCTTAGTCAAACTAACCAAAAGTAGATCAACAAAAATGGAAATGAAAAATAAGACATTGCCACTAACATTTTGGAAATCCAGATGGATCATTAGAAACTATTTTATAAATTTATATTCCAATAAATTAGAAAATCTAGAAAACCTAAATACCTATGAAATAATTTGAGCCAAGTAGACATAGAAAACCTAAACAGACCAATATCAAGGAATGAGATTAAAGCAACAATTAAAAACCTTCCAACAAAGAAAGCCCCAAACCATATGGATTCATATCTGAGTTCTACCAGACCTTCAAAGAACTAATGCCAGTCCTTGTTAAATTATTTCAGTTAAAGACATAACGAGGAAAGAAAACTAAACACCATTATCCTTGATAAATGTAGATGCAAACACCCTTGGTAAAACATTACCAATCCTCATTCAAAATCATGTTAAGAAGATCCTGCACCATGATAAGGCTGGTTTCATCCTATGGATGCAAGATTCATTTAATATATGCAAATCAATAAATTTATTTCACCACATAAGTAGAATTAAGAACAAAAGTCACATGGTCCCTGTAGCATGCTGTTTTTAGGTCTTTAGGGAATAGACCCTGAAGGGGAATAGCTGGATCAAATGGTGGTTCCATTCCCAGCTTTCCAAGAAATCTCCATACTGCTTTCCAAATTGGTTGCACCAATTTGCAGTCCCACCAACAATGTACAAGTGTACCCTTTTCCCCACATCCTCGCCAGCACTTGTTGTTGTTTGACTTCATAATGGCTGCCAATCTTACTGGAGTGAGATGATATCTTAGGGTGGTTTTGATTTGAATTTCTCTAACTGCTAGCGATGGTGAGCATTTTTTCATGTACTTGTTGATTGATTGTATGTCCTCCTCTGAGAAGTGTCTGTTTAGGTCCTTGGCCCATTTGTTGATTGGGTTATTTGTTATCTTATTGTCTAATTTTTTGAGTTCTTTATATACTCTGGATATTAGGGCTCTATCTGAAGTGTGAGGAGTAAAGATTTGTTCCCATGATGTAGGCTCCCTATTTACCTCTCTTATTGTTTCTTTTGCTGAGAAAAAAACTTTTAGTTTGAGCAAGTCCCATTTGTTGATTCTAGATATTAATTCTTGTGCTATGGGTGTCCTATTGAGGAATTTGGAGCCCGACCCCACAGTATGAAGGTCGTAGCCAACTTTTTCTTCTATCAGATGCCTTGTCTCTGGTTTGATATCAAGCTCCTTGATCCATTTTGAGTTAACTTTTCTGCATGGTGAGAGAAAGGGATTCAGTTTCATTTTGTTGCATATGGATTTCCAGTTTTCCCAGTACCATTTGTTGAAGATGCTATCCTTCTTCCATTGCATGCTTTTAGCCCCTTTATCAAATATAAGAAAGTTGTAGTTTTGTGGGTTGGTTTCTGTGTCCTCTATTCTGTACCACTGGTCCACCCGCCTGTTTTGGTACCAATACCATGCTGTTTTTGTTACTATTGCTCTGTAGTATAGTTTGAAGTCTGGTATCGCTATACCATCTGATTCACACTTCCTGCTTAGCACTGTTTTTGCTATTCTGGGTCTTTTATTTTTCCATATGAATTTCATGATTGCTTTCTCTATTTCTACAAGAAATGCCATTGGGATTTTGATTGGCATTGCATTAAACCTATAGAGAACTTTTGGTAATATCGCCATTTTGACATCAATATTCATAGCAGTACAATTCACAATAGCAAGACTGTGGAAGCAACCTAGATGCCCTTCAATAGACGAATGGATTAAAAAATGTGGCATTTATACACAATGGAGTATTACTCTGCATTAAAAAATGACAAAATTATAGAATTTGGAGGGAAATGGATGGCATTAGAGCAGATTATGCTAAGTGAAGCTAGCCAATCCCTAAAAAACAAATGCCAAATGTCTTCTTTGATATAAGGAGAGTAACTAAGAACAGAGTAGGGAAGAAGAGCATGAGAAGATGACTAACATTAAACAGGGATGAGAGGTGGGAGGGACAGGGAGAGAGAAGGGAAATTGCTTGGAAATGGAAGGAGACCCTTAGGGTTATACAAAATTACATACAAGAGGAAGTGAGGGGAAAGGGAAAAATAATACAAGGGGGAGAAATGAATTACAGTAGAGGGGGTAGAGATAGAAGAGGGGAGGAGAGGGGAGGGGAGGGTGGGGGGGATAGTAGAGGATAGGAAAGGCAGCAGAATACAACAGACATGAGTATGTCAATATGTAAATCAGTGGAAGTGTAACTGATGTGACTCTGCAATCTGTATATGGGGTAAAAATGGGAGTTCATAACCCACTTGAATCAAAGTGTGAAATATGATATATCAAGAACTATGTAATGTTTTGAACAACCAATAAATAAAAGTCACATGGTCATCTCAATAAATGGAGGAGAAAATTTTGAGAAAGTTAAGCCCCATTCATTAGAAAATATTTGAAAAAACTAGAGATAGAAGGAACTTGCCTCAACATCATAAAGGTTAAATTTGACAAACTCAAAGTCAACATCATACTGAACAGGAACATTGCATATTCTGACCAAAACTAGTTGACATTCAACATTTGGAATGCAGAAATTCTTATAATAAATGATATTGAGGATTGGGTAAATGTATGAAATGCATTATTTAATTGTGCTTTATTAATGAGATCTCATTAGTAATCAAAGAAATACAAATTAAAATTACAACTATATAGTATTTTGTTCACTTATTTGGCACATGTTTAAAAGTCTAAAAGTACTAAATTTTAACAAAGATGTCAAGAAATAGTAATTCCTTTTAAAAAAAATTTCAAATAGTAACTCATTATCTGTGGAATTATACAGTGATATTATCACTTTGATAGTGTTTGCACTAATCTCTTAATTAAAAGTTTGGATATTTGCATGGCATATAGCCCTGATTGCACACCTAGGTGTATGTACTTAAGCACTTTTAAAAACACATCAATTTATTTTATGAAAGGAGAAAGCTGGACTAATTACGAATATATTATCCACCTTAAGGGTAGGGGCTAGAAAACTATGCTGAAGTTAATCTAGAATCAGCAATCACTTGATGGTATAACACCATGGTTAGTCAGTTTCTATTACTGTAACAAAATACCTGAGAACCTTAAAGAAGGAAAGATGTATTTTGGCTCATGGTTTCAGAGGTTTCAGTCCATGTTCAGCTGGCTGCATTGTTTCTGGGCCCTTGGTGAGATAGTACATCATGTCAAAAGTATGTGCTGAATGAAAACTGCTCACTATGCCATTCAGGAAGCATATAGAGAGGAAGAGGACAGGGGCTAAGGATAAGATACACCCCAGGACATTCCCCTTGCACCTACTCTTTCCAAGTAGATTTCACCTCCTAATATATTCACCACTTTCCAATAGCAACACTAGCTAGCGACCAAGCTTATAACACAGGAGCCTTTGGGGGACAATCTAGGTCCAGAGTGTGGTGTGCATTGTGTCTTTCTTAATTCATAAATACTGGGAGGATTCAGTGATCCAAGGTTTTAATGACAAGTCAGAGCAAATTTTTTCTCCCAATCAGAGGTGAATCTCTACCACACAGTGGAGATCCTTGCAGTGTATAGTTCTTGGTTCTCTAAACTCAGCTAATGAACAGCCCACAGTGTGTGGGGGCTGGGGTGAGATCATTGGATTGTACTGGTGGTAAAGGACATTGCGACGCCTCAAAAGGATTGTGTATAAACTTTAGTGGTAATGTTGCAAACTTTAGAAAACAAAGAGTGGATTATGAAAATTAGTCTTTTTAAAGACAACCTAAAAATAACCAGTTAGCACCTTAATCTTTTAAAAACCTGAAGGACATTTTCACTAAAGTATGTATTTCATACATTCACCCAATGTTCTATCTCTTCCATTAGATCCATTTCTGTGTTCCAAACATTAAATGTTCCCCTAGTTTTGATCAGACTATGCAATGTTCATATAGCTTTATCAAAAACTAAACAATTAATTATTCAGAAATTTTCAACATTTACAAATAATAGACATAAATAAGAAAAATAGAAAATATAACTTTTTAGTATTATCTTGACTCCAAAGGAGCCAACAAACTTTGAGTAAGGTGTCTAATTTCTGAATTATAGAAAAAACGTACATTGAGGGCTTATTATCTCAATGGAACGATCCTAGGTATTGGAAGAATAAGAAGCTGAATAAGAAACTAGTTTTTCTCAGAGCACTTACATTGCAAAGGAGAAATCACAAATCAGTACTGAAACAGAAATTAGAAAAAAATGTGTATCAAAAAAGGTCAAACATCTCACAGTTGAAGCAGAATGAAGGGGAACTGATTCTGACTACAGCAGCCAGCAGTTTCCATAATTCAGGGTGCACACACATAGGAATTTAAGAAACATTAAAAAAAAAAAGAGTCAAAGAAATGAATGTGCATTCTACCTAAAGGACAGATTATGTAAGTGAAGAACTTAGTAAAATGTGGTGGGAGGTGAGGCTGGAACCGTTTGCAACTAGATCACAAAGGTCATGAAATTGCATTTCAGCTTTATTCTGTGGGCTGTCAGCCCATGAAGACTGTGATGAAGGGAAGAAATGTCACCTGACCTAAGTTTTAGGGAGACAACTAGGGCATTCATGTGAATGACAGTTTTGAAGATCTGGTTAACGAGGAATAGTTAGTAAGATACTTAAAGAATCCAGTTGTGTTCATGTGATCGATTGGATAGGAGTTTTTCATAAGAAGCTTTTAAAGCATTTTCCCTGTTTTATTTCCTCAACTTTTAGTTTTGCTCAGAGACTTATTCAAATTCAAACATCTATCAAGTTTCTTTTTTTTGAAACTGTGATAACATTTTCAGATACATAAATACCACATTTCAATAAGAACTCTGACAAAGATATTAAACAACTGATAGTATCTGGTTCCTTAAAATTGGATTCTGATGGACTTTAAAATATGCTTCCTTATGATGAATATTCACATCATAAAAGGATTTGATTTTTTGAATCAGGGAGAGCTGGGGACAAAGGGCATGAACTGCAAGTCAGTGGTGAAAAATACCAAAAGAAACAAGGCGAAGGAGACACTTGAAGGGTTTAGGTAATATGCATATTTTAGGCATTAGGCTTTGTTGTTTTTACAATGTATTTAATAGATTGAAAAGATCTAAAAATATTACCTGCATTGAGTATAAGAAGTCATAACAAAGCCTTTTGATATACAGAGCCAGTGTTAATTAGATGTGACTTTGAGAAGTCTTTTCAAGTGTAGGTAAGATCAAGAGCATCACGGGTGCAGAAAGCTGCAGTCGAGAAGAACCTACAGCGAACATCAGTAGGAAAAGTCCATCCCCCAGAGACTCGTTATTTGATGATTGAAAAAGAATGTCTAGACATCAAATGGGTTTTGGACAGTTTAAGGTACTAAAGTATTTTCCTGGGGAAAAAAATTATATTACAGACAGATCATAGAGCTATACAATGGTGGAACAGAATGAAAGTTGAGTGATTCCCGGTTTGTAGGATATTATACGTCCCTGTAGCAATGTATATTTGCATTTCCCCCAATAGTCTCATGAATGAAATATGGTAGTGTTTATTGAAGATGTTTTCTGGGTAGTGGAATTACACTGGTGAATTGTCCTCATTGTTCATGTGAGGTACAGTTCTCTGTAATCAAGTTTCAATGAAAATTAAGGAAAAGTAGCACATGATTCTACTCTCTCCTGTGTCTCTTATTTTTTTCTTTATTGCTCACCTAATCCTCCTGAAGAAAGGAGCCATTTCTGTTCCTGCAGGCTGTGACAAGCAGAAATAGAAATGCTTTCAGAGATCCTGGTGAGTGTTGGTTGGGAAACTCCTGAAGAAACTGGTCAATGGGTTGACCCTGGACAAGGGTCTGTCGTGATGATGTGATGTGACGTAACGGCCCCGTGAGCCTTTCTCCTGAACATACTTCCTTTTGTGAAGAACATTCTACTTGATTTTCTTCCACATTTCCTCTAACTTTCAGGAAAAAATTTTGACATGTTGCTGAAAGTGTGATATCAAGTGATTGGAGAACCAAGGCATGAATCAGGAGATCCTACCATCTTTGTGAAATTACCAGCAATAACCACATTTTGGGGAAAAATACATAACACATATGCATTTCAAATTTAAATGGGCATCCTGTATTTTTGTTTGTTTACTCTGTGTGTGTGTGTGTGCGTGTGTGTGTGTGTGTGTGTGTGCAGTAGTTCTTCTTTATTCACATATGGTACATTCCAAGACCCCCTACCTCGATCATTGAAAGAGGTATAGTACTGAATGCTATATATATATAGTACTGAATGCTGTTTTGTTTTTTTCCTTTCCATTCTTACTAGATCTTAGTAACATCTGCAAATTCCTCTTTCTTTCCTTATTGAGAGCTTCCACATTTTCACTGAAAGGAAGCACTTTATAATTTCTCTTTGGCATACCTGAATTGCCAGCATCAATAGTATGCATTTGGAGTCATTATTGAGTAAATAAGGGTTACTCAAATGTAAGCACAGCAATACTAAGCCAGTTAATCAGATAATTGAGATGATTTCCAAGCAAATAATGGGTGGGCAATGTATACAGGCTGGATACTTTGGACAAAGAGATGATTCAAATGCTTAGTGGAATGGAGTGGAAAAGGACAAAGGATTAATCATGCTATTAAGGAATGGAATGCAATTAAAGCTTGTGGTTTTCTTGTTTCTGAAATTACTACTTAATATTTTTAGACTGTGACTGGTCTTCCTTAGTTAAATCTAAAGAAAATAGAGCCAGGGATAAGAGATATGTTAAAAAGATGAAAATAAATAAATATTGATATCTATAAATTGAGAAATTATTTCTGGGTCATAAACTTATGAATTATTTTAACTTTTTTCTTTATAATTTCCCAAGTTTGCCAAATATTTTATGATGACTATTCATTATACCTCTATAATTGCCACATCTTAATAGGATCAACCAAACATAGTCAGCAAATATTTATGAAGTTGGTTTTGTGCCCCAAGCTCAACTCTACTGTATTCTGAATCACATACAAATGATCTATATATCAAAATAAGTACAAAAAGAATTTAATTTGAATATTTGACTAAAATGACAAATATCCAGTCAAGGCAAAAGCTATGGCATCAACAACTGGAAAAAAAAATCCCTTACTAGGGATGTTAAATGAAGTAAATATGAAGTTATATGGCAAAATTTTTGGTAGAAATTACATGTGTACTATTTCAAAGAAATTTGAACGCTGCTGTTTTTATTTGCTATAATTATTATTTTACTTTTTCCATAAATATAAGCCTATATTTTATTTATAATTGAATGAAAGAAGTGAAGGTATTTGGATGTATACGAAAGCATGTTTTAACAAACACCTCAAGAAAATTTAAAAATATTTGTATTAAGAAATATTTTGTTTACAATGTTTTAAAGACTGCTATGATAAATTCTGTGTACTCAGCTCCTTATCTTTTAATTTATCAAATATTATAATTTCACTACATTTGCTTCTGATCTTAAATTATAATATATTGTAAATATTTATCAAATCCTTGTTTTTCCTTCCAATTACATTACCGATTTTTTACCTTATCTGGAATATGAACTGCCATCCTGATTCTGTTTGTAGTTCTTGAGAAAGAACTTTAGTCACATATGTAGATATTCATAACATAGTATAATATTTATTATATGTATGAAATATTAAATATTATACATTCTTTAATATTTGATGGATGGTATAATAATATTCCCCTCAGTGCTTTCTTTTTACAAATTAATATTTTAATTTATTTTAAACATCCACATTTATAAATGTAGCTCTAAATCACTATTTTTAACTAATGTGGGGTTTTCCTTCTTACTGACATACTTATTCACTATCCTTTGATAAACATTTTACGTATTTTCCAAAGTTTCTTAGTAACACTCTTGTACATAAATGTGAGACTTTCCACCTTTGGAAATATGTAATCAAATTATATGGGCACCTTAAACTTTACTAGATATTATTATATTGCTCTTGAAAATGATATTACCAATTTACACAGTGATTAGAAATTTATGAGTATATTTCTTTACATCTCACCAACTTTTGATATTATCAGAATTTGAAATTTTGCCAATTTGTGAAGTGTCACCTTAAAATTTGAATTTTCTGTTCATTACACATCTATTCTTCTAGTTATTGATCATTTCTGTCTTATTTTATGTTTAAATATTTTGCTCAAGTATTTATTTGGCTGCTTGACATTTTATTATTGAGCTGTAGGAGTTTTGTTTTTGTATTTACAAATTTCTGGTATTATTAATTACTCCTGCTTTCCTAAACTCTGGACTGTACTTCTTAACTTTGAACAATGTGTTTTTGTTAAAAAGAAGAGTTTATTTTGTATTATATCATGCTCAAATTCATCAATTTGTATCCCTTATATTCATGTACTTTTATTATATAAAATATTCTTATACTCTAAGAGCAGAAAGTTAGAATTCCAAAATTCAGTAGATAAATAGGTGATGGATTGATAAATCAATTGATTGATTGATGTATTCATGTAAATACACACACAGCTGAATCCTATTTGCTTTAATATATTAAGGATTTTTATAATTTATTCTTTAAAGTTTATATAAGTGATTGGCTTATAATTATTTTTATACCCTGACAGATATATTTGACTAGTCCCATAAAATAGTCTTTTGTTGTATTATCTATAAAATTATCCATATAAATTCTAGCCATTTATATAGGCTAGAAATTTTCTATAGCTTGATGATATCATAAAAGTTTTCTATAAAACAATCTGAACCTAGAGATTTTGATTACTAGTCTAGTTTCTTTAATGGTTGATGAGATTTCTCAAGTTTTTAATTATTTTAATTGAAGAGTAAATGTGATCAATCATATCAATAAGTCAAAAGAAAGAAATGGGGTTCTTATTTTGAGAGGGCAACCTAGGAACAACTCTGTAGGTGTAATATTTGGAGAATGGCAATAAGCAATAACTTTCCAGAGGGGATTTTAAGGCAAAATTCTGAAGCCAAATAGAGTTAATGCATATGAAACCTAAGGGTACACCCTTTGTGTGGCTATAGAAGTAGGTGAGCAGGGAGCAGCTAGAGATAAAGATGGGCAAAGCTCTGAAGACAGAGCATGAAGCTGAAAGCTTATTAAAATCAGTGAGAAATAATCATGTCAATAGATTGCTCATTTTCTTGTTTATATCTTGTTAAACAATTTTCTTGTTAAGAACTAAGGATTTTAGCTTAGTACTGGGACCTTAGAACTTCCTCGTTTTACACATGAGTTATGTCTAAAATCTCAGTAACCTATAGAATATCTCAGGCTTTCAGCTGGTTAGGTGAGCCAGCAGCAGCCTCTGCCTCATTGCTTTCCAAGATGACCTCTTGCACGGGTTCTGGGAATCATCAAAGCAGATGTGAGATGAGGAACTGCTCCTCTCCAGGCTATGTTCTACTGAGTCCTTCTGGAGAAGAACAAAAGCAAAAGCAAGACTTGAATAGATGGCAAAAGGGACCAAGTGATTTCACACAAAAAAAATCTTGAGGTAAGTTGGAAATAGGGACTATAGCCAGGACTCAAGAGAGGGATAATTTGAGGGACAAATAATACTACGACAATTTCTAAGAGATTCACATATATTTATGTCATTCAATATTTTGCAATGGCTAGGTGAACTCCATGAGCTAGAATAATTTTTCATGATAAAGAAACAAAAGCAAAGAAAACATGGATATAAAAGTTCTAGAACATGGCGGCGGGCGCAGAGAGATCAAGTCTCTGACCTCTTCAGCTGTGAAGGCATAGGGAGTCGTAAACAACCTAAATCTGTTTGCTCAGGATCACTAGGCAATGCTGAGCTGACGTGGATCTGGGGCGAACAGTCTGGGCCTCTCAGAACACACTCTGAGCCCGGATCGGCTGAATTCAAGCTCCCGTTCGCCTGCTTCCCGCAGACAAACAGCTGTGACTCAGCAATAATCCACCCGGCTGAAACAATTGGTCAGCCCTACGGAGGTAAATGCCTACCGAGCCTTCATAAGTAGTGGCCACAGGTTTGAAACGGGGCTTGGGAGAGACAGTAAGGACCCACCCGTTGCATTGGTCGCCCGGCAAAGGGAAACGAACTGTTGCCATTTGCAAGAGATACCACCATGGCAGAGAACTGACGTCATCAGACTGCGGTGGAGGAGATAACTTCATTGAAACCTGCGGCTACAGGTGTGTAATTCCCTAGCCTTCCCTCTCCACACATCGGGGAAACCTTAAGGGCCCCTCCCAGCTCTCCCGTAAGGGCCCCTCCCAGCTCTCCCGTGAGCGCGATAGCCAGCCCGAGGGAATTAGAGGTGGCGCGGGACCCACGGCGCTTAACTACCTCTCCCACCAGTGCTGAATGCTGAGGTCTCTTGCACCAGCTACCGGGGGAGTGGCTACCGTAGGGCAAGTAAAATTCGCTGAGGATTCTCAGACCCAAGCTCTACAAACTTAGGGTCTGAGGGAATGGCAAACTGGAAGAGTGTGCCCAGTCATTCATGAAAACAGGGCTCCCGGGAGCAGCAGACCTGGCGTGTAGCCAGTAGTGTGGTGAGCGGCACCCGTGAGAGGGGCCTGGCTAGAGGAAAAGTGGGAAGTGACTAGACACAAGAGGAGGCCCTAGGCACTCAGGATTGGAGACTCGCCCAGTCTGGGAGGAGCTGCTGCACAGTGATTGGTTCCCGTGTATTGACAGGAGAAACTTGGCCTGGTGGGCACAGCGCCACCTACTGGAAGAGAAGTTAATCAAACTCTAAGACTGCATTTATTAGTTTTTTTTTTTTTCTTTTCTCACTCTTTTTTTTTTTTTTGATTTGGGTCTTTCATTTTTCTTTCTTGTTGTTTTTTTAATTTTTTTTACAACTTTTTTTAAATTTTTTTTCTTCTAATTTTAATTTTAATTTTTTTTTAAATTTTTTTCTTTTTTTATTTCCTATTTTTTTCTTCTTTTCTCTTTTCATTTCTTTTCAATTATCTTATCCCCCCTTCCTTGAATTCTACCTGCTTACTCTCCTTCTCTTTAGTGACTTCTTCCCTTCCCTTCTAATACCTTTCCTCCCAAGCATCTAATAAATTTATAGGAGTAAACAGTAACTCATCAGTCAAACAGAACAAGAAGTAACATGAGCAGCTTCAAAAAGCAAGGAAGAAAAGGAGTACAAACAATGCAGGACAGCCTAAATATTCAGGAGGACCTAGAGTCATCAGAAAAATGGTCATATAAAGAACTCAAGGAACACCTTAGACAGATGGAATGGAACCTTAAAGAGGATACGAGATAGCACATTCAAGCAGCGAAAGAACACATTGAGAATGAATTACATAAACAGATAAAAGAAGAAGTTAAGCATTTTTATCAGGAGATAGAGATTATAAAAAATAATCAAACAATAATTCTAGAAATGAAGGACACGATAAACCAAATTAAAAACTCAATTGAGAGTATCACTAACAGAGTGGAGCAAGTAGAAGCCAGAACATCAGATAATGAAGACAAAATATATCATCTTGAAAACAGTCTAGCCAACTCAGAAAGGCTGGTAAAAAATCATGAAAAAAACATCCAAGAGTTATGGGATAACATAAAAAAACCAAACTTACGAGTCATCGGGATAGAAGAAGGTACAGAGATTCAAACCAAGGGAATGAGTAACCTGCTGAATGAAATAATTACAGAAAACTTTCCAGAAATAAAAAAGGAAACAGATATACAAATTGAAGATGCATACAGGACACCGAGCACACAAAATCACAGTAGACCAATGCCAAGACACATTGTTATGAAGATATCCAATATACAGAACAAAGAGAAAATATTAAAAGCTACAAGAGAAAGGAGACAGATTACATTCAGGGGTAAACCAATAAGGTTAACAATGGATTTTTCATCACAGACACTGAAAGCAAGAAGGTCATGGAACAATGTATTTCAAACACTGAAAGACAATGGATGCCAACGAAGAATTCTGTATCCAGCAAAATTAAGCTTCAGGTATGACAATGAAATAAAAATCTTTCATGATAAACAAAAGTTAAAAGAATTTGCAGCCAGAAAACCAGCATTGGAAAGCATTTTGAGCAAAACACTACACGAGGAAGAAATGAAAAACAATAACCAAAACCATCAGTAGGAAGTGCCTCGGTAAAGACAGAGGGCGAGGGGAAAGATAATCACGGAGAAACAAACTAATTTTTTTTAAAAAAGGATAAATAATCAAACATGGATGGAAGTACAAACCATATATCAATAGTAACTCTGAATGTTAATGGCTTAAACTCTCCAATAAAGCGACATAGGCTGGTATCATGGATTAAAAAAACAAATCCAACTATATGCTGCCTCCAGGAGACACATCTGATTGGAAAAGACATACACAGGCTGAAGGTGAAAGGATGGGAAAAAAATATACCATGCACACGGTCCTCGTAAGCAAGCAGGGGTGGCCATCCTCATATCGAACAAAATCGACTTCAAGACTAAGTTAATCAAAAGGGATAAAGAAGGACATTATGTACTGTTAAAAGGAACCATTCACCAACAAGACATACAATTATCAATATTTATGCACCAAATAATGGTGCTGCGACATTCATAAAACAAATTCTCCTCAAGTTCAAGAATCAAATAGACAACAACACAATAATTATGGGTGACTTCAACACACCTCTCTCACCATTGGACAGATCCTCCAAACAAAAGTTGAAAAAAAAAACTATTGACCTCAATATCACAATCAATAACCTAGACTTAACTGACATATATAGAATATATCAACCATCATCAAATGGATATACTTTTTTTCTCAGCAGCACATGGATCCTTCTCAAAAATAGACCATATATTATGCCATAGGGCAACCCTCAGTAAATATAAAGGGGTGGAGATAATACCTTGCATTTTATCTGATCATAATGGAATGAAACTGGAAATCAATGATAAAAGAAGGAAGGAAAAATCCTACATCACATGGAAAATGAACAATATGTTACTGAATGATCAATGGATTACAGAAGACATAAAGGAGGAAATCAAAAAATTCTTAGAGATAAATGAAAATACAGACACAACATATTGGAATCTATGGGACACAATGAAAGCAGTTTTAAGAGGAAAATTCATCGCCTGGTGGTCATTCCTCAAAAAAAGAAAAAAACAACAAATAAATGAGCTCACACTTTATCTCAAAGCCCTAGAAAAGGGAGAGCAAAACAACAGCAAATGTAGCAGAAGGCAAGAAATAATTAAAATCAGAGCAGAAATCAATGAAATTGAAACAAAAGAAACTATTGAAAAAATTAACAAAACAAAAATTGGTTCTTTGAAAAAATAAATAAGATCGACAGACCTTTAGCCATGCTAACGAAGAGAAGAAGAGAGAGAACTCAAATTACTAACATATGAGTTGAAAAAGGCAATATCAAAACAGATGCTACAGAAATACAGAAGACAATTAGAAATTATTTTCAAAACCTATATTCCAATAAAATAGAAGATAGTGAAGACATCGATAAATTTCTTAAGTCATATGATTTGCCCCGACTGAGTCAGGAGGATACACACAATTTGAACAGACCAATATCAATGGATGAAATTGAAGAAGCCATCAAAAGACTACCAACCAAGAAAAGCCCTGGACCGGAATGGTTATACAGTAGAGTTTTACAAAACCTTTAAAGAGGAACTAATACCAATACTTTTCAAGCTATTTCAGGAAATAGAAAAAGAGGGAGCTCTTCCAAATTCATTCTATGAGGCCAACATCACCCTGATTCCGAAACCAGACAAAGACACCTCAAAGAAAGAAAACTACAGACCAATATCTCTAATGAACCTAGATGCAAAAATCCTCAATAAAATTCTGGCGAATCGAATACAAAAAAACATCAAAAAAATTGTGCACCATGATCAAGTAGGATTCATCCCTGGGATGCAAGGATGGTTCAATATACGGAAATCAATAAATGTTATTCACCACATCAATAGACTTAAAGATAAGAACCATATGATCATCTCGATAGATGCAGAGAAAGCATTCGACAAAGTACAGCATCCCTTTATGTTCAAAACATTAGAAAAACTAGGGATAACAGGAACTTACCTCGACATTGTAAAAGCTATCTATGCTAAGCCTCAGGCTAGCATCTTTCTGAATGGACAAATGTTAAAGGCATTCCCTCTAAAATCTGGAACAAGACAGGGATGCCCTCTATCACCACTTCTATTCAATATAGTTCTCGAAACACTGACCAGAGCAATTAGACAGACGAAAGAAATTAAAGGCATAAAAATAGGAAAAGAAGAACTTAAATTATCACTATTTGCAGATGACATGATTCTATACCTAGAAGACCCAAAAGGGTCTACAAAGAAACTACTAGAACTAATAAATGAATTCAGCAAAGTGGCAGGATATAAAATCAACACGCATAAATCAAAGGCATTTCTGTATATCAGCGACAAAACTTCTGAAACGGAAATGAGGAAAAACACTCCATTCACAATATCCTTAAAAAAAAATAAATAAAATACTTGGGAATCAACCTAACAAAAGAGGTGAAAGATTTATACAATGAAAACTACAGAACCCTAAAGAGAGAAGTAGAAGAAGATCTTAGAAGATGGAAAAATATACCCTGTTCATGGATAGGCAGAACTAACATCATCAAAATGGCGATATCACCAAAAGTTCTCTATAGGTTTAATGCAATGCCAATCAAAATCCCAACGGCATTTCTTGTAGAAATAGATAAAGCAATCATGAAATTCATATGGAAAAATAAAAGACCCAGAATAGCAAAAGCAATTCTAAACAGGAAGTGTGAATCAGGTGGTATAGCAATACCAGATTTCAAACTATATTACAGAGCAATAGTGACAAAAACAGCATGGTACTGGTACCAAAACAGGCGGGTGGACCAATGGTATAGAATAGAGGACATAGAGACTAATCCACAAAGTTACAACTATCTTATATTTGATAAAGGGGCTAAAAGCATGCAATGGAGGAAGGATAGCATCTTCAACAAATGGTGTTGGGAAAACTGGAAATCCATATGCAACAAAATGAAACTGAATCCCTTTCTCTCGCCATGCACAAAAGTTAACTCAAAATGGATCAAGGAGCTTGATATCAAATCAGAGACTCTGCATCTGATAGAAGAAAAAGTTGGCTCCGATCTACATATTGTGGGGTCGGGCTCCAAATTCCTTAATAGGACACCCATAGCACAAGAGTTAATTTCAAGAATCAACAAATGGGACTTACTTAAACTAAAAAGTTTTTTCTCAGCAAGAGAAACAATAAGAGAGGTAAATAGGGAGCCTACATCCTGGGAACACATTTTTATTCCTCACACTTCAGATAGAGCCCTAATATCCAGAGTATACAAAGAACTCAAAAAATTAGACAATAAGTTAACAAATAACCCAATCAACAAATGGGCCAAGGACCTGAACAGACACTTCTCAGATGAGGACATACAATTAATCAACAAGTACATGAAAAAATGCTCACCATCTCTAGCAGTCAGAGCAATGCAAATCAAAACCACCCTAAGATACCATCTCACTCCAGTAAGATTGGCAGCCACTATGAAGTCAAACAACAACAAGTGCTGGCGAGGATGTGGAGAAAAGGGTACACTTGTACATTGCTGGTGGGACTGAAAATTGGTGCGGCCAATTTGGAAAGCACTTTGGAGATTCCTGGGAAAGATGGGAATGGAACCACCATTTGATCCTGCTGTTGCCCTTCTTGGACTATTCCCTGAAGACCTTAAAAGAGCATGCTACAGGGATATTGCCACATCGATGTTCATAGCAGCACAATTCACAATAGCTAGACTGTGGAACCAACCCAGATGCCCTTCAATAGATGAATGGATAAAAAAAAAGTGACATCTATACACAATGGAGTACTATGCAGCAATAAAAAATGACAAAATCATAGAATTTGCAGAGAAATGGATGGCACTAGAGCAGATTATGCTTAGTGAAGCTAGCCAATCCCTAAAAAACAAATACCAAATATCTTCTTTTATATAATGAGAGCAACTATGAACAGATCAGGGAGGAAGAGCAGGAAGAAAAGATTAACATTAAACAGAGACATGAGATGGGAGGGAAAGGGAGAGAAAAGGGAAATTGCATGGAAATGAAGGGAGACCCTCATTGCTATACAAAATTACATATAAGAGGTTGTGAGGGGAATGGGAAACTAAACAAGGAGAGAAATGAATTACAGTAGATGGGGTAGAGAGAGAAGATGGGACGGGAGGGGAGGGGGATAGTAGGGGATAGGAAAGGTAGCAGAATACAACAGTTACTAATAGGGCATTATGTAAAATTGTGGATGTGTAACCGACGTGATTCTGCAATCTGCATTTGGGGTAAAATTGGGGGTTCATAACCCACTTCAATCTAATGTATGAAATATGATATGTCAAGAGCTTTGTAATGTTGTGAACAACCAATAAAAAAAAAGAAAAAAAAATAAAAGTTCTAAAACTCGAAACAAAAAAAAAAAAGAAAAATTAACATGCTGAAAGTCACACAACTTGTAAGAGGGGAAAAAATCTAGGAAGAGTTTTATTATGTGAGGGTCACATCCAGAGTTTTATATCAAGTACCAGAACCAGGGTCTGCACCCATCTGGATATGACACCTTTATGCTGACTGTCTGTTATAGGTAACTTGTATCACTAGGACCAAAATACCTGACAAGAATGATTTAGAGGAAGGAAAGTTTATTTGGGGCTCACTGTTTTACAGGTTTCAGTCCAGAGATAGACCCTTCCAGGGCTGTGGTTCTCAGATGAGGCAGCACATTGTGGGGGAAGGACCCAGTGGAGAAAAGATGTTCAGCTCATGGCAAGGTCAGGAAGGAGAGAGTGGGTCGGGGAGAAAGAAAGAGAGGAAAGAGTCCAGGCTTAGAGGAAGATGAACCCTTCCAGACATGCCCCCAGTGACCCAACTCCACCAGAGATGCTCTGCCTACCTACAATGAACACCCAATCCATTCAAATTAGTATGGACTGATCTGGTTACAGTTCTCACAATCCAATCATTTTACATTCCTGAATTAGCACAAGAACTTTTGGGAGACTGGTCATGTCCAAATCATAAAACTCCCACTTTTCTTAGGGCATAAAGATGAGACAAGAAGAAACTAGTTACCTACAGCAATCTTTATGGGAAACATTTAAAAAAAAAGACTATTCCTACAGATCTATGGAGTTTCTGTCAACTTGCTAGGGCTTGGTTCTCATTTTTACTTTTGTTTCCTTGATTTGGAAAATCCTTACCTTTCAGTGAAGGTGGATGGAGTTATAACAGGTTCATCAGGCAAATACAGCTCCACACAACACAGGTCAGGATTTCTCATTTGAAATTGGCTGTATCTGCTTGACTCCAATCCGATGTCCCGCAAATAATCAGAGATGATTTTCTGCCACAACAAACAGTTGCTAAATCTCCTCTTCTGATTCAACTCTAGAGAAACTGCAAACTATAGCAAGCAGCTGCCCTCCATTCTTCCTCCACTCACCAATTTCCCCTTGCAATCTCAAATTTGTTGCCCCAGAGCTAGCCCACCTACAATATTTTTGTGATTCAATATTTCCATTATGTCTTTCTTTCTGACATGTTTTTTCCTGCCCACATGAAACCCAAGTAAATGACAAGTAGCTTTGACTAGAACAATCAGAAAATGGTCTACCAGTTTCAATCTCCTACAGCAATCTGGGGCAGTCAGAGACCGAAAACAGTCTGCCATCCTCATTCTGCAACTTGCCATTATCAATCATCCACCTTGCAGAGCCACAGAGTGCTGAGATGAGCAACTCCAGAAATCTTCATTAATTGCAGAGTTTTTCACAAATATAAATAATATTTAACCAACAAGCTTCTATTTATTAGTCCTATTAAATTTCACATTGACAATGCTCTATATTTCAGAGCATGAGCTGTGCTGCATATGTTGGGCTCTCTCTGCTATGAGATTCAGGGGAGAGATACAAAATATTCCATGTTGGCAACATTTTGAAGTTTGATGTTATTCTCATTTTTCGAATGCTTTTGAGTCTAATCCATTTGATCTATATATCTTTATCAAGCTATTGCCTGTCATAAAAATGATATTAATAGCAGAGTCCTAAATGAACACTAATGCTACATAGTATCCAACAAAGCTGTCTGCCTATGGATCTCAAAGACCACTAATAAAATGGGTTTATAAGTGCCATTATTATGAAGGAAATTTAAAAAAAAAATAAACTTCATGGAGCCATGAAATAGACGCTCAGTACTGAATGTCCCTATGTTTACATGGACATTGTGAACACACTCTTTTCAACATTGCATTGTGTGGTATATTTTTTTCTATTTTTCCTATTAAGTATTATTTCTTTCCCCAGGTGAAAGAGAAATTTATATGAAGAAGCTTCAGGAGACCTAACTTTAAGAACCAACTTTGTTCAATACTTGTTTCACTCACATAATGTTTCTTAATCACTCTGATCCTGCTTCTCCCTCAAAATTAGAAGGTTACGTAAGATCAGTGATTCTCAAACTGTTATTCAAGGAACAACACAGTCCTATTCCTGTGCCTCTGGGGTTGCGCGAAGGAAATGGATGGGTCAAGATAGGCTGAGGAGTTATGAAATGAAAAAACTCTCCTAGGCCTTATATCATCAGAATTCATATTGTAGCTTGGTGTCAGATTCCATCTGAAAATTGGCTTCTAGCATTGAGAAAATGTATTACTATGAATTAGATGATATCTAAGAACTAAAATGCTATCACCCTCAATATTTTCAGGTTATAGACACAGGAGGGTGTGCATTCCAGGAGTATTATAGGACATGGAACAGAATCCTGCTTTTCAAGAACAAAACCAATTAATTGGAAAAGTCTTTGAGCAACAGGATCATGTAAGAGAGCACAAGGCATAAGAACCACTTTTAGGTGTTCATAGGCCCTGCTTGGCCTGAAGTAGAAGGTACCAGGAGGAAATAATCTAAGATAAGGAAGTTCTTGGAGACCAATGCTTTGAACTAAGTGTTAAATACACTGAGCAATATTTTATTTGTTATGCTAAAAGGCATTCATTCTAGCATTCCAAACTTTTCATTAAGATTTTATGAGGCTGCATGCTTCATCCCAATATCAAGATTCCTTTACAATTCAAATATGGATCCTCCACCCACTTTTAATTATGAACAATGCCTTCAAAGAAATGTCATAACACTCACCTTGAGCTCCTTGGAATATTGATGGCTGTATCAGGCAGATGTAAACTGTCTAAGATAAGAGTTGTGTTCTAGCAATTCTTTTTACTAATCACCTTGTTGAATTTAATCATATGTTTCAATGGCTCTCAGTGAACTTTCTACAATGTACTGACTTCAACTGATTCATCTACACCTAGCTAGTGTTGAATTCTTTTTTATTATCCCAACATACACACTTTCTAGTAAAAGTAGGAAGAGCATAAAGAACAATAATTTGATAAATAGAAGAATGGTGTTAGAGATCTGAAGGGGCTATAAGACCATTGTAGAACTCAATGGGAATGGGAAGCAGTTTGCTAAAAATAGTAGGAAAAGCAATGGAAGGAAAAGAATCCTAAAGGTAACTGAGAGTAAAGTACATAAAAAGTCTTCCTATCTCAGGTAGATAAGCACCTGCTCCAGGATATTTGTATATCTTACGTAGGGGAAAAGAATAGGTGGAGGCCATTACCATGCATGTAGAAGTTGTTCTATGAAGATGTAAAAGTTGTTTTGTGAGAACAAAAAAGTGAAGACCATTAGATGAGCCTTCTGAACTAATAACAGAGTGGGAAAGGTGGGGATAGATGTCAGTTAAGTAGCTTCTCCTGAGTTTTTTCTCTCATCCTATTAAAGTTAAGAAAAAGCTTAGCTCAGGTCTCCAATGCTCAGTGGCCAAAGAAGTGACAGTAACTTCAGGTAAGTAGAAGGAATTTTTCAGACTGAGCTTGAGAATTACAGATATCATTTTGTTAATAGAATGCACATTCCATAATCAATATATTCTTAGATTTGCTGGAAAAGAGGAAATAATCACTTCAATAATAGTACATGAACTTAATTATATGGGGGATTTATGAAAGATTGCATGGATTATGGTGTTACTTGTAAATAAACATTTAAATTCATGATTCGAACTCTTAACTTAGGAAGGCCAGCATAAGTAAGTGAAGTGAATCCTTCTGTGAGGTACTTTGAAGACAAATGGGAGAATATGGAATGATGTAGGCAAATCACAATTGTGATATGGGGAAAAGTTATAAAAACAGTACCATCAGATGATTCCAAATATTTCAGAATGTAGGATATGCACACATATACACACACACACAAACACATACACAAACACACACAATTAAATACAGTTGTAGATATCATGTATCAATTAAAAAAGGCTATCCATGTTAGTGGTAGTTTTCTCTGTATGGTTAGATTTTCTATCATGAATATTTGTTATTTTTGTAATTAGAAAACATGACAATAGGTATGCGACTCTACTTTGTGTACAACCAAAGAAATGAAAAATTGTGCTCCTAAAGGTAACTGAGAGTAAAGTACATAAAAATGTGTGTACTATGTGTACTATGAATTGAAATGCATTCTTCTGTCATGTGTAATAAAATAGAACTAATTAATTAATTAATTAAGAAATGGATGGGACCAAAAAAATACATAGTATGATATTTATGTTTTATAGACTCATGAAGTAGCTGTGCTCAGAAAGAAGTGGCCTGAAAAATACCAACAGTTTCACAATTTAATTCTTGGAAGAGTTTGATGGATTTTCAGAGGTTCATTTTTTCAAATATTTTTTCAACTTTATTGTTTTCTTCCACAGAGGACTGGCAATAGAAAAAATACTTTTGTAAATATTAAACTCCCCCAAAACAAAAGTCATTATTTTTCAAGAGCTTTCTGAGAAAGAAGCTAGAAAATGGGTGCATAACTCAGTGTTGTGTTTCACAGAAGTTAAAAGAAATAGTGAAATATGATGCACTGTAGAACTCTTATTTTATCAAAACACATACCAATTTAAGAGACACAAACTCTTTCCTGCCCTGCCTTTATCATGGTCCCAGTAGTGGAGTGGAGGGAGACAATGATAGAATATAAATAAAACCCATTGAATGGATGTGGAATTCAGGGAGGGAAGAGGAGGCCAGGTGGATGCTCTGACAACATTATCTACTTGAGTTGAGCTTATGCCAATTCAGAAAGAGTTTTCCTGGCAATTTACTGAATGCATAAATCTCTTTGATAATCACCCAAGATAAAAAAAATTAACATTGTTTGCTAACTAGAGAGAGAAGTATATGACAGTTATATTCATCTCTAGACCAACATTCTTGTATTTGAATACCATCACTTTTCAGTAATTATGGACAACTTGACCAATGTCTTCAAAATATGTATCCTCACTTTTGAACAGCCAACAATAACAGAACATAAAAAATCCTCTATAAATTCCATCATCATCACCATCTCTGTGAGTCAATTTTACATTTCTGTGACCAAAATACCCAAAAAAGATGAATTTAGAAGAGGAAGAGTTTATTTGAGGCTTACAATTTTATAGCTTTAGTTCATGTGGGCCAATTCCATCAATTTGAACCAAAGGAGAGGCAGAACATCATGGTAGATGTGATGAAGGACAGCTGCTCACCTCCTGGGCATCGGAAAGCAGACAGGAAGAAGCCACAGGGAAGAAGTACTTTTTTAAGGGCACTTCCTCACACCCTGTGACCCTCCTCCTCCAGTCACAACCCAGCCACCAACAATGACCACCTAGTTATTCCATTCAAACTAGGATGGATTGTTTAAGTATAGTACTCATAAGCTAATCAATTTACCTCTACATATTTCTGCATTTACAGGAGTCTTGGGAGGAAACACCTCATATCCAAAACATAATAATCAATAATGAATAATTTAAAAGAATCTTGATGACTTTTTAGTGAAATCCATTTCTTTCTTGAAACTCAAGGCCATCCCTTTCCTGTCAAAGCAGCCCAACATGAACGAAAGTTTCTGTTTTCCAGTGGCCTTGAAACTATGATCTACCAACACCTCTGGATCAATTTACCAAGTATTTTTAAAAGTTATGCGAAACTACCCCAGATCTCCTGTCATGGTTTTTTCCTCCTCCTTTTTGGCTTCTTTCTCCAGTGCCTAATGACCACACTAGTAGATCTTCTCCCAACACACACACACTCACACACACACACACACACACACCAATTCTCTGAGCAGATCCAGCCTGAGAATTCACCAAGGAAGGCTTTGAGTCATTGGAATTCAGGGATTCAGGAAAAAAAAAATACAGACTTTAATTTCTTTCTTGAGGGAGATGAACCCTTCTATTCCAATATCTTGTTTTTAATAAAATTCAAAATAATTATAACTCAGAATGGTTTCCTCTAGGAAAGAATCTGCATGCTTACACGTGTGTGTGTGTGTGTGTGTGTGTGTGTGCATGTGTGTGTTCACAGGAGAGCTAATGAGTTTTGATTGCTCTGTTTCCCCATAACTTCACAAAGCTGTTTTCTAGAATGGCCTTTGCCATGTCCAGCCTGCATTTCCCCCTTGTATTCTGTACTGATAAGTGAATGAATCAATGTTTATCATAAATAATGCCATATATGTACTGTCTCCTTAATACAGTGTTCAATTAAAATTCCAAAACACTGTTTTCAATGTTCAGAAATAGAAAACAATGTAATTGTTTCCATTTTCAAGATGGGAAAACTGAGGCTCCATGTCAAGCTAACATTCTCTGTTCTAAATGGCCAGTATAATTGTACAGCCACAGAAAGTGTCCCCAGCATGTTGATGTACTACACAATTCAGTCTGAGAACCCACAGAACTAGATCCTGGCCACTGCCTCTGTATTATCTACCCATGAGAATTGAGACCTTTTTTCTACTTTCTCAGTCCTATCTTCTTTTCTGTAAAAAAAGGAGAAGGAAGCACTTGAACAAACCCACAGATCGTGAAGGCTGAGAACTACAAAATTATATAATTTTTTATTCCACAATATTCTTTGTAACTTTGCCCTTTTTTTTTGTTGTTGTTGTTCTCTAACTTGGCATTTTGACCTCACTCCTAGTTTCTGGAAATCCTCATTTATATTAATAGATTAATACTCTCCTCTTCAAATTCATTTAATTCAATATTTCAAATAGCATAACTGGGAGAAATTTTATTTAAGCTAAAAATATCATTTGAATAAATAATTAACATAGTCTGATATACCACTATCCAAAAATGTCCACACAACTACTTGGACATATTTTTAAAGGGAAATATATTGTGAAAGGGAAATTTGAGTTAAAAATGACTGGGTATCCAGCCAAGTTTAAAAGATAAACCCTGTTGTTGTTGTTTTTCTGAGTGATCCTACACGGGAGGCCCACAGATGCCATATTTCAAATCATAGGAAATTACAGCTTAGCAAGCACTCTCCCTGTGGTCTCAAATGAAATTTCCAAAAGGCTGTAGATCGGCAACAGGAGGGGAAGGAACTGTAAATTCTCTGAAAGGAAATCTCCCTATTATACTAGTGTGCCATCCATGAGCCTTGCCTCGTCTTCCAACATCCATGCAATGTTTTATAATTTTAGAATACGGCCATTAATACTGTAGAGTCTGTCCAGGACCCTGAATTCCAGCCTGCTTCAGAACTAAGCACATTGTCCACTCTCAAGAGCTTTTATCCTACTTTCTCCTGGGTCTGTCAGTTCCATTTCCCCTTTCAGTAACTATTGGGAGTCAGTTACTTTATTTCCTAGATATTTTTTGTTTTTTAATCATTTATCTGCCATGCTTAATATTTTGCAACTATTTTTATCACTTTTTTTCCCTAAGAACAAGTAGTTAACATAGTATTTTTCTTAACTTATTTTTTTAGCTTTTTTTTAATTGTTTTGGAATTTTTTAAAAAAATGATTCACAAAAACTATATTCAAATTCAAAGAGCATTGTAATATTTTACATTTCACACAAGATAAAGTCATTTTTTATATCTGTCAAATATAATTTAGACTCCATCAGCATTCAGTGTCTTTGTTGCCAATAAGACTACAGAACATTTGATGATGTGAAAAAAAAATCAGGAGGACAGACAGACACAACACGGGAAGAATCTTTGAGATAAAAGAAATATAATTGATGCACACTTCAGTCTCCGGCATTGATTTCTATTTATTATTACAGACTCTTCAAAGCACCAAAATTGGATGTCAACCTGTTATCCTGGAAGCATAAGATTGAAGAAAACATTACCTGCATCACTTACTCCATAAAATTTGTTTACCAGAATTGGAGGTGCCTGTTCATTTAAAAGGACTTTGAAGTGTTGGGGGGGGGGGGGAATGATTTAAGCAGTTTTTTTTCTTTTTATTCCTTAATGCTTTACTTTTGAGATTTACCAGACTTCAGTTTAAATAGATGCCTCCTTGACAACCAAGAATCCTAGTAATATGAGTGAAGTGGTAAAGTTGAGTCTGCCTAAACTTCCCTGTAGGCAGAGTAGAGCTCTTTGCAGGGCCACTTTTATCAAGCACAGCCAGCTGACTTTGAAAATTCCTCCTGAGGAACAATGATCAGCGGACCCTTCTTACATTCATCTAATTTCCAAGCCTTGATGTGACATATGAAATAAGAAGAAAGTGACAACAAAAATCAATGTGTCTAAATAGTCTTGCTTCGAAACATACCTGTCACTGGCTTAACTCAGAAATTGGGTGGGATATTAGATCTGATATCTTTTTTTGCTGTGAGTTCTTTCTTTCTTTTTTTTTTTTTTGTTTCAGAATTACTTTTAGTACCTGCAGAGACAAAAGGACAGAAAAATCTCTTCTTAGCTTGCATAAAGACAGAGTGTGCCTTTATTAAAAAGAATTCAAAATTATAAACACACAAAATGGTCAGTACTTTGTCATTCTTACATGGGGCTTATATTTCCTTCCATATCACCATACTTCAGATTAAAATGAGCTCTGCTACATTTCAGAGGAATCATAAGCTTTTAAAAATATTAACTAACATATATCTTTAGGGAGTTTGATTACATATTTTTAAGTTAAGAAAGTATGATATATTAGAAATCATGCCTCTAAACACTCATAGTTTTACCCCTGGAATTTGTAGATAGTCAAAGATTCATATTTGACTGAATTTTGAGCACACTTTTTTCTACTGGATTCCCTATATAAACTTGATATAAAAGCACACATAACTATAAACTTTCTACTGATTATTTTTCTATTTTATATAGTATTCTCTGGCCACTAAGCCTTTAAATGAAAGATAATATATAATTTAAAGTTAAAATTGTCCCCAGAAAATAAAATACCTCGCTTCATGCATTGAAGAAAGAATTCAGGTTTAGTTTGTCAATAATAAAGTTTAAAAACTAATCACTTTTCTGAATAAAAGATATCCTTTTAGTAAAACAACCACCAAATCAAGAAAAATTAGCTCTCTTAAACATGTTGTGATCTTTTACACGTCTTTTAAAAAAAATATACAACTTGCCAAAAAAAATTACAAAGATGATTGTCTATGTTTAAACAAAGCAGTAAAGGCCATTCAACCTCCCATTCACACATAAATGCATTTTCTTTTCAAAGGATATTTACCCTTTAAGGGGACATTTTTAACCTTGTGACACCATAAAATTCCATGCATGCAAAGTTATTTGTTTTTATTTTTCTGACATTCATTTTTTTACTACATATTTTCCATGGACTTTATCATGTTATTGAACTAGAGAAATAGTTTTAATAGTTTATTTTAATGCCTTGATTAATAGGAAAAGATCCGTTTAAAAATAATATTAGTGTTGGCATTTTGTAACAAATTATAGGAGCTGGGCCGACCGTGCTCTTTCTGTGTCTTTTTCATTTCCCTTTGAAAATGTGTTGAACTCCCCAGGATTTGTTCAGATCTACTAAATTCTAACATTAGCTGAGCATTAAATGAACTTTTGAATCTGAGAAGAGTGCTCGCCTACGACGTGGCAGTGATATGGGAAGAGAGGGTTTGGGTGGAGACCCTAGAATATCAGCCCTTGTCATTATAGGTGCTGGCAAGTAAGAACCAAAGCCCTCTGTCTGGGAGGCACCAGGCAGGGCCACTGCTGCTAACACTTTAACCAGCTAATTTTAAAAGACCAGGCTCTTTCCAAAGTGGCAATAGTTAACAATTTTGCTAACAGTGGCACTATCCCACTATAGATGCAATATTCTGACCACTTATCCTGAAATATTCCTATTGTAACAGGCTGATAAGATTTTTAAAAATAAATGACTGTTTAAGATTTATTTCCTACCAAACTAATAATACAAATGTCTGACCTGAAAAATACAAGGTTTTTTTGAAAGAAAAAAAATAAACAAATTTACTTCTCCATTTTTAAAGTACTTGATGAACTTTTCTATTTTTTTACAATTCTGTAGCTTGTTTGTATTTACAAAAATGAAATACTAGCAGAAAAAGCAGTGCAAATGTTAAATATGGAATTTATATCTGTTGTCTTATGCTACATTGTAAACAGCTAGCATCTACATACAAAGGATGGATAAAGAAAGCATGTAGTTTTTGGGGAGGGTGGGGTGAATGTATACTCTAAAACAAGGACATATCAGAGACCTCAGAAACTTGAAAGAACACATCTGAACAATTAACAATTCAATGGCAATTATTTTTTGTGAAATACAGTCTGGAAAAGAATTTTGTTCATTGTTTGTTTCATGAAACTGACAGAATAACTTATTCCAAATCGTCTTCTAAGTGGTACTTATAAAAAACACTGAGACATGGCACTGTTTGTGACACATTGAAGGTCAATTGTGTGAAGAACCAAGGCAACAGACCCATCAAACAGCAGTAAATGGAGGTCTTTGTCTTTAAGTTATGAAGAATGTGTCTGTATTTGATCCTGCCAGCCACAAGTCCTGCAGATTTCTGGGCATAAGACAGATGGCAGTGCAACCAAGCTGGAATGCAGACCTTCCTTCTTTCCCTCTGGGTCTAACTCCTATTATCCACTTGTAAATTAACCTGTCAATTTATCAATCAACACCATCTTGATTCTCCCCTGTTCCGAAGCCCAGCCTTGCAGTGAATTTGCCTCGTAAATAACTGGGAGCCCCGTGTTTGTTAGTATTGTGAATGAGTTTATTATCACTTTGATGGCTGCTATGAATCACAAATGCTGCAGAGAGGCTGATAAGAAAAAAGTACATGCACACATTAACAGGGTTGAAACTATTTGAGAGATAAAAGATGGAGTAACTGTGATAGCAAATCATTTAAATTGAAAAAAATGACTAAAAAATTGTATTTGTGTGTGTGTATGTGTGTGTGTATGTGTGTGTGTGTGTGTGTGTGTGTGTGTGTGTGTGTGTGTGTGTTGGACAACTTCTGCTTAAAGTAAAAGAAAAAGAGAGGAGAGAGAAATGAATTGAGTTTCATTTGTACTGTTCAAAAAACTATGCAAAACAACATTGGTGGACAGCAGTTGCTCTCAGGTCCTACAGGACAACTGCTTTATTAAATAGTTTAGTTGAAAACTTCATAAAACATCAGACTCTATTCTAAAAGTTCAATTAGCTGCATTTACATTTTATAATAAGTAGATGAAAACTTTAAAAATCAAGAAAAATGCCCAAAGTATATGTGTTTATTTATATGTCATTTTCTTTGAATAATATATAAAAATGTAACATTATCTATTAACTAAATGAGGTAGTTTGGTATACTTAACACATTAATAAACAATTACCATTAAAGTGCTAATTATTTTGTTTTCCCTGTTGTCAATTAAAGAGTTACTTATGTAACATGCAAAATTACATTTAAGTAATTTTAAGATAAAAATTTTAAGATATTAAATCTACTTTTATTACAAAAGTTTATATCGTCTACAATTTCTAATAAGTGTATTTTCAACATGATCTTTCTTTAAAAATTTTAAAGTCTACTAATATAAACTAATGTTTTTAAAGTACACACAGCATCATATTCTGATCAATAGAACTTATATTATTCACTCAAAATTACTTCCCAATAAAAGTCATGTAACATTGAAAATATTGAAAGAAATTATTTTAATTGTGCTTAAAAATGAAATTTGTAAGTACAAATGTAAAGTATAATTTTAAAGAAAACATATTCAGGAAGCCAAAAAGTTTATTTTAAGTTTATACTTACTTGCTGTAAACTGTGAAAATTGTTTTAAATAAAATTTATGTCTATGATTCATTTTATAATAGTTCTAAACAGAGTATATTTAATGTAGTCTTTCAACTTAATTCTATGTGAGCCTAACTGCAATCAGATTATTTACCTAAGAAAATAGAAAGTTATATGAAATCTTCTTATTATGTTTTCATTATACAAAATGTATTTCATTTTGTAGGTTATTTCATTGTGTAGGTGATTTTTAAATTTGAGGATTTTCTGATAATATTGTTCAAATAGAACACCGTGAAAAATGTTATAACGTGTGCCATGCAGCTGAAGTTCTCAAACTTGTAAGCCAAGAATGAACTATGAGTTGTCCCATGGGAAATACTTTGGCACAATTAAGATGCTGCGTAAAAAGGGAATATTCCCTGAACATTATTATACCCAATATGTCATCGGTAGAAATGTGATAAAAATGAAACTATTTGTTGGAATGCAATTTAGAGAGCCCGATAGGTTGTCCATTTTATTCAGTTTATAATTAAGATAGTGTTTAAATCTGAAATGAATTCTATATATGCATGCTCAATAGACTATAGCACAACAATAAGAATGGAATCACATCTCATTTTATCGTAAATTGTGTAATAAGCGATAAGGTAAAAAGTAGGGCTAAAATCCTTCCAGCAAAAATGAAACAGAGCGACCTCAATTGCCCTAATTCATTCTGCTTTTTCCCTTTTTTTTTTTAAGTCTCTTCATTTTCCCTCCGTTCACATTATTAGCTTACACATGAGTGCATTATTAGAAAATAACAAAGCCAAACAGAGAGACTTCGAAGGAGCGGGAGATAGGTTCCTTCTACAGCTGAAAGGTATTCTCGTTTCATTTGTTAGGAGTTCCAAAAATAGTTTTATAGCCAGGGAGGGACAATGACCTTTCTCTTTCAACAAGCTTGGTGGTTGGTCTTTTGATGGAAAAACTAGGGGATACAACATCTGGTAATTTGTGTTACTGAGCTTAGCTGAGGTCTTAACGATGTAAGCAGATTATTCTTGAAGAAGAACAAAAAAAATTCCGGAAGACTCAATGGACTATTTAAAGTTATTAGGCAGTGCATTCTAGCACTTCAGAACTCTTTTCTGATTCATTTTCCCTTTAATGCTATGCCTTCGAAGCGATTTTTTTTTTTTTTAACATTTTAAATCTACCTCCTTCCAATTCCAGTTGACTTTTTTGGTGGTCCACAGCTGTTTTGTCATTCACCCTGGCCACCTTTTTTCCATCTTAACAGAAATCATTACTTTGCTGATTAAATTTTCTCCTTCAGAACTTTAGGAAGCTCTCCTCCACCCTCGGGAGTCATTGCTCAGCCTGAAGGGTCGAGCAACACCAAACAGCAACAGGCAAGCTTCAGCAATTCTGAAGAATGGAAAAATGTGAACAGGAGCAGTGCATGAAGAAAGCAACCCACCCTGTCCAGGATTCCAGTCAAAAAGATAAACAAAAGATGTTATTAAGCAGATGTTGTGGGATTCTTTTTCTACATGCCTCCTACTAAAATCACATCCAAAGTTTGTTTTCCTTACTCTGATGAAAATGGTTTGGGGTTCATTTGCTATATTCGCTTTCCCCTATAAGAAAAAAAAATACAAATGAGATGAAATGTGCAAGCTAGGAGAAGTGCTTAGCACTCTTTTCAAAGAAAAAAGAAATATTCTATATGAGTAAGTCAGTGAGTAAATATTAGCTGGAGTACTCAAGTTTATCTGACTTAAGTCTGGCTAAAATATATTACTGTAACTTCAAGTTTCAGCTCAAGTTAAGATGGAATAAAAGTACAGAACATGGAAGGTAGAACTCCCAGATAGTAACCCACCTGGAAAGCTGGGAGTCTGGGACCCAGCAGGTCTGCAGCCTGGGTAGGGAGCTGGCATATGCATGCAGACCCCCTTTGGGATCAGCACATTGCTCTGCAGGTACCAAATGAGGAGAGCAGTAGCATTACATACCAATTCCAATGTCTTCAATGGTCACAGTCCTTCTGGGTGTCAGGATTGTATCTTAGATCAATATTTTTTTAAGTCAAAGGATTTCACAGGGAGCAAATGTGGTATTCTAAAAAGAATGGGTGGATAGCAGCAGGAGAGAAGGAGAAAGAAAGAAAGAAAAAGATAAAGAAAAGAAAAATTCTACAAACTCATATGGAAAAAGAACAACTAATAGTTTTAAATTGTTTTATTTAGAATAGCTACCCAATAATGGTTAGCATAATTTCTGTTAAGGTTTAGATAAGTCCTTGAACGTTGATTCATAGAATAGTTAATACTAAGTATAATTTCCCATGTTACAATATTTTTTTTCTGCGTGTCTTCTGTTCTTTATGGAATTGTGAGGAATAAGAGAGATCTGTGTTGCATAGAACATGATTCCAGCTCATTTTTTAAACGAAATAAGCTAAATATATTTGCATTTCATATCATATATTATATTATCTACAGGTTTGCTTTGCTACATTCTAATTTTTTTGTATGAGTCATTTATAATCAAATGTTACATTAGGTAAGAGAGCAATCATCTTCTTTCCAACAAACTTTAAGTGGTTTTCTCTTTTAATAAAGTGAACACTTCAACAAATGTGTTTTAAATGGAGCTAAATACCTACAGAGATTATTTCAATTTTATCAATATTTTCCTGACATTGTATTTGAATTGATACTATTTAAAGTTAGAGGAAATTATTGGACACTCTGTTTTAATTTACTTCAATACTCAATTTAAAAAAAAAAAAGAGTTTATTATCTTTTCCTTTCAGTACTGAAATCCAAAATTCTTCAAGTTAGCATATCAGATATACCTTGAGCATTTTGGCACTTGCCTTCCCATCAGATCTGTCAGTTTCAAATACAAAGCAGCATTTTTGTAGTTCAGCGATGGGGGCGGGGGGTGGGGAAGTGTCCATTTGTGGTTATAAGGGCAACTGTATAATCACAGTATTGGCAGATAACCAATTGTGGGGGGAAAAACATTAGAGAAACTGATGATATCACACAAAAAGTTTATCCTTCAAATAAAGTTATATTTACTTACCAAGCCAAAAATTTCATCATATGTGTGATGATTTTTCCCCCCTAGGCATTAATACTAAGAGCCCTGCCCCTCTGTGTGGCAGATGAGTTTCTCAATCAGCAATGTGTCTCCACTTCAGTAGTGGAGACAGGACAGTGAAGGCTCTACATTCTACAAATTGATGGACTGAACTGTACAAACATGGATCCACCTTGGGATTTTTTTTTTCCTTGAACCATTCTCATGGTTTCAACTACTCTCTGTACATGTCATTTTCTTCATATAGTACAAGAAAGATGGCCTAAGACAGCCCTCACTGGGCCAGGCTCCTATCATCTCTAATTAATTCCTCTCCTGGGCTCCATTAGTGGCTAATCATGTTCTTTTTTATATTCCATTCCTTTTTTGTTCCATTCTGAATTGACTTTTCCACTTCTATTCTTAGAGCTCCACTTTTAAATAATTGCACTCACTTAAATTAAGTTCCTACATCTCCAAGCTACCGATCCCATGGTACCACATTTATTTCTTTCAAAATCCTGCTATATATTAAAAAAAAAAAAAAAAAAAAAAAAACAAGAGAATGAACCCACGGGTACTTAACCACTGAGCAACAACCTCAGTCCTTTTTATTTTTTATTTTGAGCAGAGCCTCACTAAGTTGCTCAGGACCTTCCTAAGTTGCTGAGGCTGGCCTAGAACTTGTCATCCCCCTGCCTCAGCCTCCCGAACAACTGGGATTATAAGCATGCACCACCATGCCCAGCCTGCTACGGATCTTCACTGGTCACTGAATATAATCTAAATCCTTGGACTGATTTTCAATACTATTTATAATCTGAATACACTTATTTTTCTAAGTTTTTCTTCTACTTTTTCTAGAAGAAAGATCATGTAGTGCAGAAGTCACCAGAGTTGAATTCAGGAAATTGAAATGTGATCCTACCTTCTTCAGTGGTCACTTTGTTCCACAAGGCAAGTCTCTCGGGACTTTAGTTTCCACACACTAAAATTTGACACCGCATATCTACAGGCCAGATGTGGATCCAGATATGTATTTTGCTGAAGCCAATTTACTTCATTCTTTTGCATTTTCTATATGGCTCTCTGGTCATCTACATGTGTACCCATGCCTCATCTATAAAACATGGGTAGTGATGGCTATAAAAACATATTGCTTGTGGATCAAATCAGGTAAAACATATGGAAACCCAGGCCTGAGCTTTGCAGGAGATATTCTCAATAAAATTTCATTTAAGTTGAAACTCAACCACTTGACTCTATTCACTCTATCCACTCTGGTTCTTGTGTAGATAAGTACAAATAAGTTCTGTCATTGTCCACCTCTGAGCTTTTGCTTCATCATCCTCTAAAACCAATCACCCATCCTTCATTGTTTACAGAAATGTTATTCATCCTTCAAACCAGGTCTCATTGTACTTTCTCTCCATAAATCATTTTCCAAGCCCTTGAAGAGTCAGTTGCTCCCCAGCACTGGCCTTCTACTAATTACTTTCTATGTGAGGAAGCCAAGGTCAGAATGTTTATAAGATTTACCCATGGCCAGAAAATGAAGTTGGGTCCAGGACTTCAACCTAGCACACTGGCCTTTCACATACCAGTTCCTCTTTCTACTCCTCAGTTGACTATATTCAAGTATCTTCTAAAAATTGTGTTGTTTTATATAAAAGTTTCATCTTTCTTTAGCCAACTATAAGACATTGAAACCCAGGGACAGTGTATCATGCACATGCTCAGTTTGTATATCTCACTGAATTGCGTCTACTACCTTATGGTATTCAATAAATGTTTTGAATAAATCAAGAAAAAAGGGGGGCAATTTTTCTTGATTCAAGTTTCCCACAATCAAGTATAAAGGGCTCACAGCAAACCTACTTCTTTCCTGTTCTTGCAGAGTTTTTGATGTTTCAAATGCTCAAAATATGAAACATTTGTTTATCTCTACTATGAACAGGTATTGTTAATAACTGCCTTTTCTTACTTAAACTTTACAATATTTTCAAGTAGTTATCCATTATTCTCAATTTCTTTTTAAAATTAGGAAAATAAGACTGAGGAAGTTTAAGTGACTCATCTTAAGCCACATAGATAAGAGGATCAGGACTCAGAGAAGACCTATCTTGGCTCACAGCATGATGGACAACTCTCTTATCTTGACTGGATTCATGTTGCTCTACGTCAAACTGTTGTCATCACCTTGGAAAGAAATATACATTAAGCAAATTCATCTTGTCCTAGCAACATACTCCAGTCAAAATTAATAGGTGCCCTTGGAAACCTCTTCAGTTTTGACTTGACCATATTAGCCATATCTAGAACCCCTTGACCGTAATCTGGTTATCATAAAGTTAGATGGTATATAGATTTTTTCTCTAACATTTCCAAAACTTGCATTTGGGTTCTGTTTTGCGTTTACAACTGTCTTCAATTGGGCAAACATATTTACTCTTCTTTACCTCTGCATCTTATTCCAGTTTCCTCATTTTGTTTACTTCTTTCATTTAGCCATTATACATGATTATGTACCACCATGTGATACAGTCTTGTGCTAAAGGGTAACTCAGATAAAGGGAGGAAGCATGGAAAACAAGTGGTAGAGTGGACCATAAGATAAGGTAAAAGAGACATTTCTGCAGGACACAAGTGTGTGTTTACAGCAGTGATCATTTCACTTCCTACTAGAGGATTGCCTGGGGAGGTTTCTCAGAGAATGAGAAAATGAATGATGAGCAGGTCTCTCTCATCTTGCCAAACAACTATACAAACTATCTCTCTAATAAACTTCTTTTCACAAGTTAATCCCCACTGTTACATCAATACAACAGCACCTGATCATGCACGATATTACTGCGATCCTGAGTGATCTTGGCACAATAGGTAAATATTTTTGCACCATGAGCACAGAAGGCAATGAGTTCACTCACTGTAAAACAAAACAAAAAAAATACTTAGAATTGAAGTTGTTATGTTCAGCTTCTTTTGTTTACTTTCTATGCATCTGGTCTTTATGCTTTAAGTATAACAAAGTATTTCATTACATTTAAATACATAATTCAATATACAGTTCATGATCTCTCATTCATATAAATCAAAAAAATTGTGCCTTTAAATTGGATATTTATATCTCAAAAGAAACAGATATAAGTAGGTCAAACCAGGTGAGAAAAATAAGAACTGAGGAAATGTGGGGGTCAGAGGAGGTGACTAATTCTGGATCTCAGATCTCGTAGTAGTAATAATCAGAAAATCAGGTAGAAAAGCAAGACTCAATGTTTGCCCACTATAATGTATAGTTCATATTATACTTTGGTCTTCTGTAGTAAATAATTTTTTCCAAGTACATATATTTACATATGTATTTTCTCCCTTGATTGTCAGGAAAACTTGGTGAGTTCCAACCAGTATCTTTGAATATTCTGATTTTACAAGTGAAAAAGTTGAAGATCTATACAGGTTAAGTGATTTACTCAGGAACACATTGCTGATAAACAATAAATGAAGAGTTAGAATAATGACTCCATTCTTGGAGACAGCATCACATGTGTAATGTCCATTAGAAACAAGGATAGCTACATGCAGGATCTAGTTCAGCAAATCCATATTGAATCCCCTTATGGAAGATTCAAGGGATTAGATCTTGAGGGATAAACAAAAGCTAATAAAACAGACCTGCTTTTTTTCCCTCATGATACTTTCTATCATTGAGAAACTTTTAAAGATTAGTTTCCATAGAAGAAATATCAAGGCTACTGTGATTTTTGGCACTTAAGAACCATATTTTCTAACCAAAACCAAGACATACTACAAATCAAATTCAGTTAGTCCAAAAATGTAAAGCTGCAAGGGTACAATGGTCCTTCAGTGCTAAGACAAATAGTTTCTACATGAAACAAAGAAGTATTTATTACAAATCTAAATAAATTAATCCAAAAATTTCAGGCCATTAGCTGTAAACCTAAGGCAGTCCTACTCTCAAGAGAACAATTTGGCAGTGAGATACCACCCACCATGAACCAATATAATTATCCAAATCCCTGAACTGGGAAAAAAAAGTACTAGCAAGAGCCAAACTTAGGAAACAACTCTCATCAATGGTATCCCAGCTTCTGCGAGCCTATATTCCACCCCAGGGATTTCTATTACAAATAGCAGGGTGTGGAAGTAATTGTGCCAACCAGCAAAACTAAGAATTGAAGCCATGACTAGATGGTGCTAAATTCTTCTTGCCTTTGTCCTGTCAATGCACCTCAGAGCAACATGCCAATATCAAGACTATGGAGGATCACCGAAATCGTGCTCAGAGGATTTGTCCTTGAATTTATTTTACATTCTGGTATACCATCTGATGGAAGTTTTATATTTTTCCAAAATTTATACTAACAATTACTCCATTACTTTATAAATAATAAATGATTATAAAATGGTTATGAAAATGTATATGTACATTCCATAAATTTCATACATTGCCTATGTTTATGGATAAATAAGTTATAAAGCTTAACTTTTAAGCTTATACTTATTTGGTTGCTGTAGAATACCTGTATATCACTTAAGCAGTGTACCACTGTCCCTGTCTTCAAAAACAGGGGAAAAGCTGTCAAACTGAAAATTTATTGATTGGTTTCACTTGTTTTGAAGCAAATTCACTTGATTTCCCCTTTAAGGTAATTACCATTTAAGACAAGAACTAGATCATCTACTCAATATGGCAAGTGTTCCTTAAAAAATGTATAATAAAATATATATAAAAATTTACCATTTGGGGGGAACATGAAAGTTATGCATTGCTTTTTCCAGTTGATTGTTTTGTTTTCCTGGGATTCAGAAGGAGGAAAACCTTCTGAAATTTGAATCATACTTCAGATTGATCCTGAGTAGATGAGTGCACACCCCCACATACAATTTTTACCATAAATGCCACATACCTAAGGATACAGTAAAGTTTTCCTGTGAAGAAAGTGGGAGAGCAAAATGTGCACCACCCAAGAGAAGCACTTTTTCTTTCTTCAAGATGTAGTAATAACATGGGTCTTTCTTTGTACTTATATTTAGCTTGGGACCCCGAATAATTGTTCTGTCTTTGTTAATCTTTTCTTATTCCTCATTCATGATGAAATCCAAATCCTTTATTTCATTTGAAAAAATTTGGATCCTAAACTTCAATCTGACACTTGATTCTAATATTCCTTAAGGATTTAATCTCTGTTTCCCATACTGGGTGACTTTATATGGGTCAACTTTGTTGATTTTTAATTGTCATCATGTTTGGTCTTGGGATGAACTGGATCTATGGCTGGAAAATTATGTAAACCAGAGAGCTGGGCACAGCAAGATACACATGTAATCCCAGCTACTCAGGAGGCTGAGGCAGAAGTCTCACAAGTTTGAGGCCAGCGTGTGCAACATAGTGAGACCCTTTCTCAAAATAAAAAATGAAAAGGGCTAATGGTGTATCTTGGTGCACAGTGCCCCTGGGTTTAATCCCCAGTCTGGAAAGAAAAAATTTATCTGAACTGAATTTCTTTCATTCAAAATCCCTTTTTCTACACAAATCAGAAAAATGCAAAAGTTATTAAGCATGTCCCACCTACTATTCCTTAAGTATATTTTTATGTGTGTTCAAATAGTCCTATAATAAATATAGGTCCTCCTTTTGGCATTTTTGTGTTTACCTATAAAAAGGCTCAACATTTAAGCTGTTAAGGTAAAGACAGGGTAGGAGTTATTGGATTATCAACAGACTCTGGTCTTTCCAACAAGACAATGTAGTTGGTTCTTCTAAGTAGAGAAGGAAGACAGATATGTAGAAAGCTCATGATGAAACAGAGAGGGTATATCTTGAGGGTTTTCCCCAGGATAAAAGTTAATAGGGGAAATCCATATAAGGCTGCTGCATGGAAAGTATAACTTTCTATGGAATCTTCACTAGGCTCGAAGGCAGATGTTTCTCATCAGCAAATCCTTTTACTATTAGATTTGTGAGGTCTGTAAAGAACAGCTTTGGGATTTTCCATGTGTGGGGGCAGCCAGTTTAAATCAGTTAAACTAAGTTGGCCCAAACCACTGTCTACACTTCTCTTCTGCCAAATTCTGCCTCTGAACAAGCAACCTTAACTTTGTATCTTTAGAACAGGGATAATGTGTAACTGTTTCAATGAATAACAACAATATTGAACAAAAACAAACAAAAAATAGTAGGCTTTTATTTGAATAACAAAAAAAGAGAACTTACTTCAAAAAATCAGGCATGTGCATAGAAATTAATTTCACTTAATGTTTGAAAAGAGCAGCTCAATGGAGTATGAACAATGATATGAATATTTGGATTAATAACATAATTGTTAACTTGCAAATAATTTTGGAAAATAATAGGCTACAAAAATATTCTATTTGGCCTCTAACAACAAAATTAACTCAAATTTATTTTTTGCATTGTAGACCTTCAATATGGAGTTATAACCAGTTTTGATAGACTCTTTTCACTGGTAGCAGTCATTTATTCAATAACCATTTATTGAGCATCATCTGTGTGCCAGAAACTAGTCCCAGTGCTGAGAATGCCTGCTGAGATTGCTTTGTGTGCTTGCTGTCATGTAGAAGAAAGTTTGGAAGAAAACTAGTTTAGTGAAAAGGATTCACATCATGAAGGTCCTTATGTGTTGGGTTAAGATCTTGAACAATGTAAGCCATTGAATGAATATTAGCAGAGAATGTAATCAGAATACCTTTGGACAGAATCACTCCAGTTCTAGTGCATGCAATAGATTTGAGACACTGAGGCTAAAGGCAGATGGCCTACATATGGTGAAGGCAAAGTATGACCCAGGAATGAGATGTAACTGAAGGTGTGCACAATGAGATAGAATGGGAGAGGTAAAGAGGAAGTCTTAACAATATGAACAGAAATCCCTGAATGTCAGAAAGAAGGGGAAGAAGGGCCTGGAATCATTTCTAGTTCTCATGTTCAGAATATTAAAATAGAAGGTATAATTTATGTGGAGATTCAAGAAAGGTGGAAGAGCAAGTTTGAGAAGACAAAGAGTTCTGATTTGAGCATGAGTGGAGAATGCTATGGGCATGTGGATAGTATGTTTGTCCTTTTGAGAGCATTCACAGACATCAACATGATTGGGAGGATGTCTCTATATTTCAGAGATTGCTGGAGCCATTGGTGTTGATGAGTTCCTGCAGGGATCCTATGTGGAATACATTAGAGACTACAGTAGTCAAGAACAGACTTGGTAGTTGACATCCAATGTAATATGTCTACTGCAATGTTTACTCACTCTGTCATTCATTGCAAGCAGTCATTGGAGCTTCCTGTCTCAGATTCCTTTCTCAGCAGGAGATGTATTAATATTATCCACTTATAGGCTTATGGAGAGAAATAAAGCAATCCATATAAAGTATCAGTGCACAGTGATTGTTATTATCGCATGGTGATTAAGATGATCAGAGAGCAAAGAATGAACCCTTGTGCAACGTCAATACATAAAACACAAACAATGAACATATAAAAAGCTCAATAACAATGTAGATTTTATTAAGGAAGAAGTGAATAGAGCGCCTAATCAATCATTCCCTAGAGAGTCTGTTCTAGATTTAATATTCCACTCATCACACCCCAGAAAAATTTTCACCTTTTAGCCTCAGGAAGATCAATCTTATGGTAAATTTGGAAAATTCTTATGGTAAATTTGGTGATATGTGAACTTAGATGGATCTTCACTAAAGTCTCACTCATGTGAAGAAGTTAGCTTGCTGCAATTGCACACTCAGAACAAAGTGTACCACCACCCGCAATTCCCCAAGGCTGCTTGTCATGGGGAAAGCAGCAACCTGAGGGAACCACAAGAAGCCTGTCCTCCTTCTAGCTCTGTTGACACAATTGGCCTCTGTGTGCCTCAGTTTCCTCATCAATAATTTTGGGGCAAAATACATTTCTTCTAGGGCAATCATGATTAGCAAATTAAACAGCACGTGTAAGCAACTACTAAATTAGATTACATATGTACAGAATTGGACTCCAAATGAACACTTAAATATTGGAGCACTTCTTTCCAATAGCTAAATCTCCAAGTGTTCATCAAAACCAACACGGCATGAAAGAATGCTGTAAGCTAGATATATTTAAGCCAGTTTCCTCAGACTGCGGAAAGAGGATCAATTTTAGGCAGCTTTAAACTTCCTTGGTTTGGAATTTCCCAGAGGTGTAAAGCCCATTCAGAAAGTAGGAGCTACTTCAATTGCCTTCTCTCAGTTCATGGAGAGTTGCTGTTTTAAGAAGAAAGACAGCTCCTTCATTCTCCCACTTTGGAAATGGTTAGAGTAAACCCACATAATGCAAGATTACAAATCTGGCACCAGAGAGGTATTGGCAAGACTTTGATTAAATCAGCCACTATTTGTGTCAACAAATGTTGCCAGGTAAGTAGCAAAGACGTTTGCACGCCTGTGCCAAGGGAGAGCAGAGAAAGCAGCTGCTGTATTGAAAGTGTCGACGAAGAGGAAGCCGGGCTCTATCATGGGAAATGGATTGTTCCTGGAATAATAAAAAGCATTATTGTTGTTAAAGCAATTTTACAAAACCTATTCCTGAAGAAAAATTAACTTCATTTAAAAAATGCCAGAAAGTTAGACTAAGTGAAATAAAGGGAAGATAGAAAATGTGTTTGAAATGCATGGGCTGTGCACTAAGAAATCAAAATCCCTCTCCCATGTCCAGAAGTAGAGTGATCCAATGAACCCACATCAGAAATAAGTAACAATGCCTTGTGGCAAGGCTTCATGATCTCCATTTCTAAAGAGCTGGGCCTGAAGATTTAGAAATGTTTTTTTGTTCACAAAGAACATTCAGGATACCTATTTGGCAAACACAACTTGAGAGGCAACTGTTGGACAGGTATGCCCACAGTCAGGTTACAAATATGATGATGTCCTTGCCTTCATGAGTGCTAACAAAGAATGGTCCTTATTTAATAGTTTAATTATAATAAACTTAACATGCACATGCTTATCTGGCTTATCTGGTAGTCCTCAGTGTGCTTTAATCTGAGTATAAAAAGACCAGACACCCAACAAAAGTATATCTGCTTTAGTTTTCTGCAAATACTTCATGCTTTCCTATATAAAAAGTACTGTAGACTGGGTGTGGTGGAACATGCCTGCAATCCCAGAAACTCGTGCAACTGAGGCAAGAGGATCACACATTTGAGGCCAGTCTCAGAAATTTAGCAAGACCTTGTCTCAAAATAAAAAAAAAGATAAAAAGGACTGGGGGTGTAACTTAATGGTAAAGCACCCGTGGGTTCAGTCCTCAGTGCTTAAAATAAATAAATAGATAGATAGATAAATAAATAAATAAAGTATGATGGACTTGACAGTTTCTTCTCTACATTTTAAGGGTTAACATTAACAAACATACAAACATTTTCTGTTAAAAAGCCAGATAATGTATATTTTAAAATTCTCAAACCATGTGGTCTCTTGCAACTACTCAACTGTCAATGAATGCAGCTCTAGTACCTCAACTTACAGATTTGGCTCTATGCCTGTAGTATTTTATACACAAAAATAGGTGGATAGAAGAGCAGGTTTGACCCGTGGACATCGTACTCTTGCTATATTTATGGTTTATCCTGAGGTGCTCTATGCTAAGACAAACTTTCTACAACACTGTATCCACTGGTTTTCCATCCAGCGTTCATTATCCACACTCTCCCTTTTCATGGATTTAATGGATGGATAGAATGAGCAGGATGTTACTTTTCTCTCATTCACTACTTCAGTGTGTAAGAAATACATATAGGCATTAAAATTGTCACAAGAGCTAATGAAAACAAATCCAGACACTCTGTGATATAAATATAATATTGGATGGCTAACAGAATAAATTAATCTGTTAGAAACTTTTCCTCAAAGCAACCTGCTAAGTGATAGATAAAAAAAAAAAAAACAACAATATAAGCAAGCAATCATACAAAAAAAAACCCTAAGGGACGAGCAGAAAGAAATAATTTGAGTAGCTGGGCACAATGGCCCATGACTACATTCTCAGCTACTCTGGAAGCTGAGGCAGGAAATCACAAATTCAAGCTCAGTCTGGAAAACATAATGAGATACAATCTAAAATATTAAATAAAAGGGGCTAAGGATGTAATTCAGAGGTAGTGCCTTTGTGGGTTCAATCCCCAGTACCACCAAAAGAAAAATAAGACATGGAAAGCAATAACTTCAGTGAAATACAATTCAAAACCATCCCCACCTCCCATCAATCAAATACTGCAAAATAGATAGCATAGATATGGCCCCTATTAGAATTCAATGGCTGGAGGTTCTTTCTTGGAATGGCAGGTGTAGAACATCTGAGATGGCCTCACTGGCTGTGTTCAGATCAAGCAAAAAAGAATTCCCTATGTCACAGTGCATTTTTTGTTGCTCCAAGTTCTGAGCCACTTGCAAGTTAGATGCATGCCACAGTCACTGTACATTGCAAGCCAGGGGTGGCATAACTAAAGGCTTATCTTGAGAGGAAGGGGAGAAAGTCTGGTTATGTAGCCTCAGAAGTCACAAGAGCCATGGTTTGACAAGCATCTGCAGGTGGGAGTCACAGAGTGACCCCAATAAAGAGGAAGAGACCAATAAAGGAAAGGGCAGAATCAGTGTACCGGGAAAGTTTATTCAACAGCAAAGGCAGTTTACACAGATAAGGAAGACAAACCTTGCCTCACCACAGTCAAAGGAGTGTGGAGGGTTTGGGCTCAAAATAGAAGCCAAGTTTTACACATTTCATTAAAAAAAAAAAAAAGACACTCATGTTTCCTCTTGTTTCTCTCACATGCCAAATTTCTATTTATAGGAAGGGAAGCACTGAATTGAACAAGTAACCTCAATTCTAATGTCTCAGAGAAAATGGCAATGCTTTTGAGACAGAGGGACACAGCTGCACGAAGAAGCTGGAAGATGAACTTGCATATTATTCAAACTCTTCCAATATCAGGTTCAAGTTTTCAAAATGCTAGAATAGCAGTGGAGTCCAGTAACCCAGAATGTGTACTGAAAAGGAACATACCTTAAATTGATGTATCCTGACAAATCAACCCCATGCCTCCTCTATCATCAGACTTGGAGGCCCTCAGAAGAGATTTTATTTGATTCAAATGTCTCCATCAACTGGACCTCCCCGTTTTCTTAATAATTAAGGAGAAGCCCTGCCTACTAGAAGCAAATACTTGCCGAACATTTCATTGATGACTCAGATGCTTACTAGGTGCTGGCTCTTTATCAAATTAATCATGTTGTTTCTAATTTCGGAGATTGGGTGTAGAGGGAGTTGGGGGTGGGGCAACTCCAATAAAGCCAGTTTGTTTTAAAATTAATCTCCACAGCTGCAACTTTGAAATATTTCTCTCCTGAATAAATATTTCATTTCATTGTATTCAGAGTGAGCATGCTCTTCTCGTAAATTCTCTTATTGTGAGTTTCCATGGACTTCAAGGATGAATCCTCTTTACTTTGAGAATTTGCATACACTTCAATTTTTTATCAACATAATGAGAAGAAGAAAAAGAAGAAGAAGAAGAAGAAGAAGAAGAAGAAGAAGAAGAAGAAGAAGAAGAAGAAGAAGAAGAAAGAGAAAGAGGAGGAGGAGGAGGAGGAAGAGAAGGAGGAGGAGGAAGAGGAGGAGGAAGAGGAGGAGGAAGAGGAGGAGGAAGAGGAGGAGGAAGAGGAGGAGGAAGAGGAGGAGGAAGAGGAGGAGGAGAAAGGCAGCAGCGACACAGTTTGGATAGGTGTCCTATTGCAGGTACTGCTCATGGCATCCCATCCCCCACCCCAATTTCCTGTCCTGCAAATGAGTGCCTGAAGATTCCTTTCTTGGATATGTCTGGTATATCTTTATTTGTGTGCTATTTTGATATAGAACACATGGAATATTGCATCTTTCATTTTCAAATAATACTAGAAGGTTTCCATGCATACCTCCAACAGGAGCCAATCACGTCCTGTTAACAACAAGAAAATCAGTGATCTGGGGATATTTAATGCCGCATTGGCCCTGGAAGAAGGAGGACTCTTTCATTTCGCATACTTTGTCCCCGCCATGGAGCTGGCTGACATAATGGACTTGTACAAGGAGCTCTGAAGCAATTGGCAATTAAGTGGTTTGAAGGGGTGCTTCTGGGCTGCTGTGAAAGGCTTCAGGTGTGAAACGCTTGTTTTCAAGAGCCCTGAACAAAATGTATGGTTGCTTTCAGCGCCCCCCTTGTCCTTCCTGAGAAGGGGGGAGAGCTGGGGGAAGCAAGGACACTCAAGAGCAATTTGCTATTCAGCATCTGAATGCCCAGCGCTTTCTTCCCCCCCAATCCTTGTGCGGCTGGTGAGGGGGGCAGATTGAGATGGCACAAACAGCTCTCTGCACAATGGTAGATCAACAGAGAGGCAGGGAAAATGAGGCCCAGGAGAATGGACGCCTGAATGAAGGGAAGACGGCTTGATTGTTAATTGTGGGTAAATGTGTTGCAAGCGTGAAAAGGGTTCATGGGCTACTTTAAAGCTATACCCAAGCAATAAGGATAGAGAGTGGGGAAATAAGGAGATGGTCCTGACCCTTTTAAGGGCTATAGTAGTACATCTGGCCCACTTGAGAAAGTAAATTGAGAACTGTTCAAAAAGGTAGGCAAATGCATATGTGTGTTCGAATCCTATTGCTCACAAGAAAAAAGAAATCTGGTGATTCCAATTCGCATGCAATGTGCACTTTCAAGTACACGCTATTCTTTTTTGAGTATTAGTCAATAGGACAAAGATAATATGCAATAAGGATGCTGTCGAATAGATAAATATTTAAAATATGACTTTTTCTCAAGAATACAGCCTTCTATTCTAGGATAAAATATATTTGCACTGAAGCCAGCACAAGGGTAAAGGAAACTTCAAACAGTCTTCATGAAGGATATTGTTCCCTTAGTTCTGTTTCATGTCACTTTTCCTCGTCTGACCTTTACTTCCAACATATTGATTTTTTCCTAACCCAGCCTTGCTTTGCAGAAAAAAGGGGTATTGAGTCTTTGAGCTGCTTACATATCACTATTGTACATGCATCCTTAAAGGTGAAGGAGTCCCTTTCAGGAGATGACTATCTGACTGACAATGTGATTAGGATTGTCTGAGGACTTTTCATTTTAAATGTAGGAGGTCACGTGTATCAATCTGGGAAAAGAGACAGAAGGGGACTCAAATCGAGTTGTCTTTTAAATGTTTCTCAAAGAGTTCTAGTTTTGCTCTAAGCAAAAGCTTTCTCAGATAAAGTAGATACTACAGAAAACTTATCTTTCAATCCAGACAGGAATTCTATAATTTTCTGATTTATTTCCTGAATTCACGTTTTCTTAATACCAGAATTCTCTATGATAGGCTCTTTTCCTTAGCTTTTTGGTTTCCAGTGGAGACACTGTTAAAATGCAGTTTAATGAAATGCCATGATATTTGGGTAAATTTTTGGCTCATTTGATTATGCCATATTATTAAAAAAATGCAAAAAGATAGTAAGCAGTTAAAAAGTAGCACATACTCCCAAATAGCCTATTGAAATAATGTGAGATACTGAAGAATCTGGAAGTTGCTTGGCATCTGCCATCTAGTCATTATTGTGACCAGATGAAAGCCACAGAATGAGAAAGAAAATGGTTCATCTTTCAGTTGTCCCATGCCATTCCAGAATGGTGTTATGACTATGTCAGTAACAGGGTCTCCTTGTACAGTGGGCAGGTCATGTATAGTGTCCTTACAGTTGTACAGAAAACATTTTTATCTGTGTACCTATAGGCAATCCAAGTCAATTTTGTAACACATCATCCCTTCATCGGCAGAGCCTTCCTAACATGTCGAATGATCTTCACGTTTGTGTCTACATTGTCCATCACAGATCTGGTCACTGTCAGAGAAGGAGGAAGATAAAACCTCTCAAAATAATTCAAACTCCAGAACAAGAGCTGGCCCATTTGGAACCAAAAATCTGTTAGCTTCTACCTACACATTGGGTCCAATGTCTTACCACTTAGGAAAAGACATATTTATCTCCAGCCCCATTTTCTACAACTCCATAATGGAAATGAGCACAAATGAGACTCTAATGTTCCCTTGAAGGTAGAGAATATACAGAATGAGCCTTCCTTCATTTAATCTGGAACACTTAAGGTCTTACTATTTTAAATGTCCCTAATCTATTGCTGAGATATTCCTTGCAACCTCTTGGCATCACGGGTTTAGTGCTTCTCCAGGTACAACACAAGATCTCTAGGCCCAGCACGTTTTCCCCCCATCCCTATAAGCAATTGCTTTATCCACAAGTGAGCTTGGTATCACGGGAGTTAGCATAAACTTTCCTTTCAAGGAGACAAAAATGCATGCTATACTGAGGTTGAAAATACACCTCTCTGTATTAAGAGATCTACAAAGTAACTGAGCAAAAACCACCACCACTTTCTTAAAATCCCACAAATTTACTCCAAAGCTAGAGTCAGAAAACTTGGTTCAAATCATTACTGTATTACAAGCATGCAGTATGGTCTTAGACCAGTATTTTTACTCAACCTCAGTTGCCTCCTCTATAAAATGGAGACAATTAAATCTGTCTCATAAAAATAATAAAGATAGGCTTGGGGTTGTAGCTCAGTGGTAGATCACCTGCCTAGCACATGTGAGGCACTGGGTTTGATCCTCAGCACCACATAAAAATATGTGTCCATCTACAACTAAAAAAATATATTAAAAAAATAATAAGGAATAACAGATAATCTACACGAGGAAGCATGTCACACATGCTAAGAGTAATGTGATCTATCAATATGACTCTTTCTACTTTGAGTGGTAAACATTCCTCTGGCAGCCTCTATCTGAGAGTTTTCAGTAACTCAGAACTAAAAATGACCCACAAACTGTGCTATTTGGGCAGCACAAAATTTTTTGACAACCTGATTTAACAGAAAGTTCAACTCTGCATAGCCCAGTGTGGAGTTACTGGTGTGTGGATCTTCAGGCCACTTTTTAAAGCCAGTGCTGTCTCCAGTCTTTTCTCAAGCTGATGGATTGGGATCCACCACTAACAATATGCTGATTTCTCAGTTGGCTACATTAGTTTTGCTGGTACAATGTGGGGAGGTCTTTGTGCCTCTTCTTGGACCTTTCAGTGATGAGAAGTTTGCATTCCATGGTCATCAGCAGGTAGATACTATATAATTACAATTATTGTCATTTTCAAGCAATATACCTATATCTAAGTTCTAATATGCTTTTTGTTTACACCCTAGTGGAATGACCCCTTATGTTCTTCATCCCATTCTCAATTTTCTCTGCTCTATAGGAAAATATCAATTTTCCCACACATATCATATCAATTTTTTTTCAGTTTCTTTCACAAATAGATGCACTCTCAGTTCATCATTTCTTTTAGTTTAGAAATTAGTTCTTAACTATTTATTTCCCCTAGGAGATCTCATAATGCATGCTTCCCAAAATGTGTTCAGCAAGACTAACATTATTAGCTGACACTGGATAAAAATGTATTTCATTGTCAAATAAATCTGGAAAATAGAAGTTAAACAGCCTTAAATTTGACTCCCTTTTCATGAATTCCCAGAGCCTTTAAGATGCTTATCTGAAATGTGCTCTACAAGTATATAATATTTTTGCAAGACTTTTCAAACTTATTTCATCATCAAAATGCTTTTTCCTCACTGTCTCAAGGGTTTAGTGTTTTATTAAACATAATTTTGAAAATTCTATTTTAGTATCATTCAGTACATGGAATCTGCCTTGTTTAGTCTTTCTCCTCCTTCTACAGAGGGATTCCCATTCCTTCTCCATTCAAAGCACATAACTCCATGTTACTCTTTAAATTCTTAATGCAGTTATTCTCTTTGTGTGACTATACAGTGATATGATTTCTTAAGGAAAACATATGAACAAGTTCAGTCAATGTTTTTATTTGGAAAGACTATAAAAAAATCACTTTAATGTTTTATTATTGGTCAAAATATTATAGATCCCCTCTGTTAGACAGTATTTCTAAATATACTAAATAATTTTACTACCAGTCAGAGAATCAATATTTGAACTATTTGAGAATCAATTTGAAATCCAGGAAATAATCATGAAAATTATTTTAAATGAAATAAAATGACTGAATATCCCAGGCAAATGTAGATTTTAAAGACTCTAAGCACGTTGCTTAACAATGGCTTTAGGAACACTATGAAATCTCTGAAATTGTATGCAAAATTGCGTGTGTGTGTGTGTGTGTGTGTGTGTGTGTTTTCCATCTTCCTTTTTCTGAGCAGTGAGTCTATAACTTTCAATAGATTCTTAGAAACATCCATGACTCCAACATTTAAATCATTTAATTCAAATCTTTCATTTTATAAGTGAGGAAAATTAACTCCAAAATATCTTACCTGTGATTACAGTAAGTAAATTTTATAAGTAAAATTGAACTTATAGTTTTTTCCCCTTAATTCTCCTTATAAGTTAGGGAACTAATACATTTGCTGGTACAAAGGACCTACCTGGCTTCAGGTAGGAAAGTCCAATTTCCTGAACACTTCCACTGCAGGTGTGACGAAGAGAAAATCATGAGGATGTTTTTTTTTTTCTTTTTTCCTCTTTATTTTACTTATTTGGGGGTATGAGGGGTGGGTAACAAGATCATAATCTATTCAAGGCAAGTGACAGTTTTTCTAGAAGTTTCCTTAGTGGTCTCTGGTTGTCAACAGGCTATGAAGAGTGCATGGTTCTTCTACTATTTTCCAAAGAATGGAACCTAAGTCTTGGGAAGCATTACAAGTGCTTGTGAGGAAGGCAGGGAAGATCAAGTTTGCCTCAATCAAATCCATCCCAGTGAAGAAATTAGTAAAAACACATACTATTGGGGGGTGATGATGGCCAATTTTATCATCACATCATGTGCATGTTCAAATACGTAACAACAAATTCCATTGTTATATTCAACTGTAATGCATCAATTTATAAAAAGGAATTAAAAAAAAAAAACCTATGTTCATGAGAGAAAAGCCTAGCTTATTTTGGTCACCAGCAAGTCCTCAATGCTCAAACGGATTTAGCACATAAGTAGGTGTTCTATGGATAGTTGATGTCTGAATTCAACCTCCTCCCATGCTCCCTTGGGAAGTCTTTGCTATATTGTCTTTGCCCAGGAGAGAAAATATCTGTCTGTAGCAATAAAATACAAATCCTAAATGCTGAACGTTGGCTTTGTGACTTATGGATGATTACTGAACAATTGTGAAAAGGATGCAAATACAAAGGCACTGGCTTCCGTCAGCTTCCACTAGCTCACTCCATTAGTCTGAACACCTTCATCTTAAATAAGATGTAAGGCAGCTTGACATGATTTGAAACCTGATTAGCCAGCACTTGAAACTGTGTAGCCAAAGAGCTCTGGGAGAGGATCGGAACTTTCCAAGGAGAGCAAACAGAAGAAAAAAAAAAACTTATCTGAAGCATTTTAGAACAAGGCCCCAGAGTCATGTCTCCAGAAATTTGCATGATCCCCAGAAACATGGACTTGTCCAAAAGGCTGCCTTTCTCTGATACTTACTGATGATCCTTAACCACCTTTATATAACCACAGCTCCTTGTAGAATGAATGAATCCTTTCTTTTTAAGGTCCATGGAAGCCCCATGTGTCCATATCTACCTCCTCATGCTTTTCTTCTGTTTTTCAATCCCTAGCATCTTGCACAACACTGGTATGGAATGCAATCTCAGTGAAGCATGGCTGAACTCAAAGGGAGAACCAGAAAAACTAGAACCTCTGGTGGGACCTGGGTTCTTGCATTCTGAATTAAAAAAAAAAAATCAACCCAAAAATCTAAGTTCAAATCCCCAACATATATAGATGTAAACCCAGGCCTGTGGTTGTTCATGGCTGTTTCATGGTTCTATATATTATTTTAGTCAAACATTAAAAAGAAAAAATAAACGAAGCTTTCCTTTTTTTTTTTCTTTCTTCTTCATTCTTATGTACCACTTTCTTCTCTAGACCCTAGTCCCCTCCAGCTTGCCCAGGGGAAAACAAAAATTATAAATTCATTCTAGAAAAGTCCATTTGTTTAGGAGACTTGTACACAAACACTAGAGTGAAAATATTGCCCTGGGTTGAGGTGGAGGCTCTGTTTAGAAAATTGTTCTCAGAATGTTAAGACACTTTCTAAACACTTTCCTTATTTCAATGGCACACCTGCTTTCCTATCATAATATAGCTCATATGTCTTATGCTTGTCTTTGTTTAGGTAATTACTAGAGTTTACAAATACTTCTTAAAATATAATTACTGTAGATTTGCCAAGGAAGTTCCACAAGCGCTATGCAACAGTTTTTGAATTGTGTTCTATACACAGAACTATGTTGCTTTTAAATCATTATTACTTGGTCCCACCGTAGCTATGTAACAAAATCGGAAGTGTTGGAAATTATGTAAATTTTATTTTTCTGAGTTTGCAACGATTTCTTTCCACTTATATTTTTCAACGCAAAAATCTTTCATGCTTCCTTACACAAGAGTGGAGCAACCAGCATCCATATTCTACACAGAAATTAAACTGACAGATTGTCACCCAGACCCCTGGACTTGGTGTCTATGTCAAGTTAAACCCTTACTCCTTCTTGTCGGGACTGTTGTGCTTCTTTGGTTTAGTGTCCTGGGAAGTTCCCTTGCCTCTTACCAACACCTATCTCTCTGATCAAAGTGGTCTGATATTTACTGCCGTGGTTAGCACACACTGAGCATTTATTTATCTAAGCACCGGTCTCCTCTTGTACTGGATGAGTATAATCAGAGTGTCTGCCACATCCGGTGTTCCCAGGGGTTGCAAGAGGTAATTCATAGAAAGCACTTAGCACAAAAGTGGATGAAAAACAGAGAGAGAGAGAAAAAAAAACTTATCCGAAGCATTTTAGAACAAGGCCACAGAGTCATGTCTCCAGAAATTTGCATGATCCCCAGAAACATGGACTTGTCCAAAAGGCTGCCTTTCTCTGATACTTACTGATGATCCTTAACCACCTTTATATAACCACAGCTCCTTGTAGAGTGAATGAATCCTTTCTTTTTAAGGTCCACTGTTAGATACCTGTTAGCTATTTATATTATCACAGTCTCCTCACAGCTGACAGTTTCAACATTTCCTCGGCCTCAAATTCCCCATCGTAACTTTCATGTAAACACAACTTTCCATTTATATTCGGAATATGAGACTAGGAGATGGGAAAAAAAAAAAACCCACTCAGACCAGAACCCCCATTTTTAAACACCAACTCAACTATCAAAGAACTCGCACACTGGAGTCTCAGTGAAAAGGAGGAAGATGCCACCACTCCCACAGGCCTCTGAGCTGCATTATGGCTTTGAAGCCAGTACAAAGGCGCAGCAGAGGGCAGCCGCATATACCTTCACACGTGGGGCCTCGCAGGACCAGATACTTTACATATCACACTTCCTGCTGCATATTCCTGTCCCTCAAGGCAGCTAAATGGATCAGGGAATTCTTTTCTACTGTCCTTTTATTTAAATGCATAATCAGAATAGTTACCAGGGAAGAGGTAGAGAGAGAGGAGAGAGAGAGGGGAAAAAAAATAGTTCCAGAGAGTGGAGTCTTCTATTGATCTAAGAGCTGCTTTATGAGCTCTGAAAGTTTTCTCCTCACTGCAAAAGTGCCTGGAGTCTATTATTTGCGAATTAATAAGCTGTATAAAGTACATGGTGCTGGAAAATGCAGTCATGCCGTTTCAAATCTTGTATCAAATTTTGAGGACTTAATTCCAGAAGCTTAAAAGGCATAGAAGGGTTTCCATCACTTCCTTCCTTTTTTGTCTTTGACCTTCTTCCCTTCCCCTATGCCACACTACCAGCCTTGACCACAACTTGGTCTCTAGCCCAGTGCCTTCCGTGATGGTCCGTTCCCTCTATCTCATCCTCATTCTCAATCCCAGATTCACATTGCCAGCTGCCTTAGATGTGGAGGACCTGGAATTACATCAGTCTCAAGGTGTCACAGAACCTCTTAACCTATTTTTCCTCTAATGTTTCCTTAACCATCAAAATGTACCCAATCTCTAATGCTAAAAATCTCCTTTGTCTTGAAGGTCTCCGCTGTTTTTCCCCATGTTTCAGAGACCCACTCACTGCTCACCCTCCCGAGAAACTTTCCAGTGGGGTATACTCATGTGACAGGACACCACTTCTTGATTCCTAAGAAAGTGCTTCCATTCTTTTTTGTCTTTCTCTTTGCTGGACTAAAGATGAGATGTCCTGACTTGCAGCATCAACCTTGTGTTCGTGAGTCATTAAGCATGATAAAATGACCCAAATAACAATAGTTAAGCTCGGTATCACTGAGCTGTTGAATCAACACCAGGGCAGTTATCAAACTCTGATCTTCTTATAAGACAAATTGCCTTCTGTTTGTTTTAGCTAATCTAATGCTACATTTGTATCCAATTAGTCTTGATTCTCCAACAAAAATGCATTTTCTCCTGGGTTACTTTTCTGTTCTATTTCTTAACAGTTTACCTTCCATGTCTCCCTTTTCCTCCTATAGTTTTCTAAACACCATCATCCCCCACACTATTAACTGAAGGTGAACAAATTACTTTATTAAATTCTTTAATCCTTTTCAACAACTTAATAGAAAATTACTACAAAATATTAGCAAAAACACATAAGAAAAAATTGTGCGTGTGTGTCCTGTGTGTGTAAAATATTCAAGCTCATTAATAATCAGAAAATGCAACTTGAAACTATGAAGTAGCATTTTTTGTCCACCAGGTGGCTCAAAAATGTTAGTGGTTCTGGGTGCAGTAGCCTACACTTGTGTAGTTCCAGAGGCTGAGACAGGAGGATAGTAAGTTCAAAGCCAGGCTCAGCAACTTAGTGAGGCCCTAAGCAACTCAGCAAGACCTTGTCTTTAAATAAAATTCAAAAAAGGGCTGGGGATGTGGCTCAGTGGTTAAGGGCCCCTGGGTTAATCCCTAGTATTACAAATAGATAGATAGATAGATAGATAGATAGATAGATAGATAGTTAATGTTGCATCATATTCACTGTTTTTATAGAGGGAGGAAAATAGACACTTGCATACATAAGGATGCATCCAGAGTCTAAATTGGGGATTAGTATTTTATAGGTCATTGTTCTTGGGCCAATCCAATATGCTGCTTCTAGTCATTGAAAATGCCTCATCGATTTCTTCTCTTTTTCATCAAACTAGTTTCTAAATCCAGGAAGAAAAAAGACAGTACACACCTATTGGATACGTAGTAGGGACAAGAAGGAAGGAGAATTGAGAGTGATAGTAGAAATCTGGCTTCCATGTGAGATGCTGGCCATATCATTAGGGCAGCATCTTGAGGCTCCTGCTCTGTCAGGCATGAGTTCTTTAGTTTTAAATAAATGAAATTGAGAAAATGGAAACTGAGAGACTTTTCTCCTTCCAGTGTATCTGGGCAACCACTCACTGACCTGAGCTCCAGCTCTTTCACTTCTCTGGTTCTTGTTCTGACCCTTTATAAGTCAGAAGTGTTAAAACAATGTCTGTTGTAAAGTCTTTCTCACTGTGCACTATTCCAGGCTGAATTTGGATCCTCCAACTTGCCAGGGGAAAGGCGAGTACTTAGCATGTGCATATGGACAGAGAGGAAAGGGGGAAGCTCCCGTGATCTTGGTGGAAGTCCTAGAGAGGTAGGAGCAAGATAAAACATTTGTGAACAATTATTATGCATCAATTATAAATAATTTTTTAAAAGGAAAAATCATTTATTGT